>NC_045796.1:63708434-64308434 GCF_009873245.2 Balaenoptera musculus | reverse complement strand
TTTTTTGTTCTAGTTCTGTGAAAAATGCCAGTGGTAGTTTGATAGGGATTGCATTGAATCTGTAGATTGCTTTGGGTAGTAGAGTCATTTTCACAATGTTGATTCTTCCAATCCAGGAACATGGTATATCTTTCCATCTATTTGTATCATCTTTAATTTCTTTCATCAGTGTCTTATAATTTTCTGCATACAGGTCTTTTGTCTCCTTAGGTAGGTTTATTCCTAGATATTTTATTCTTTTTGTTGCAATGGTAAACGGGAGTGTTTTCTTAATTTCACTTTCAGATTTTTCGTCATTAGTGTATAGAAATGCAAGAGATTTCTGTGCATTAATTTTGTATCCTGCTACTTTACCAAATTCATTGATTAGCTCTAGGAGTTTTCTGGTAGCATCTTTAGGATTCTCTATGTATAGTATCATGTCATCTGCAAACAGTGACAGCTTTACTTCTTCTTTTCCGATTTGGATTCCTTTTATTTCTTTTTCTTCTCTGACTGCTGTGGCTAACACTTCCAAAACTATGTTGAATAATAGTGGTGAGAGTGGGCAACCTTGTCTTGTTCCTGATCTTAGTGGAAATGGTTTCAGTTTTTCACCATTGAGGTGAAATGGTGACTTACTTTTAAAAATTAATATGTAAAATATGTAATATGTAAAATAACTGTGGAGACTGAAACACACATATAAGAGGACTTTATGAAATGGTTTGCAAATCATGAATTTGCAACAAATGACAACTTCCATTGTGTAAACTTCATGTTACATTTCTATAATTTTTAAAAATTATCTGAAGGGGAGAATATAAAGGATCAAAGCATGTATTTCAGTAGTTTCTATTAAAAGATAATTTTTTTCAAGGTATTATATCATATACTGTATTGTTGAGATACTAATATTTAGTTTTATCTGGAATTATTAACATTATGGAATATTTTCTAGTACACTATTAGCTACAACTACTCTAGTGCAAATGGTGTGGGAATAAATTAAAATATTAGTAAAACTTGTAGATATTACACTTTATTCAAAAATGTTAAATAGAATGTCAAATATTCACTAGTGAAACATGGTTTAAAAATCATCTAAGGACATAAATACAAATATTTGGTGTATTGAGATATTGTTAATTTTATTCTTTAACTTTAATCCCTTGAGAGGGGTGAAAATAATTCACCAAGATTTCTTGGGCAGACAAAAATGTTGATGGTGAGACATAATAGGAATTGCAGCTATTTCAAGTCAAAATGACTTCTTTAATCCTCTATCTAGTACAGGTAGAATTAATTCATTACTAACCTCACAACAAATTTCAGGGAAACTAGGTCTGCTGTAACTGTTAAATTGTGGTAGAAATTAGGAAATGTTGAAATGGTCTCATCAAGAAACCGTGCATAATGTCATTTAGCACATTAACAGAGTCCCCCAAATCTTGTTCAAAAGTGTCTTTTTCTGTCTTCATTTCACCATTATGTGGCTCATTTGAAACAGCCAGCATGTCTGAAGTAGTTTATAACTGTGGCTGAAGAAACTATTCAGCACAGCTCGTTAACTAGCAATTTTACCTCAAGACCATCTTGAGTATTTGATTCCTCAAGATTCTTTTGAACAGAAATAAATAAATAAATAGTGCAGGTTATAAATATACTTGTTGAGTGTGGGTGGTTTCTTGATGAGTCAGCTGATAATATTAATTCAGTTTCTTGGCTGACAGTGTTTTTTTTGTGTGTATCTGTGTATGGATTATTGCTAAAGTGGCAACAAATTCTGTAAACATGCTTAATGTTCTAACATCATTGTTAATTCCTTTCCTCTTCCCCTGGAGTTTCATAAGGTGAAGATGGTCAAGTAATTTGGGTTCTCGTGCCTGCTGTGTAGTTGGCTTTCTCTGCCTGAGTAAACACCAAAACAATGCTGATTCTTAAGAGAAGTGTTCATTCCAGTTGGTTGAAATAAGGACTCTCTCTCTCTCTCTTTTGTCTTTTAACCTGCCTAATTCTTTCTTCTATACCATCACCTTTATATTTTCAATCTTAATAAAATTTGTGCTTATTCCTGAAAAATATAAATTTTCTGTGAAATGTCTAAGTAATAAAAAACTAACAGCGTTCCATATGTTATGATTAAAAATTTTTGATTCTCTGCCTTGAACTTCTAACTGTGGGAAATTTTCCCAGTCTTTGCCATGTTGCTTCTATGGAGACTGGGAAGAGCTAGATCCATAAACTTCTGGTTAACTGACTGAGGCAATTCCTATAGTGTGAAGCTTACAGCCAGGTGCCTCAGTTTGAAGCAACTCAAATTCCTCAGAACAGGATGAATACTATTATATCAGCAACTGCTTTCTCCTGAAGAGTTGCTGTGTTAGCAGATAGAGTATGTTGAAGCCAGAGCCTGCTGTAACCAGGAATGAAGCTCATCACCTGATCCACATCCTCCTTGCACCAGCAACGTGTCCATTGGAAACATCTTACTAGTGAGGAACTGAGAATTTTCCTAGACTTGACCTTTTTAGCACATATCTTGACACCAGTTCTTTATTCAACCTGTAGTTTCTAATCAGTCAGGCACACAAATTAGCCCAGTCCTCCTTTTTTCACTCATTCACATATTCTCTGTATTACAGAAAGATTACACGTATATCAAAAATATAATGTCTTTCTATTTCATCATGTGATTAAATCTTACGAGTTTTTCACCACACTTTCAGTTTTGATTCTTTCTCCTTTGATCCATTCCCTATAAATGCCTTTACACACTTAATAATATCCTACTTTCATTTGCCTAAATTTTTGATGGCCAATCTATAGCCTGATATTTTGTGTTCTCTTTATTACTGAGATAATAGCAATGACAATAATAGTTATGGGTAACATAATACTTATTATATCCAAAACACTCTTCTTAGTATTTCACACATATTAACTTATTTAATAATTGCAACAACCCTATGAGGTTGGTCCAATTATTTCCCATTTTACAAATGATAAAACTGAGGCACAGAAAGGTAAAATGACTTGACACAGACCACAGAACTAGTAAGTGGTGCAGCAGGCAGTGGAACGCTAAAGATGAGGCTCTCAGCACTTCAGTATTTTATCTCTTATATTCATATAATTATCAAGTTAGTTATGGAAAATTGGCTTTATCATTTAAGGCAGTCTTCTCCCTTTTTATTTTTGTTTTCTTATTCCACCTTAGACAAAAATAAAAAAATAAAATCTAATTCTTGAACATTTGAACAATTGAAAATGCCTTTATGTTTGATAATTTTATAGTTTGGATAAAACCTGTTTTCCTGTGAATAGTGAAATCATTGCTCCATTTTTCTCTGACATCTAGTGTGACTGATAAAGTGTCTGAGGATAGTCTGATTTTTATACCTTTATACAATAAGCTGATTTTCTTCCCTCTCAAAGTTTTTGTAGCTTCTAATTTTCTCAAATATTTTGAAATTGCACAAGTCACATGTCAGAATGGAAATGTTTTCATTTATCTTATTGAGCCCTTAACTTTGAAAACATGTTTAACTTCAATTCATAACTTTTCTTCTATTTTATATTTTAGGATTTTTCTTCCATTATTTCTATTTAACTTTATCTTTTAAACTTTTTTTCAATTTTGGGGGGAATTATATTTTATTTTTATTTTCCCAGAACTCTTTCTTGTTCTTAAATCCCTCTTTCTTATTCTTAAATCCCTCTTTTTCATTATGAATAACTCTAAATATATTAATTATAATTAATACCTTAAAGGTTTTGCTTCCTTTAGGGTAAGTTCTCTTTCTTCAACTGGATTCTTCATACTATTAATTTTCCTCAAATGCCTGATGATTCTTATGCAAATGGTGAATTTAGGACTAGAATTATGGTGGGTAGCTAGTGTGTGTGGCATTATGTTTCCACAACATGTCTCTTCTCACTATTAGAAGATTTACTTGGGTGAACTGAGTATGTGGGAAGGTCTTTCTGACTAGCAAGACTCGCTTTCAGGTATAATTATGAGAAGCAGATGGACATTCTGGGATCCATACTAATGTAGAAATAAAAAGAGCTTCATTTTGGAAGCCATATCAGATGCCCTACTCCTTCTTAGATTTATTGATTTTTTAGACTAGAGAGTAGAAATATCCTTGGACAGGGGAAGATGAGGACCAATAAAACAACTTGCCATGTTGTAATTTGGAAGGGTCAAATGTGTAGGAGATTCTCACTTTTATGAATTCATCTTTTGATTAATTTATCCTGAGCTTATTATTATTCTCAGTATCCACTAAACTTACTGTCATTCTGTACTCTGCTAAGCATGTTCTGGTCTGTATCTTCCTCCACTCTTTCTCATTCTTTAATAAAATACCATATGATAATGAAAAATCAATTGTTTCCCTCTAATTCTCAGAACTGTAATAGCTTTATTTTATTTAAATGAGATTCGGGGAGATGAAGTAGCTAAAACTGTGTGTTAAGTTTGCAATATTGAATCAGAAGTTCTAAATAAGTGCTTCTAATTATTGATGCTTATTTGGCTGGGGCAATCTGAGGTTCATGTGAAGGTGACTGAAGTGGTGATATTAGGCATCAAATTCACTTAAAAGTACAAGCTTCTCTTGACTCCACTTAATCTCCACCTCCTCTTCCCCCTCTTCCCGTTTTTCTCCTTCCTCTTTCCTTCCTGATAAAATTTAGATAGATAAATGCCTAATTTCACAGCCTCCAATTTCTCCTTTTTCATGCTTACTTGAGATAACTCTAACTAGGACTTTCTTCCCACACTCTTCTGAAGCTATTCTTTCTAAGGACATAAAGACCTCCATAATCCAGTAGTTATTCAAGGACTTGTATTACCTGACTTATTACCAATATTTGGCCCAGCTGATAACTCAATCTTGTTCAAGGCATCTTTTTTTCTACTTCTCTTGAGATACTTCCTAACTCAAAAGTAACCTCTAGTTACCTAAAATAAGAAGTCCGAGTCCATTTCTGGATATTTGACTGCTGACATCTTTTCAGTCTCATCCCTCCCTTTTTTCCATCAGCCTCACATCTGAAAAACTCATAGGAAGGCCTCAGTGCTCCCTTCTTTGGTGACATCAGGAGTTTTAAACTATACATGAAACCTCACTCTGCGCCCCCAACCACGATAAACACTCCAAACCAGTCACACATCCTTGCTCTCTCAAGCTATTTTGAACCAGCTTGGGAGGACTTCCTGCTGTCCCCATAAAGCTGTAGGTAAGTAAGAAATATTTTCATACACTCTTGGAGTGTATTTAGCATCATTAGTTTCCACATCTGAACCAAATTTCTCAACATTTCAATCTTTTCTTAATGAGGCTCAGTGAGAAAACCTATACTTTATTTTAACCGACCCTCACTCCTAAAGTGATTCCATCCAGAAATATAACTTCAGATATTATCTCTATGCTGACAGTTCCCAAGTGTATTATCTATATCAGTCCCTCCTTTGAATTCCCAACGTCCATATCAATTACCTATTGGGTGTCTCTACTCAGATGTCTAACAGCCATCTCAAACCTAACATTCAATACTGAGCTCATAATCATCCCCAAACCTTTTCCTCTGCAGTTTTCTCATCTATTTAGTTACTTGGTCCAAAAATCTTAAAATCATTCTTGACTTCTTTCCTTCACAAATATGTACACACATCTTATCTGTTCCATTGTCTAAGTATATACAAAATCTTACATCCTTACACTGCTACTACTACCAAGACTATTGCATAAGCTACTATCATTTCCAAACCAGGATTTGTGAAACAACTTATAAACTGATATTTCTTCTTTAGCCCTTGTCCCACACTCTTTAGGCTCTTCTAAACACAGCAGCTAAAGTGATCTTATGAAAATGTAGGGACTTCCCTGGTGGTCCAGTGGTTAAGACTTCACCTTCCAATGAAAGGGGTGTGGGTTTGATCCCTGGTTGGGGAGCTAAGATCCCACATGCCTCGCAGTCAAAAAATCAAAACATAAAACAGAAGCAATGTTGTAACAAATTCAATAAAGATTTTAAAATTGGTCCACATCAAAAAAATCTTAAAAAAAGAATGTAAATTAGACCATCTCACTCTTCTGCTCAGTCCTGGCTCACTAAGAGTAAAAAATAAATTCCTTTAAATTGCATATACAAATCAGTATAATCTGGCACCCATGATTCTCTGACTTTATCTCCTATTACTTTCCCAGTGACTGGCTCTATACCAGCCTCAGTGGCCACCTTTCCACCCCTTAAACACAGCAGACATGTGTCTCTCATAGGCCTTTGCATGTGTTGTTTCCTGTGTCTGGAATGAAACCTCTCTATGTATCTCCACTGCTGGCTCCATCATATGCTATATAAGTCGTTGCTTGACTCTCTCTCTCAGTGAAGTGTCCTCATCAACAACATTGTCTGTCCTCTTTACTTTTCTCTACTGCACTTATGAAATCAACAGCTAATATATTGTTTTCTATTTTGCTTAAATTTTGTTTCATAATCTCCCATTACTAGAATATAAGCTTCATGATAGCTCAGATTTTTCTGTTTATTTCATTGCTGGAACAGTATTTTAACACATAAGAGATGTTGAATAATTATTTGTTGAATTACTAATTAAAAATAATAATTAGGTTTACATAATATAGCCTTGGTAAATTACTTTATTTCTGTTAGAGTCCCTTAATGTTCACTCTATAATTCAATCAGTATAATGTACAGCCCTTAACTAATTGACTTATTGTCTCTATTTCTGTAATGGGGATAATAATAAAGTGTGTTACTAGGCTTTAGGATAAGAAATAACCTGTATGATTTATCTAACCCATGGTGAAGTATACAGGTTATGTTTCAGCCAAGTTCTAGAATAGCTGTGTATGTAAAATATTGTGTGTCTTTCTCTTAATTTTGCCACTATTTAAAAATGTTTCTTTAAGAACAAAGATCAATAAGTGAACAACAGTTATGAGAGTACTCATTGTGGACAACTCTATCTGATCCCCTCTCTGCTGGGAGCTGAGCCAAGGACTAACTTGCGTTGGGTTATGATCAGGTTCGGAGCCTGAGAGAGAAGACTTCACCATGTAGACTGTAAAAGATGTAAATGGGATGGGATGTGTTAATAGAACCAAGAGCTCAATATGCAATTGAAGTCCAATGAGCAAAGTAGTGATGGCACCAGAGAAAGGTGGCCAAAAGTAAAGATTAAACTGAATATAGATAACAAGGATCATTAGAACCAGGTAAACAGAACAAAGCAACCTTAGCCAGTCAAGGAGAGTTGATGCACCAGTGCAATTGCCTGGAATAAACCTTGTTGCCTATGGTTGACTTTTTGTTTGTGTTATGGGGTGGGACAAATAGATATTCTGACCTCAAGGAGATTACAGTCTAATGAAAAAAGAGACCAAAATACATAAAATATTAATAATATACAATAACAAACATTTTTAAAATTAAATTACACAAAATTTTGTCATAATACTTACAATATAAAGTCAAAGCACATATAGAATAAAGTTTTCAAAATCTAAATGAACATATGAAAAAACTAGATTCCCTTAAAACATTTTTAAGTATGCAGTGCATTTTGAGTCATTTAGACCACCTTCATTCAATATTGTGTCTGTTATAAATTGAAGAAAAAATCAGAAAAGAGTTATCTTTAGTTCTGTCTCTATACAATAAGGCTGTCTGTAAAAATAACTAATTATGAATAAAGTTTCTTTTTACCAAGGGATATTATTGCAAAGAGATTGCTTAAGTCCGGATGGCCTATCCAGACATTTTGGTATTAATATTTTTATACTGAAATTGTACCTTATGCAAAATAAGTGATATGTTCTAATTTTGAAAAAACAGGTTTGATACTAATGGATTATGTAGTTTAAAAAGAATGTCTTGGAAAGAGACATTTAATTTACATTTTAATGCATCAGGCTGCTTCTATCCAAGGTGGCCAAATCTTCTCTTTCAAGAAAACCAGGTTAAGTGTATTAATGGTTGGGCTGTTAAGCACATTTAATATTGTTCACTAACATTTATTGATTCTTGAAGGAGACTTGCTAGTAAAGCCTCATTCCTGTGCTGCTAAGATTAGGTTTATCCTGTATTAATTCTTTAGTCTGATCATTTAAATGTCTCCCAAGTTCAAGTTTTACATTTTAATTTATTCTTAGGCCTATGACAATGCAACTAAAACTTTAAGACTTTGCTCACTGGAAAGATTTAGCCTTGATTTTAATAAGCTTGGGCAAATTGGCAGCTTTAAATAACACAAGCAAAGCAGTATTTTTCAAGAGTTTTGTACAGAAGCACACATGATTATAAATGTTAGGAACAATAGGATGTGATTGTCATGGAGGAAGAAAATTTCCTTTTATAAATTACAATGCATCTATTCTTTCCAAGTAAGAAACTTCCCAATAGTTTTGATTTTCTTTTAAATAGTCAGTGGATAAAGAAGTATAAAATGAGTCAATCCAATTAAAAGATAACTAAAATTGTCTCATTTAAAATATTGTCTCTGGGTTTACCCATGAAAGGAAAAGTACCCAAAAGTTGCACACCATAACATCAGAAGTTAAAGATGGAGTTAGAGTCTGTCATACAGAGTGAAGTAAGTCAGAAAGAGAAAAACAAATACAGTATGCTAACACATATATACGGAATCTAAGGAAAAAAAAAAAAGGCCATGAAGAACCTAGTGGCAAGACGGGAATAAAGACACAGACCTACTAGAGAATGGACTTGAGGATATGGGGAGGGGGTGGGGTGAGATGGGACAGGGTAAGAGAGTGTCATGGACATATATACACTACCAAATGTAAAATAGATAGCTAGTGGGAAGCAGCCGCATAGCACAGGGAGATCAGCTCGGTGCTTTGTGACCACCTAGAGGGGTGGGATGGGGAGGGTGGGAGGGAGGGAGATGCAAGAGGGAAGAGTAATGGGAACCTATTGTATATGTATAACTGATTCACTTTGTTATAAAGCAGAAGCTAACACACTATTGTAAGGCAATTATACTTTAATAAAGATGTTTAAAGAAAAAAAAATAAAATAAAATAAAATAAAATAAAATAAAAAAAAAAAAAAAAAAAAAAAAGAAGTTAAAGATGTCTATAATTGCTCAAAACTAAGTATCTTCTCTCACAGAATTTCTTTGTGTTTCTATAGTTTCATTTTTATAAGCATGGTGGCCTCATTTGATGTCAAGTGCCCATTTCAAGTGCTCCTAAAAGATTTTTTTGGTATAGGATATAAGGAGTAAACATAATCAATAAAAAATCACTTTTCTAAGCAGCCATTGGGTTTTTGGCCATAGATATAACACCTTTTTGTTATTTTGACATCCTTCAGATATTTCCTATCTCCTCCATTTCTTATAAATGTTTCTCAGATTTCTATAGATATAGTCTTAGGACCTTATTGCATTTCTTAGAAAACATTTTATTTAATTTTAATAGGAGCCTATATGACTATGCACAGGCCCTTTCTATCCAGTTACGCTTACAAAAAATCAAGATGAAATAACACTTGAATGCTCAGACTGAGTTTCCCTAAGTAACTGCACAGCTGGGCAGGTCGGGCAGGTCGGCAGCATATCTGCAATAACTATGTATTAGGGATGTGTCTTGAGCTCTTATTTATTAACATTATAATAATTAAATAAAAATCATACTAGTCCATGGATTGGCCAAAAGATGACAAATTTAATCAAACACTTACTGTTTTTGAAAAAGAAAAAAAATTGCTTGCCTAAGGGTCACACATTCTAGAGAAAATATAAAATATTTGAACAACAATAAATATAAACAGTGAATTTTGAACATTTATTATGCACAGATATTATATATCCCTATAACTGCTGATTTGCTTTTTATGGATATTATAATATAGTAATGACTAAGTGATAATGCTTGGCCTTCATTTAATGGTTACTGAGAGAAATTTTGAAGTGGTATGTGGTGGTTTTCTTTGTTTTGGGGGGATTTTTTTTTTTTTTTAGGAAGCACCATGACTGAGAACAGTGCAAGCAAACAACCTCATGAATAGTACATTTGGCCAGGACCTATTTCATTTATAGCTCTGAGCAAGTTACTTAAATACCTTTAAAATGATGATACTAGTGTTTGTCACCCAGCTAACTTGTGGTATTATGAAAGCTTACTAATACATAATAGCATTACGTTCTCTCAATGTATAAAATATGTTTTTCTAATATATTATTTTCAAAGATGAAAAGGATTCCCATATTTTATTTTGGGAAAACAGTTATGTTCTTCCTTCTGAAAAATATTTTTGCTGTAAATCCTAAATAAATAATTCTTATGTAATTATTTATTCTTATTTCAGTGGCAAATCTCTGACACATTTGTACCTGGTCTCATTGGTAGACAATATTATCAAAGATCACTGAATTTCCCCAGGTTTGGCCACGATCTTTCCTCGCAGTAACCCTCAAAAAATCCTTTATATATTGCTTTTTCTTTACTACTTCCTTCCTCACTTTCTCCCTCCTTCTCATACCCTATCTTCTTACTTCCCTCACTCTTCCCTGACCCTCTGTAAATTCCTGGTAGTGTTTAAGGTGCTATTATATAGCAATGAATAAGACTAAGTCACTGCCTTCACATGGTGGGATACTGAGACCCTAACAAAGTACAATTAGGTATATTATAAATTTGCAACTATCAAGAAAGGTTGTGAGTTAAATAAAGGAGGGCAAATTGATAAACAGTGATTCCAGAAAGGAGTGTGGGATGAAAGTGGTTATTTTCATGAATACGTTTAAGGAAATTCTCTTTCTCTGGAGGTGATATAAGATCATAGTGACAAACGAAAATGATATAAACAAGGAAAGACGTGAGCACAGCAACAGTAGCCACCTTTTTTTTATAGAAAGAGCTCAATTTCAATTAGAAATCTCTGAATGAAAGATAAGCTATGAGCACAAAGTTTTCATTCCAGTGATGCAAAGATAATTAAATATTAGGAAATCCACTCATATAAATAATAATGTAAATAGGTCAAAAAAGAAAAGTTATATGACCATCTCAGTATACGCCAAAAAGGCATATGACAAAATTTTAAAATCATTTCTGATATTTAAGCCTTTGTAAAATAGCAGTAGATGACTATTTCCTTAATGTAATTGAAAAATGCAAACATAACAGTCTATAATAGTCTAATGTTTGATTGAAAACATTATTGAAATACTAAAACAATGAAACACTAGAAACATTTCTGTTAAACTCTAAAGGGAAGAAAAAAAGTTCACCATCATCTTTTAATATTGATCTAGAGGTACTAGTCAATGCAAGGGAAAAAGGTGTGAAAAACAAAAAACAAAACAAAACCGGCTCTCACTGGATGAAGCAAAATTGTATTGAAGAAAGTGTGGGTTGACAAGGTAACAAATGAGGTTGATGAAGAAGGCATGTACCATATTAGATAAAAAGGGATTGGCCACTGCCAGCGCTAAGCCATTATTCTAAGTGTATTGGAAACGTGATGGAGAACCATTGAGAATCTCAAAGCCATCTCATGAACCATTCTGATGCTTTGTTAAGAAAAAAGCTTTCCTAATAGTTTTCCTCCTCTATTCTAATTTGTGCACAAGAAACTGCAGGACACTTTTTTCATCCCATGTTGCTATTCTCATTCATGGAAATGTTTATCTGCAGACAGCTTCCATCTCTCCTTGTTGGAAGGTAGCGATATTGAATAATACCCCCTGAACTGAGAAGAAACTCTGAGACCAAAAAAAAAAAAAAAAAAAAGCAGGCAACTCCATAAAGTGCATTTATAAAGTTTATTGTGGGTAGCTTATACACAGGCAGGCTTGGGCAAAGACAATCCAAAGGTATTCACAGCTGTACTCTGCACCACCAGAAGGGCTAAGGGGTATTTAAAGGAACCAAAGCTAAAAATAGAATCTGACTACCAAGTGAGAAGCACATCCACACTGATAGAAACTGGGGTATTTTCCTCTCCCTGGAGGTCTCTTGACTATTGACCATCTGCATCAGGAAAAGGCATTCTTCTAGATTTCATATCAGGTGATGGCAAGGGTAAAGGTTGATAAGGAGCTTATCTGGCTTGGACACATTCCTCGTGAGTTAAGCTAAAGCTCAGTCATGTGAAAAGGGGAGGGGATAAGAAGGCTGGCCTAAGATGTAGATACGAAAATGGAGTCAGTGTGGTTCTGTCATACACTCCTGTTTTTGCACTTGTCACAGTGATCTTCTGCCTGTGGTCCCAAAGCCTTTGGGTGCCAAACCTGCCTCAGAACCAGTGGAAGAATTAGCAAAGGTGTAGTCTTTCTCTTTAATGCCATGGTGTATTTTGTCTTCTTTCTAGCTGTAAACAGGTTGCACTGTTTATGCTGAATCTAACAAGCCTCAAAACAAGCATAGGATCCTACCTCCACCCCATTCTCCTAGGAACCAGCATGGTATCCCCCATTCACCATTTCTTTGGATGTTATTATTTGTCTCTTGTGCTTAATTTCTTGCTCTTTTAGCTTAACAAAGCAAACGAACAGAAAAACACAACTAAAGCCTACTACTGTATTCACCAACGCAAATAAACTTTAGTGTCTGGTACCAGGCTCCACTGGGCCAATAACCACTTGGGCCCAGCTGAAACAACCACTTACAGATCCATTTATAGAAAATGTGTGTCCATTGGACTAAGAGTAATAATCTGATTTCTACCCATTAAGGAGACTGAAAAAAAAATTATGATATATTTTAAAGTAATATGATTTTATCTATATTACTGTAATAACTTTTTATTGTTATGATTTTATTGCGGTAAAGTATACATTTTGTAAAATTAACCATTTTAAACATTTTAAATGTACAATTCATTGGCATTAAGTACATTCACATCATTGTGCAACCATCACCCCTATTCATTTCCAGAACTTTTTCATCATCCAAAACTGAAACTGTGTAACCATTAAACAATAACTCCCCACCCCCTCCCTTCCCAGCCTCTGGTAACCACTATTCTACTTTATATCTATGACTATTCTATGTATCTAATAGTAGTGCAATTCTACAATGTTTGCCTTTTTGACTTATTTTACTTAGCATAATGTTTTCAAGGTTCATCCATGGTGTAGCATGTGCCAGAATTTCATTCCTTTTTTTTTTTTTAACATCTTTATTGGAGTATAGTTACTTTACATTGCTGTGTTAGTTTCTGCTTTATAACAAAGTGAATCAGCTATCCATATACTTATGTCCCCATATCCCTTCCCTCTTGCGTCTCCCTCCCACCCTCCCTATCTCACCCCTCTAGGTGGTCACAAAGCACCGAGCTGATCTCCCTGTGCTATGCGGCTGCTTCCCACTAGCTAACTATTTTACTTTTGGTAGTGTATATATGTCAGTGCCACTCTCTCACTTCGTCCCAGCTTACTCTTCCCCCTCCCCGTGTCCTCAAGTCCATTCTCTGCGTCCGCATCTTTATTCCTGTCCTGCCCCTAGGTTCTTCAGAACCATTTTTTTTTTAGATTGCATATACATGTGTTAGCATACTGTATTTGTTTTTCTCTTTCTGACTTCACTCTGTATGACAGATTCTAGGTCCATCCACCTCACTACAAATAACTCAATTTCGTTTCTTTTTATGGCTGAGTAATAGTCCATTGTATATATGTGCCACATCTTCTTTATCCATTCATCTGTCGATGGACACTTAGGTTGTTGCTTCCACATCCTGGCTATTGTAAATAGTGCTGCAGTGAACATTGTGGTACATGGCTTTTTTTGAGTTATGGTTTTCTTAGGGTATGTGCCCAGTAGTGGGATTGCTGGGTCACATGGTAGTTCTATTTTTAGTTTTTTAAGGAACCTTCAGAATGGGAGAAAATATTTGCAAACGAAGCAACCAACAAAGGATTAATCTCCAAAATATACAAGCAGCTCATGCAGCTCAATATCAACAAAACAAACAACCCAGTCCAAAAATGGGCAGAAGACCTAAATAGACATTTCTCCAAAGAACATATACAGATTGCCAACAAACACATGAAAGGATGCTCAACATCACTAATCATTAGAGAAATGCAAATCAAAACTACAATGAGGTATCACCTCACACCGGTCAGAACGGCCATCATCAGAAAATCTACAAACAATAAATGCTGGAGAGGGTGTGGAGAAAAGGGAACCCTCCTACACTGTGGGTGGGAATGTAAATTGATACAGTCACTATGGAGAACAGTATGGAGGTTCCTTAAAAAATGAATAACTTGTTTTTTATTAAAACTTCTGATTATAAAAGGAATATGTATTTATTTTGAAAATTGTGAAATATGCAGAAGTATAAAAAAGAAAATATTAAACACTAGTATTCCTACCAGTCAAAGTGAATGGGTGCTAACATTTTTATAAGTATTTATATATGTGTGTGCATATATTTGGTAATTATGTGCTCCTACCATTCCAGAAATTGATTTTGTCCATAATTTATTTTAAGCATTTTTCACATCTTAAGTATCTTTCAATAATCTGATTTTATAGTCTGTATCTTGGTTTAGTGTTATATTTTAGGTCTGTTTACATTCTGTGTTTGCTAAAGATGCAACAGTTTTGTGCTCTTTTATTCTCTGTTGAGATTTGGCTTATATAAACAGAATTATAACTTGATATCACCCATATTAATATCATTTCAAAAAATAAATTTCTATAATAATTATTTGGATATTTTGATAAAGTTTTATCATCATGTTAAAGTAATACCATCTATTTCTCTCTGTGTTTTATTGGTTACCTGGAATATTACTGTTTCTTTTAGTATACAGAGTCCCATTTCTAGGATTCTAGGATTTAATTTAGCTCTGTTATTTGGAGTGTGTCTTTGAGTGCTGATTTTTTCCTAGGAAATACATATGGATAGCATATTTTACGAGACATTGTTTACCTAAGAACAACTTTGAAAATTTATTTTTATTTATTTTTTTGCTTGTCTACATCAAAAATAGATTGGCTTTGTCTAGGGATCTTTTATCACAATCTTCATTGTCTTTTGGCATTCTTACTTCAGAGAGTTTGAAGTTGGCCAGATATTTTCCCCTTTTGTAGATATTATTTCTTTTTTACAAAAAGTTTTTTATAGAGATTACTTTTGAAGTTATTTAAGAGTTCAACACTTTCAGAAATGTATGCCTAAGTTCTGGTATCTTTTAATTAATGTCGCTTGATCCTCTGTGAGCTCTCCCTATGTGCAAATTCAAGTCTTTAGCACAGGAAGATTTTAAAAGTTATTATCAATGCACTATTGTATAACCTGTCAGCATCATTCCCTCCTTCTGGGTTGGGTCATCGTAATCAGTATTGCTTTCTTTTCCCCTCTGACTTCTGAGATAATTTCTTAATATTGCTATTTATTTTTTCAATTTCATTTTACTAAATGTCAAATCTGATGATATAATCTCATCTGTGGTTTTTATTTAAGCAGTCATATAGTCATATGCTGTCTTTTCTATTTCCTAATTAGAAAATTATTAGTCTTGCATAAATTTTATTGAATTGTGTTGAGAACTTAAATAAGACATTTTCTAAAAGTTGTTTCTTATTATAACACTTCTTACAATTGTCTTTCAGAGTGGTTTCCTTCTTTTAAAATATTGTATTTTTCATATAGCTCATGAGCTCTTTTTTCTTATTACTTATTTTATTTTAATTTCCTGGTGTTCATATTTGAAATTAAATTTGTTTGTATCTTTCAGATCCAGAAAAATGAGGAGGAAAAATTTTAGGTTTTCTGTAGCACACTTATCTGCTTCATATATCCAGTAACTTGAGGAGAAAGGTAAGGTGGCTGAAGCTCAATTTAATTTGAATAGAAAGTGTCTTCTTCTCTCCTAGGTTTTCCCCCCACTGTGTTTGGCATGGTTTTCTTGCTTTGGTAGATTGTTGTTTTCACTGTTTATGGACATGGTAGTCAGCCTTAAAAAACATCTTTAGCAGTACCTATGGTTGTCTCTGAAGATTATAAACCAGGAGCAATTGCAGGTTTAGATTCCCTGAGGAGTGTAATCTCTTGTATCTGAGTCTCTTGCTAGGGTTGCTGATGAATCTATATGTTCCTTTTGATTTTGTTTTGATTTGTTCCTCTTGATTTGATGCACCAGTGCCTTCTGTCTGCATGCCTCTAAGTGAAAGGATGTTAGTGGGGTTCTGCTAAGCTCACTGCATTTATTCCTCAAGGTGTCTGTTCCTTCCCACAAGGGGGCATTGCTGTATGTCCAAAATGTTCTAGATCTGACACTATTCATTCTATATCTAGCAGAAGTTCCTTGAATATACTAAATTGTTGTATCCATATTTTCTCAGTTTTAAGAACTCACTCCAGGTACCACACACACAACCACATGCACACACACAAAACATTGGAATAGGAATCAAAGGGACTTTTTTTTATTGCTAATTATTCTAGAAGATAACATTTTTACTTAAAAAAACCTCTCCAAAACCTACTGCATCTCCCTTGTTTCCTACACACATTTACCACATCTGTCAAAAAATATAACGTTTATTTTTTAATGTATAATTAAATTATGTTCTTCGAAGAAAAATTACTAAGTGCTTATTATTTGCCCAGCTTTCTGGTTAATAATGCACATGGTTCTTTGTGGATGTGTGGTGTTGGTAGTGAGCATTGCACCAATGGGCAGGCAGACCTTGTCTTCCAGGAACATGTACCCTAACTGGAGCTGTAAGACATACATAAACAACAACCATCTAAGGCAGAAAATATAAAATATCCTAAGTAATAAAGACAATAAGTACCAAAGGTGCTTGAAGCAGGGGAGAACATTTATTGGACTGACTTATTCAGAGAAGGCAGTAGAATTTTGACTTGGACTTGAAGGAAGGGTTTGGTTTCAGTAGAGTTGAGTAGCAGTTAATGCAGGTAAGGGAAAAGGAATGGAATTCAGAATGATAGAGATGTGCTAGAGAGATTAAATGCATTGCCGTAAGTCTGCGTATTAGAATTGTTCATCGTGATTTCTACCAGAACTTTTACATATTTGCAGCTGAAACTTTAGTTTGTTATTACTTTTTAGGACAAATTTTATCTTTGAATAAATAACTGTTTCTTGAATCATTCTATAGTGAGTTTATGATGAAATCACACAATTTCAGCAGCTTAAATTGAAGTTTTGCAGGTATTGGCTTACATTGTTTTTATTAAAAACGTTTCTGTTCTCCAACTGCTTTAGGAAAGAGTTTGATCAAACAGGAAAGAGTAAGTTGATCTTAGTGAACTTTTGTTAGCAAGTTTCACCTAAATTTTCAATCTATACAGAATTGAATCTAAAAATCTGAATAACTTTAATTTAACAAAAATATTTTTCTTCTCTGTACTTATAGCTTGTTTCCACAGCATTACACTAGAGGATTGAAAAAGAAAACATTTATTACATGAAAGTCCAATGATGTGTAAATGCATAGGGCAGCATTGGCTACTGACCTTACTTTCTTAATATTTAATTTTCTCCACTACCAACAAAGTTGATATTTTCTAGTTTACAGTAACTGAAAGTAAAGAAAAACATTTTGTTCACAAAGATTATTTTAGACATTCTATTTTTGTCTGGTTTTGGATAATCAGGACATTGTGACATCTTGAAAAGATACCGGAAAACTTTGGAATCACTGAGTTTTATTATCGGAATATTTTCAGTACTGGACTGAGAGATACATAGTCTTATTATGCATATTCAAGAATAATATGTCACCAGAACACAATATTTACACTTGATAGAGTAATTCTGAGAAGGCTTATCTTCGTTCTCCCACAAATTAAATTTTCGTATATGTGTATGACCATTTTAGTCTGAAACAAAATTATTCACTCGAAAAAGATCTGTGCTTTCATTCTTGCATGCTTATACATTATTAAATCCTAAGATAGTGTAACTAAAGGCATTGAATTTAAAATCAGATAAATGCATGTCCAGATATAGCTCAGTTATTGACAAATTGTATGATCCTGGGTAAATTATTTAAATTTACTTGACTTCAAATACACTTGACTTCAGTTTTCTTATCTGGATGTGAAAATAAAATAATAACTAGTTTTAAGGGTTGTAGAGATTAAGTGAGGTATTTTGAATAGAGTTTCCAGAAAATATTAGAAAGTTAATTATAATAACAGTTATTATATACATTTCACTGATGACAATTTGCATCTTCAGTTGACTTTCTGATTGTAGTGTTAAGTGTGTGTGTGAAAATACATATGCATATATATTTATATTTATATATATTGATATTTACTTTGTTTAGAGAAGGAGCCTTGGATTCCAATTGACTGATTAAATATACATAATTTTCTCTTCTTCTGTGAATATTCCACTGAAAAGACAGAATAGCAACAAGAATAAAACCATAATATGTTGGACACCAAAATCAAAAGGAACTAGTAGCACATCAGAGAGTTTGTGTAAATCATTTTTTTTTTAAATTGAAGTATAACTGAAAGTACATTAGTTTCAGGTGTACAACATAGGGATTTGATATTTTTATAGATTACATACCATACAAATCTATTATAATATTATTGACTATATTATCTGTGCTATAAATTACATCCCTGTGACTTATTTACTTTATAACTGGAAGTTTGTACTTCTTAATCCCCTTCACCTATTTCACTAATCCCCCCACCCCATGGCCTCTGGCAACTAGTTGCTTATTCTCTGTATCTATGAATCTGTTTCTATTTTGTTATATTTGTTCATTTTTTGTTTGTTTTTTACATTTTACATATAAAGGAAAATATGCAGTATTTGCCTTTCTCTGTCAGACTCATTTCACTTAGCATAATACCCTCTAGGCCGATCCATGTTGTTGCAAATGACAAGATTTTATTCTTTTTATGGCTGAGTAATATTCCATTGTACCTATATACCACATCTTTTTCTCCATTCATCTATTGATGGGCACTTATGTTGCTTCCATATCTTGGCTGTTGCGTCCATATCTTGGCTATTGCAAATAATGCTGCAGTGAACATTGGGGTGTGTATATATTTTCTAATTAGCAATTTTGTTTTCCTCAGATAAGTACCCAGGAATGGAATTGCTAGATCATATTGTAGTTCTATTATTAACTTTTGAGGAATCTCCATAGTGTTCTAATGAGGGTCAGTGTATTTAAGCAGTATGTCCATGTATACATATCTAATTGGTAGACTTAAGATGTATGCCCAGCTGTGTCATCATACCGAATCCTTCCTGCCTTTAGTGTTCACATCTATTATATGGTAAAAATCAATACTCCTAATAATATTCCAGAGGTGGCTTCTCAATCATCTAGGACTTAGCGCATTAGTTTATTGGTTGAGATTGACCTACTTTTGAAAGTTAAAAAAGAGAGAGAGATCATTTATTTTCATTTAATTATTTTTTCTTTTTATCAAAATACAGTTACTTCAAGAAGAGCAGTGGGGCCTTGATTATAGTAGTACTATATGTTTTCCCTCTTGCCTTGCTACGTTTGATATGTCATAGCGAACCTAGTTTCAGCTTTTCACATTTCTCTATCAATAATAATTTCTAAATTAAAAGAAATTTCTAATTTGGTAGATGAGCAGCTGACTCAACAATAATTTTAATCATTGCTTGAGTAAATTACTCTCTGCTCACATTCTAGTATTTTCACTACCCTGCTTTATATCTGCTCCTTTTAGTATGCCTATTTGTCTAGTTGCCAGCCCTCATGAATTTCACTTATCTGATTTTTGCCAAAGTATGGTTGACACATAAATTAGCACACTGGTCTTCATGAACTTTCATTTTGTAAATATTTAAGCAAGTATCATCATTAAAAGGTACTATGTCTTTAAAATTAATGAAATATTTTCTCACCAGAGCAATCTTGAAAAAAAAAAAGAACACAGCTGGAGGTATCACACTCCCTGACTCTAGACTATACTACAAAACTACAGTAATCAAAACAGCATGATACTGGCAGAAAAACAGACATGTATATCAGTGGACCAGAATAGAGACAAAATAGCCCAGTATGAAATAAGAAATAAACCCAGGCATTTATGGTCAATTAATCTACAAGAAAGGAGGCAAGAATATACAATGGAGAAAAGATAGTATTTTCAATAAGTGGTGCTGGAAAAATTGGACAGCTACATGTAAAAGAATGAAATTAGAACATTTTCTCACACTATAAACAAAAATAAACTGCAAATGGTGAAAGACCTAAATGTAAGACCTGAAACCTTAAAACCCCTAGAAGAAAACATAGGCAGAACACTCTTTGACATAAATTGTAATAATATCTTTTTGAATCTGTCTCCTAAGACAAAAGAAATAAAAGCAAAAATAAACAAATGGGGCCTAAATGAATGTAAAAGCTTCTGCACAGCAAAGGAAACCATCAACAACAACAACAAAAAAAACCCTACTAAATGGGAGAAAATATTTGCAAATGTTATGACTGATAAGGGGTTAATATCCAAAATATATGAACAGCTCATACAACTTAATATCAAAAAAAAAACAACCTGATTAAAAATAGGCAGAAGACCTGAAAAGACATTTTTTCAAAGAACATATATAGGTGGCCAATAGTCACATGAAAAGATGCTCAACATTTCTAATCATCAGAGAAGTGTAAATAAAATTGCAATGAGATATCACCTCACACCTATCAGAATGGCTATCATCAAAAAGTCTACAAATAATAAATGCTGGTAAGGATGTGGAGAAAAGGGAACCTTAGTAACTGTTGGTGGGATTGTAAATTGGTTCAGCCACTATGGAAACAGTATGTAGGATACTCAAAAGACTGAAAATAGAATTACCATGAGATCCAGCAATTTCACTCCTGGGTATATATTCCAAGAAAATGAAAACATTACTTGGAAAAGATACATGCACTCCAATGTTCATATGATAGTCAAGATATAAAAGCAACCTAAGTGTCCCACAATGATGATGAATGGATAAAGAAGATACGGCATATACATGTGCAATGGAATATTATTCAACTGTAAAAAAAGAATGAAATTCTGCCATTTGCAGCAACATGGATGGGCCTAGAAGGTATTATGCTTAGAGAAACAAATCAAACAGAAAAAGACAAATACTGTATGTTATCACTTATATGTGGAATCTAAAAAGTAAAATAAATTAATGAATACAGTAAAACAGAAACAGACACACAGGTATAGAGAACAGACTGGTGGTTACCAGTGGGGAGAGAGTGAGGAGGAGAGGTGGGGTGGGGGTAGGGGATTGAGAGATACAGACTACTATGTATAAAATGGATAGGCTACATGGATGTATTGCACAGCACAGGGAAATATAGCCATTATTTTGTGGTGACTTTAAATGGATACAATCTATAAAGTTATTGAGTCACTGTGTTGTACATGTGAAACTAATATGATGTAAATCAACTATATTTCAATTTTTAAAAAGTTCTTTTTTAGCTTTCTACTAGTTCTTACATATTGACTCTCATTCCTTTCAATATTATTTTGTAGCAGAGAGAGAAAAATAATTCCTCAATCTTTCAGTATTTCCATGTGCTTCCCTTATTTCCCATATTCCTTTGAAATTAAGTTGATGTCTTGTGACTAGTTCTAGTCAGTGGACTTAGAGCATAAACAATGTTTTTCACTTCCAGTGTGAGTCTCTCCACCACTCTATTACCAGGTCACAGCAATATCAGAGGTCAGGTGTTCCAGAGAGTATAGCTATAAGATGAAGGAAGGCCACTGGACCTCTATCTTGCTTGAATGAGCAATAAATGTTTATAAGATTAAACTAATGGTATTTAGGGACTAATTTGTTACAGTTGCATGGCCTAGCCTATTCTGCATAATACCCCAATGTACAGTCTCCAATATGTGACTGTTCCTCCTTCCAAGATCTTGACTATAAACTCTTTTGTTCGTAGGTAATTTTAATTTTAATGATTTTCTTTAAAAGGTGGTTTGTGCTACCTAAATTTTTCTCAAGATGTCTAAATAAGCTTGGCTCTATATCAGAACATAAAATTCAAAACAACACTAAAAATAGAAATGAAATATTCCAGTATACATTTATAATAATTACATGATATTATGAAAGATTAAACTACAAAAAATAAAAGCATAGCAAAGCAATGAGAGAAACAGAACCCCTCTTCCCACACATAGAGACATACTTCATGCAGTTGTCCTATCTGTACACCTGTATATACATTTCCACACGTATATCTATGACAGAAAAGATATTGTAGTTTATAAATAAGCATAATAAAATAGTACAGTGTAATAAAAAAGATATTACTTTCAGACTTACTTCATGAAAACTTAGGGACTGCTGCAGCACCTTCATCTACAATTAAGTGCTTTAATTACTATTATTATTATTATTATATATTTTTTACAACCTAACTGACCCTATATAACTAGGTATGGAGTATGCTTTCAGAGCATACAGTAGATTTAATTTCTTACATCACTGAATACTTGAGATGCTAAAGTTAAAAAACAATTGCACATATTCCAGATTCTCCTAGTTCTGGCCTTATACCACTCTGCAAAATGCCTAACCCCACTCCTAAGTATTCCAGAAATATAAAGGCCATCTCATAAATGTATACTCAAGTGCTTTTTGACAGAAGCCATCACAAATGACTTATTAGGTATACAGAATCAAGTTGCCTGGGTTTTATTTCAGCTCTACATCTTATTAGTGGTGGCCTGGGCCTCAGGCTATTCATCAGTAAAATGAGGATATTAATAGTATCAACCTCATATCACTGCTAAAAGAATTAAATGTGTTAACATTTTTGTAAAGTCCTTAGAACAATGCTTGGCACATAACAAGCACTATATCATGGTTTCTTTTCTAATTTAATAAAAATATAAATGCTCAAAATTTTTGTAAGACAATAATGGGCATATTGAGATTATATTATTAAGTTAACATATAACTGAGTCCTTGATGATCTAAGATATTTATTTTAGCCGAAATATGCTCTTTAAATCACAAGGAAAGGGATTAAATTTCCTCAAAAGCATTGTCCCAACATAAAATCAAAACACATACTACTCCCAAATGTTTTTTCATGGAAGCCATACTTCTTGCTGCTGGTTGGGAGCTAGGACTTCTCTTGTTCCTGCTGCACTGCTCACAAACTAACTTCCTGGTATTATTCACAAGGTGGAGCCTTAGTGTGACCCCTTATTATCAGTCTTGAATCCATCACTGGTTTCTTATCCCCACCACCAGCCTGACATTAGGCACCAAGATTATTCCTGCATGAATTTTGTTCGATTTTGTTTGTTGATCAGTTCTCATTGGTCCAGCCATCCCTTACCATCATAAACCATTTTTTTTTCTTTTTTTTTTTTTTTTTAAATGATATCCATCTTTCCTTCTGAGCTTTCCTATTGCAGTTCTTTCTCACTATTCTAGGCTTTTGGTGAGAGGCTTTAGCCTCTGAATTTTTACTTCCTTTCATATCTTTTTGAGAAAAAGAAAAAAGATATAAAACCAAGTAGTGCTCTGAGTGTATATATTTTATTTCATTCATCAGTTCAGATCTCAGTATGGTGTTGCTGTGCAAGAACCTTCCATTGCTTTTACCTTCTACTCTGAAAGGGGGTGATCCTGAGAAGCAGGTAATTTTCCTGCAGAAGTTCTATTATGCTAGTGCCATTCTTTCTTCCTGATTCATAGTCTGTGTTGTTTGAAAAAAGCAGAGCTGACCTGGGACTTTCTTTCAAAGCCATAGTGTGTGCAAAACTTGGAACATCTGAATAAAATGAATGACAAGAAGAATAAATATATGTATAAATTAACATAATTTATATCTCTGTAAAATTATTTAATGTGTTCACAGAGATAACTGAATTATAGCATAATTTAGAAGTAGGTAGAAATTTAGCACATGAAACAATAGTATGAATATAAACAAAAGCTAATAAAGTCTCTAATGCAATGAACACATATAAAGATGAGTGTAAGCATGGATGCAATTTTAATTTTTATCTGCAAATAATAAGACAAAAATATCATTGTTTACATGGATCATGACATCCATAAAAACAAAATCAATGTATAGCGGAAGCCAAAAATAGATAAGAAATATATTTCCTTGGAGGGAATATATGAGCATATTCACACAGACTTATATAACTATATTCTTATGCATCAAGTAGGTATTACTTGTAAATGTCTATTCAAATCTTTGTCATTTTGAGCTCCTTATGACTATCACAGGAGATTTCAAAGCCTGAAGTATTTGCTATGAGGTCTGACAAGGTCATGAGTACAAAAGATTAGAATATTCATTATATATTGCCTATGTTTGTGGATATGCACAGCAATTAATGGCTCTGATATTCCAGCTTCTCTAACCCATTTAAGGATTGTGAGCCTCAGTTGAAACACATTGACCCCAATTCTCCTTTCCCATCCTTTGCTAACAGTAACCTTAGGTTTCTTCCCACACCTCCTGGCTGCATTCTCTAGCCATAGGGTTCACTTGTGAGGCATTTTCCAAATAAGAAAGACTCATTGCCACTCTGAGAAACAAATGAAATTAAGAATATAGCAGAAAATTTACTTTATTTGGTCTATCACAGTTTAATCTTCAGCTCTAATAGTTTATTTGCTAATCCTACTACACTAAATTCTTGCAGAGGTCTTTATTCTGTAATGATATTTATATCAGTGCCCGCAAGCAGTGCTATAGTTAATGGTCTGTTGTCATTTCCATTATAAACTCCCTATTGCACAAGTAACAGGAGAACCAAGAACCTGTGACTTTCCTAGCTGAGGGCACATTTCAATGCTCTTCTAAATTACAGTATTAGCCAGAGCACTTTCGTGAGGCAGTATTTTCAGGCAATTTAAGAAATAGCATTTAAAGGGGAAAAAAGAAATCAAAGTTCTACTCACTATCTTAGCAATCAAATAAATATCTGTAGGTAAGTTTTGTTCTGTTTTTGTAGTTTCTTAAACATGTTATACATATATTTACAAATAATAAACTGTTTTGTGTCATTTTGCATTATTGAGATATTGTCTTTAGCATCTGGTTTCAATTAAATACAAAATAAATTTATAAAATGAGGAACATTTTATATTTATGCTTAAGTTTTTAAACAACCTACTACTGTATCGAGGGAGGCATGAATGAGAAATATTACTAACATATATTTTATGAAAGACAGTTTTGTAAAGTAAACATTGGAAGGGGCTGATAATTATATTGCAATGTGGTTGAAATGGATAAATATAACCATAATATTCTTTTCACTGAATAAATTATACAGCTGATTGTCTCATTATGATGTTACAGTCTTGCCTTGCTTAATGGAACAGAATATAGAACCAGTAGTTCTGGTCTCTTCTTGACTAAGCTGCTATGGCTTCTGTGGGATGACAGCTCTTAAGAGAACAGTCTTCCCTTAATAAAATTGGGATAGTCCACAGTGAACAAGCAAAAGAAAAAAAATACAAATTAAAAAAATACAATGTTAGTATATTTATTTAAAATAAGTGGCAGAAAGAAATGTATTATATTATACCAACTGTACCATTAATTATAAAATGTTGTAAAAAATAGAACATGGAGAATACAATGTGTTTAATTTTCAAAGATTAACTTATCTCATTACACAATTCTAGGATAGGACAGAGGACACGTTGCTGAGGCTCCTGGTTCATTGTAACAATTGCCCTGTTCAGTCTTCCCTTCTCTTCTCTGCTTCCCCAAGTCAGTTTGTCTATGAGAACCTGTGAAGGCACAGAACTTCACTAGCTTGTGGCAGTCTCTGAAACAAAATGCAAACCTTCTGTGAATGAGTCATTTTGAATAATTTGTTTTATGATTTTTTTCTAACTCTTAAAACAAAGGCACTTAAAAATCATAGGCATTTTTGTCATATACTTTTGAAATTTATTATATACCTTCCTGTATGTATAAAGAGAGCACATTGAAAACCATTTAAACTGTCATTGATGATTCAGTCAGAATTTAAATTATTGTCTTGTGATCTAATACAGTAATGCCCCCAGGGCATATTGAGTTATGTAAGGCTGTTTGCCATTATGTTAAATGACCTTACACTGTGCTGTATTTGTAGTTCTTATGTTTTGATTTTGTGGATATTTTTTGTATTTTCCTCTGATGCCTGGCTGGCATATTTTACTGCTCTCCCTGAAACTGTTAGTCTGTATTTCAATTTAATTTAATTCAATCGAGTTTTATGTTATTTTACAGTTTAAAAATTTAATTTAATTTTACTTTGCTTCTATTCTACTGGCAACCCAGAAAAAGCTGTTAGGAATTCACGGAAAACAAGATTCCATAGCTGCGAATAAGAACCTGAGTACATTTAGTGCTTGAGCCTTTTTTCATATATTGTGTGACATGAGTTATGACTCTTCAAAAGTTTTCTTGTTCATACTCCATATACTTTGTCTGTATATCTATAATATATGTTTGGAAAATTACTGAATGCCAGGTAGGTGAGTTGTTATATTACTGAGGGACAAATTTTAAATATATTAAAATATTAAAATATTAATAGAACCTTACAAAGATACCTTCAATAATTTTATTCATAAAACCTTTAATGGCTGTTTTGGGGTTTTGTATGCATTTTAGAAGGTAGTAGATATCTATCAAAGCTCCCCTCCTGCATTAAAAATAATAATTAAAAATATTAATAATTTGGTTGCAAAAAAATCTAAGGAAACCTAATATCTAAGGTAATATGTGATATAAAATATATAAATCTAAATTTTTTCATGGTAGGATTGCATTGGCAGTTATTGAAAATTGATATCACATACAATGATAAGAATAATGCTAGCTTACATGTATTGAGGGTTTACTGTGTGTCAAGCACTGTTCCAAGTACTTGTCATTTAGTAACTCTTATAAGTCTCACAACAAACCCTAAGATGGGTTACTATTCTTTTAAATATAAGGAAACCAAAGCATGAGTGAATATGAAACCTTCCTACGATCCCGCAGGTAATAAATGGGGAGTCAGAATAGACGATATCTTAAGTCCTTGTGATAAGAATAGGTAGACTTTTTTTCCTCTACCTCTCCAAGATGTTGTGAACTGAATACAATCCACTAATTCCTTTGCACCATCTGGAACACATTAGCTAGATGACTCATTCTCTCTCTGTCTTCTTCCTCATTCCCACATCCTGTTCCTCTCCAAATCTAGAATCTTGAGATTTAAGGAAAGGATCTAGTAAGATTTGCCCTCACTCAGTCCTCTCTTGGCTAGAAAAATGCATAAGATTTTACTCAGTGGGAGCACAGAGGGAGGTCAGAGAATATTGAAAATATGGAGAGAAATCTGTATACACTCTCTCTCCCATGCTCAGAAAACAAATACATATTATTTTCCCCCATGAATGGTTCATAGAAACATTTCTCCACAGAAGTATTAAATGAGGATCTCCTGTGATGAGATTATCAGTATTCAATTAGCTGAGTCAGTCCCTCTCACAGAGAAAGTTTTAGAAGAGACATTAATACAGCATGTGTTAATTGTTTGCATTATTCTGATAGACAAGCTACACTTTTACTGAAGTACAAACAGCAACAGAAGTCATGCTTTATTTTGAAACTGATCATTTCTGTGTCACTATTAATAATTGTTAGTAGACACTCCCTCTATGTGTCACGTACTGTGCTGAGTAATTTATATATGTCAGTGCTCACCCCAATCCTGAATATTAAGGTAATGAACTTTCTGATAGTCAAGAGTCTTCTCTGTGCTTCTAACCACTGCCCTTTACTGCTGTTTACTGCCTTAACACTTTTATCACATAATCAACCAGTCTCAACCAACAAAAGCAATTGTAATATATCAGTAGTTTATTAAGTTATCACCATCTCCCCATATTCCCTGCTTACACTGAAACTTTTCCTTTAAGGGAGAAGTAACTATCTTGGCAGAAATAGGAATCTCAACCATCAAAATCTGCATTCTCTTACTGGAAAGCTTAACAGTATTAACCTAGATATAGGACAAAAAACAAAACAAAACCATATTTAGAATGGTATTCATTCATTTTCTTCCTCTTCCTCATAATAGAAAAAGGTTCCCCCAGATTGGAAGTTTGGGGGAAAAAAAGAGTTGGAGAAAATATAAGCTATACACTGAAGCACTCTCTGAGAAATGGTTTCAAGTGCCTCTTTATCCAAGGAGGTCTCCAAAATACGAAGACAATTAGATCTGATATAAGGTTTGAAATATAACAGTAAAGAGAACAGTGCCATCAGGAACTCTGGGAGGGGCTGCCTCACCCTGGCCCCAGAGTAGAGATGGTTGCATGGGCTGCCAGGGGCAAAAAGAGACCCAGATGGATCAAAGAGATAATGTTCAGAAGCCACCAAATGTTCTGCCTCCTAATTTTATCTTTGTATATGGCTTCATATCTATCCTAGCTTGTGGTTCTGTGAAGAGCAAACTGGTCCATCAGTCTGATAGATAATTTAGTCATAGCTCAGAATTCTTACCTCTTTTTACTGAAACTGTAATCTCTCTCTGTAGGTACCAAACATGAAAGCACAAAACTGGCTACCTTATCTTAAAAGAAAAGGGGAAATAATTAGATGAAAGACAGTGAATTATAGCAAAGAATATTATGTTGATCCTGAAATATCTATATTCCTTATTTCCAGTTGCCTGGATTCTGGTGGTTATGAGGTAGCCCTAGGTATTCCTTTCCTTGACACACCTAGCCTGTCTTTTTTATGCAGTTAGAAAAGGGGAGCCAAAACACTAGGTTTTGGAAGAATAGGTGGCAAAGGTGTAAGTTATTTTTATGGCTCATTTTTAATAAATTTTTGAGATATAGTGTAAAGAAAGGCCAATATGGGCTGCAGTCTTTTGTTTGTTTACAAGTGAGGGATAGAGAGAAGAAGCAGAGAAAGTCAGGTTAGAACGTGAAGGTGCCTTTGATTAAGTCCTGGCCTCACAGAAGGTGAGGGAAATGCCAAAAGCCAAGGTTATTTGCCAGCTATCTAAAAAGGCGGTCCAGTGGGAACAACCAACTTCTTTTTTATTTTTCATGCCTTGAGTCAAAGTCGGTTGCCTTGGTTACTCAGGCCCTCTTTCCCATCTGGGACAAAGGGAAAACAAACTCAAGTGTGTCCATGCCCTAGGGGAGCCACATGAAGGAAAATAGCCTCTTGTTTGGGAACCAGCTCTAGTTCCATGTACCTACCAAGTGGACTTTAGTTATGCAGTTAGGTTTCCTGAGAGGAAAATCTGTAGTTCAGAGAAGTAACAGCAGCCTTGAGGCCTGCTTTTCACTTTTTCTCAGAATTCTCAGGATACTTGAATAGTAGGTGAGATAAGAAGGATATTGGGTAGAAATAGGTCATGATATCTGTTCTACAGGCCTCTCTGTTTTCTATGCCTGGGGATCTTGCTTGCTAAGCAACCTCACAAGCAGGGACAACTAACTAGTCAGAAACCTGACAAAACAGTCTTTATGAGAGGAGGAATGGCATACCTAAGCACTTCACCTGAAATAATGAGGAGGAAAAGAAAACCTTAGTTCAGTTGTCTTGCTTTGCCAAGTTTTCCTGAGGCTAACTTCTTAATGTTATCTTTAGCAATTTATTTTGTTTAATTATCTAGTTCCATTACAAAGTGCAATGACTTTGCTTTAAAATGCACTTAAATATTACCTTCAAAAGTATTATTTACTATGTTCACAGAAGAGTTTACTTTCTAGGTTTTATAATATTCATAGAGAATGATGTATGCTTGTTTGAATTTAATTTAGGCTGAAGGAGTAGATAAAAACGGAAGTTGGCAAAACCCACAGGATAGCATTAAGAAAATGAGGCAGAATAATACTGCCGATGAAATGCAAATCTTTCAAAGTCCATTAGAACTGTTAATAAAGAAGAGAAGGAAAAGCAACAACTGCCTGACTGAGGTAAAGAGAGTGCAACTCACCCACAAAGGCTCCGAGGGCCCGGCCTTTGACTAGGTATTTTTAGACTTTACAGACTCAGGAAAGTGTCTTAGATCTTCATTAAATAAAGTTAATGTACACCTTTTGCAGGGTAAAAGACAAAATTAGAATTTTTCTTCTGTAACAGTGATAATTACCTGTTCCTGTAGCTATGTGACTGAAGAATCAGGTCAAAGAGAAACATTTTATTGGGTTTTCCTTATTTTGAGATAATTCTGAAATCCACTATGGTGTTACAAAGAAAATCACATCTAAGTATTATACGACTTTTTAACAGAAAATTAACAGTGTAAAGAAAGGTTTCAACAGCTCACTCTGTCAGTGGTAAGATCTCTGGTTCTGTGTGTGAGCAAGACACTTTATCACTCCTAGATTTTTCATATTGGAGCGTTTATTTAGAAAATGTGATGTCAGTGGGAAAGGCAATGAGTGAGTCTCGTGACAAACAAAATAGAAGTAATCTCTTGATTCACTCTACGATTTAAGTTAATCCAGACATCAAAATAGGTACTTAAGAAGACACCTGAACTCCTTCAATCTAGAAAGATCCTGCTGATTAAATACAGCTGTAAGAGACTGATTGTCTTATTTGCCTGAACATCAAGTTGACCAAATGCGTTGAATGCTCAAACTGTAAAAAGCAATGTAGCAATGAAAAAGTTCAAAAATAATAGACAAGTAGGCATCACCTTAAGTTCACAACTTAATTGGGGACAGAGAGCATATGCACGTGGAAATAAACTCCAGCATTATTACATCTCTTTACTGACACAGAAACTAAGTATATATGTGCTAATGGGATAATTCTCCTCAAGCTGCTTACTAACTTCCTAATTTCCTAGCTTACTAAGAGGGAGTGATTTTGTAAGTGACTTTGACGTTAAAAACAAACTGGTTCAATAAGAAATTACTCAGCTGGATCTGTTTTTGTTTTTGTTTTTTTTCAGTTGCCTATTAGCACATTTAGGTAAGATTATTCTATTACCTGATTGCTGTCTGTTGCACTAAAGACACCTATTACTCTGCTCTTGCATTGCATGTTATGTTGGCTAAAGTATTTATGTAGCTGTTTTTACAATCTTGTGGTGAAAATTAACAACTGCACTTATACTGTCAGCACACACGCAAAACCAGAGAATCTCTCTTTCCTTCTACTACTTTGCCCGTCAGCCACATCTGTGCTGGTGACCTGCTGCAGAATGAGCTCTAAGTAAATCTGTAGCCAAAACTAGCATTTATATTTGGAATCTCATTGACATTAAGTTAAATTTACTCTTATGAAATCCTATTCTCCCATCCTTCCTTTATGCTAAAGTATAAATAGCTGATAACTAGCTATGGCTGTGTTTCTCAGACTGGATTTGCCAAATCAGGTATTCAGCTAAGTCAAATTTCCATAATCAAATAACCTGAGAAAAACTACTATTTCCTCCTTTTGGATAATCATAATGCATATCAGCATATGTAGGGATCGACCAGTCCTGCTGTAAAGAAATTTGTTTATCTTCACTAGGGCAATGTTTTCCGAATATGATTCATCCCGTAGCATTTTTATTTTGCAACGCTTCTTTATGCTTAAGAATAAATCTGAGGAATACAGTTAGGGAAAGGCCGGAATCAAGACTAACCCTTCCTGGGGGTAGAAGGTGAATTTTCAAGTCTTGGTCTATCATGGAGAAGAATGGAGTGGGAGTGAGAGAAGAGAAAGTGGCAGTCAAGGCTTCTCTTTATCATTGACAAACTGCTCTGCCTAGATGTAGACAAACTACTTTTGTCACTCCATTGTGGTCTAGAAAGCACTAGGTAGTCATTACAGAAGGTTCTCTCAAGATAGAGAAGTGTCTTTGGTGAGCCCTACAGTGAAATTTAGCAAAAAATTGCAAGCAAAATTGCAATTGCAAAAAAAGTATTAATTATTCTTTAAACACAGCACCATTCTCATTAAAGCCAACTGCATTGCAAACAATTGAAAGGGCACAAGTGTGGCCAAATGGGAAGGAACTTTGGATTTACAATGTACAGAACTATTTGAATACTTACTTTAACACTTTCTAAATCTAAATCTCAATGTTTTCTCCCCTTTACGTGTATGTATAATTGGTAAACAAATAAAAAACTGGTATATACTATGTGGTAAATAAGTGCTATGTTACATGTTTTAGTTCTTTCTCTGAGATAAAAGTATCATGGAACTGGAGATTGAAGAAAATGCTACTAAACTTACATGAAAACTTAGGTATAGAATAAAAAAAGAGTAGAGTAACAAATGATTCACACAGTTTATAAAAAGTGAAAATGATAAACTATATTTTTAGAACAGTTTTAGGTTTACAAAAAAATTAAAAAGGAAGTGCAGAGCTTTCCCATATACTCCATATACTGCATAGCCTCTCCCATTGTTAACGTCACTCACCACAGTGGTACACTTTCACCAAGGATGAACCTACACTGACAAATCATAATCACCCAAAGTCCATAGTTTACAGTACATTTCGGTATTGGTGTTGTACTTTCTATGGGTTTGAACAAAGGTATAATGACATAGCTATCATTATGATATCACGTAGAGTGTTTTCACTGCTCTGAAAATCCTCTGTGTTCTGCCTGTTCATCCCTCTGCCATCAACCTCATGCAACCACTGATTTTTTTTTTGTTGCTGTCTCCATAGTTTTGCCTTTTCCATGTCATATAGGTGGAATCATACAGTATATAACATTTTCGGATTGACTTCTTTAACTTAGTAATATGCATTGAAGTTTCCTCTATGTGTTTTCATGGATTTGATAGCTCATTTCTTTTTATCACTGAATAATATTCTATTGTCTGCATGTACCACAGCTTATTTATCCATTTACCTACTTCAGGGCATCTTGGTTGCTTCCAAGGTTTGGCACTTATGAGTAAAGCAGCTATAAACATCCATGTGCAGGTTTTTGTGTAGACATAAGTCTTCAACTCCTTTGGGTAAATACCAAGGAGCACAATTGCTTCATCATATGGTTAAGAGTATGTTTGGTTTTATAAGAAACGTCAAATTGTCTTCAAAGTGGCTGCAACATTTTGCATTCCCACCAGCAGTGTATGAGAATTCCTATTGCTCCACAACCTCACCAGAATTTGGTGATGTCAGTGCTCTAGATTTCGGCCATTCTAATAGGAGTGCAGTTATATCTCATTGCTGTTTTAATTTGCATTTCCCTGATGACATATGTTGTGGATCATTTGTTTATTTACCACCTGTATATCTTCTTTAGTGAAGTGTCTTTTAAAATCTGTAGCTCATTTTTTAAATGGGCTGTTTGTTTTCTTAATGTTGAATAATCTTTTTTATTAAACCTGAAATACCAGCGTGGCCACCATAGCATTGGCTATGAAATGTTATAACGGTACTGCTCTTACTAATAGACTACAAAAAATACTACACTGCTAGTATTTCAGTGATCCATAATGGGATGATGTTTTTAAGTATAATATCATGTGATTCTTCACGTGAAAAGAAGTTTGCGATGCTTTGTCTATCATCAAGGGTACAGAATGCCAATAATAATTGAGAAGCTGGCAATACAAGAAAATGTGCTCAGTTTATAGTGAAAGCTACAGAGGCATGTGAACAAAAACGTGTTTGTGTGTGTGTGTGTGTGTGTGAAAAGTAAAGCAGGCATCCAGCATTGTAGAGAAGTCCACTGATATGAACTTATTTACTGAAAGTTTGAGCATGGTAATTGAAAATGCTCTCCAAATAACAGTAAGGCTATGAAGCAGGCAAATGCACAATGTTCTTATTTCTGAATGAGGGTATTTTGGTTTTGACATAAAATCTTAAGCTAAAATTTTTTTCTAAGTATACATAGATCTGTAAACTGAGGCATCCACCCATTTCAGTCAAGATTCTAGTGCACAAGTAATAACCATATAATAATTATTATGAAAATCATTTTACAAAAATCACTTAGCCTTTTAACTTACAGGTTATATTAAAATATAACTGGAAACCCATTCAAACTTAAGAAAATTATATTCAACTACTTTATTGAGGCAGTGAAAATTCAGCTCCTATTTCACTCAAATGAAGCCTCAGGCTCAACTAATTAGGAGTTAACAAAGAAACATATAAGCAGGAGATTTGTGTGGAGGGCAGTTAGGGAAAATATCTCCCAGTGTCTCATAGGGAAGGGACAGTTTACAGATTTCTATTTAGGTGTGATGCCTTCTATCCACAGTGCCTCACCTACAGCTAATTTTTTGTGAGATTCACAAATGAACAATGTTTCTGATGGATGAAAAAAATCTGTGGACCACATTAAGAGCTATGGTAAAATTAATGAAGCCACCTGGTTTAGGACAAGTTAAAGGATGTGCTGTTCTCCACAACATGTCAATGAAAGAATCAGAATATTAATGACAAAAGGAACTTTACAGAAATCCCTTCATTTTACATATAAGAAAAGAAGATCATAGATGAGAAAGTAGTGACAGTGCTTAGATTAGAACTTTCATCTCTTGGTCCCTAAATTCTTGAAAAAGGAAATCAAAACTTTCAATATTTAACCCAATCTTAACTTTTCACTTATTTATGATTCCTCTTCATAAAACATTAATTACAAATTTTCTACTCACTTGTAATGTACTTGCACATTCACTTTGTCGGCCTTCTTTTCTGAAGTACTTAACTTGTCACTTCTTAATTCTGAGATATATGAGACCTTATTATAATAATGAATGAAGAAGATATGGTTTATATATATATAGTGAAATATTAGTCATAAAAATGAATGAAATTTTGCCATTTGCAACAACATGGATGGACCTAGAGGGTATTATGCTAAGTGAAATAAGTCAGACCGAGGAAGAAAAATACCGTATCATATCACTTATATGTGGAATCTAAAAAATAAAACAAATTAACAAACATAACAAAACAGAGTCATAGATAACAGAAAACAAACTGGTTGTTGTCAGAGGGGAGGGGAGTGGGGGATGAGAGAAATAGTTGAGGGAGATTAAGAGGTACAAACTAAAAAAAGAGAGAGAGAAAGAGACCTTTACTATAGTTAAGATATTTAAGATATCTTAAATGCATTTTTATATTTACATAAACAATCTCAGGACCTCCAATTGCCACTATTTCACATAAAATACTGGATTTGGATTAGCCAGTATTATTTAGACTAGATTATTTAGAAAATAGGTATGTTAACTTCTCATTTTACTATCATCTTTATTCTTTTACTGTCTCCATATTGTGAAAATATTGGGGGCTCCTTGAAGGAAGTATGAGCTGTATACTTTTGTCAGTACCACAAAGTGCCTAGCAAATGCCTTAGATCTAGTAAAATTCTAATGAAAATTTCTTATTTGATTGACTGACTCATAACCTTAAGTATATATGCAAATCTTCTTTTTCTTCCTTTATTCTAACATGCTTAAGCATTGGTGTTTTCTTTATTACCCATTAAGATATGAATTGTTCTGTAACAACAATGGTTTTTATAAAATACACATACATACACACACACATATGCATTTTAAACTTAAAGTCAGAAACAAACAAGCAAACAAATAAAAGGCATAAGTGATTATCTTACTATCTCTAAGGATAAGAAAAGATTAAAAATAACAACAAAAATTAACTAGCTATAACATGCCCATGTACCCATGATAAGTTCCCAACTACATTATTGTCATCTAAAGGAAAATGTACCTTGGGAACCCAAGTGCAAGTGGTTTGACTGAGATTTCTTAGAAAGTTAAGATGACTTCCATACCTTTTCCAAATAATTCTACAGTGTTTTTTTGTTTGTTTTTTTTTTTCACAACTATTTTTGAGATGGTGCAGCTGCAGCTGTAAGCATAACAATAGTTCAGCTTACTGGCATCTATTTCCTGATTTAGAAGCAACAGTGAAATAATTGTCAAAACTTGAAATGGAAAGCATACAAGAGTTGTACATTTCAAACTTAATATGAACCTATTTAATTATTTTTTCTTTTAAGAGTAATACTTAAACAGTTTCTCTTTGGGAATAGCTAAATTTGAATTTAAAGATTTTGTGGACTGATTTATGTGGAATATTTTTATTCTTTTATCTTTCATTATAATGACTTTGATATAAGAAAAGAGTTAAAAAGACTTCTCTGTGGCATTTTTATACTTATATAACATAGCTATTATAAATGGTCAATACAAATAAATGATAAAACTTTGAAAAGAAAACAAATATATTTTTTCCTAAGAAATGCTAATTATTCATATTATATTTGAAAGTCATGCAGTTAATTTCCTTATTAAATATGCTAATAAATATGTCATTGAAAACAACAATGTAAAAAAACTCCTAAGATTTTTCTTTGAATAATTTTCCAAGAATAAGCCCTCTGATATTTTAGAAAGTGTTGGAGGGAAAGGGCTACATAATGCCAAACAAAATATTGGAAGGAATAAAACACAATAATGTGGATTACTTTAAACTATTGAAGAAGTGGATTTATTTGATTTCACTATGTACTCAAACTAATATATGTCAACTAAAAATATATTTTCTTTTTTTTGTTTCTAATTTTAAGTCATAGATTTATATATTGCCTATCATATAGGTCTTACTTATGTTTATAGTAAACAGTTAACATAAATGCTTACTATACGCTATACACTGTGCTTAGTTGTTCACATAGATAATCTCATTTAATTTTCACAACTTTTCTTTATATATTATTACTTTCTGTATTTTACAAATGAGAAACAGGTAGCTTATAGAAGTTAATACAACTCATATGTGATAGAACCAGAATTCTAACCATGTTTTTCCATGTTTTCACAAATATAGACTAGAGTTAAATTAGCTTGAGTAAAATAGAAGTAAACATATTGCTACAATATGCTTTCGTATTAAAGCATAATAGCTTTTTACAAGTATTTTTTGGTATACTTTAAATATGCCATTTAATTGACTAGAGTTCATGTTGGTGGATGGTTTACCTTAGCAGCTCAAGTACTTTTTAGAAGTTTTCTTATTTCTATTTGTTGTTGTTTTTTTGTTTTGCCCTTTTTTCGAGCAGCGCTTGGGGTGCACATTCTCTCTTATCTCTTGGTGTTTAACTTGCTAAAAAACCTGACCATCAAAGCACTAAGTTAAATGTTTAAATAATACAAAGAAAATTTCAGTGTTCTTTAGAACTACTATCCAATGTTTTGAAGCAGTAATGCTGTTAATGTAAGTCCCTTTGACATAGTAAATGTAATCCAGTTCTCTCCAACTGTAGCTAAATAGTGACATAAAGAAATCCTTGTTTGTATGTGAATCACTATTCCAAATAAATTTTTCTAAAGTGATTTTATCTCATGAACTCAATACACTATTGAAATCTAAATATACCACACTATTTTTTATGCTTTGATGAATAAAGCTAGCTTTGGGGATCTTCCAAAGAATTCTGGAACTAAATGAGATAGCTGCTAGAGTCATAGTGTAGTTATTGACAGATAAATAGGGTTCATTCATTTAATGATTCCTTAAACAAATATTCATTAAGTGAAAATTATACTGGTCATTGGGATAGATGCTAAAGTCACAGTACCAGTCTTCAAGATGCTCAGTCAACTGTGGGGCAGTGGGGATGGTACAGAGACTGTTATAACTGACTGAGATCAATGCCATGGAGAAGTACAGCTTAGTATGATTGAGGACCAGGGAAAAAGTTTTGGGGGAGGTGATGATAAAGCTGAATCTCTAGCAGAATTAATTAGAAGTTCATCAGTAAACAATGAGATGACTATTGTGGCAGTAGAAAGCAGAACACAGAATGAAAAAGAAATAATGAAAATGTATACAGTGTAGAGGAGTGACAGGGAGGCTGGGAAGGTAGGCATAGTTCTTGTATGTCCTGCCAAAAAGTGGATTTTACCTAAGACTACAGGGAGTGATTGAAGGAGCTATATAATGTAACTAATGTAAAAAGATGTTTTAGAAAAATCAGGAAGTCAAGAGTGTGTAGAATGAATTGAAGGAAAATTAAAGAGGAATAAGGAAAACAAGTTCTGGAAGTAAGACATACTTAGTGGGAGAGGAGAGGAAGGCTATGTTTGAGGGATATTAGTATGTGGAAATGGCTAGAATTGCTGAACAATTGGATGTGAGGGATGTAGAGATGCAGGGACCTGGGTTGACTTCTGGGTTTCTAGTTTTGGTAGCTGGATAGAGGAGGAAAAATGGAGCATGTTTGAAGCGTACAGGCAGTGATTTAAAATGTGGACAAATTCATTGTATAATGGCCAGGGACCTTCCAAGGGAGATCCAAGGGGTGATGTACAATGGATAGCTGGGAAAAAAAAGTGACTACTTCAAAAAGGAACTTTGAAAAGAAAAATTCCACAGATAAGTAGAAATGGTAAGAATTTCTTTTGTTTGTTTTTGTTTTGATTGATTTAATCTATATAGAAAAGATAATCATTAATTTAGGAATACAATATTCTCAATCTTGAATTGTTTGACCCCATATTTTTATTATGTCTGTACAATTTTTAGGAAACCTGAAATTGACTACTAATCAGGTATACCATATGCAGTTTTGTATAGTATTAAACTATCTCAGATGGTAGATAATAAAGTAATACTCTGTGCTTGCTATTGGAATAAAAACATACTCCTGAAGAAATTAGGTAGTATATTGAGAATAATTCAATGTAAAGAAATGAGTTAGTAACATGATTGCCAGCTCTAATGTCATTACCTTCAGTAACTCTTGAGACTATCTCAATGACAAAGTCCCCTCATTAAATCTTCAAATATTCCTTGGAGCAGGAGAGATTTTTGCCATAACATGTAGACCCTAATTTGAGAGTAACATGTTTATCTGGCAAAAGTCTGACTCAATGTTTAGAGTCATCTCCTAACTACCTTATGGTTCATCCTTATGAAATCCATGTACCACACATCTCAGCGAGGTGTGTTTACTAGAATATCAAACTCAGCCCAAATCCATCACCCTTCTTTCAGCGGGTCAGTAATATAATAATCTCCATATGGGAAGGACAGCACATTATTTGACTAATAATATAAATTTATTACTTTCTACATAAAAATATATGTAAAAATATGCAGCCTCAAAAATAAACCATTAAATTTTTAATCCTACAGAAGAAGTTATTGAATGATTCCTCTGAAAATATTTTAACAAAACTGACTTGAAATTCTTTATAGATATCTCTGCCCTCTGCAGTAGCACTGATACTGCAGTATCAGGCAAATAAAGAGTTAATAAAGCCAAATAAAAGTTACTGAGAATGTGATCTTAAATAACAGATTACTCTTTGAAAATCAACTTTGCACTATCTCTAACAAACTACAAAGTTTATGCAAACTAAGAATACTGCAAACTCAACATTAATCAAATTACTCTATAATTAATGTTATCAGCCTTACCCAGAGTGTAACCTACTAACCTTACTTTCAGGATTTATATTTTCATTCTGCAGCCACTCAGATTACAGCTTTTTGAATTATATTTTATTTTATTGTATAACATAATCCCTGATATTTAAATTATCAGTAATTTTGAGAAGTTTAAAAGGCCATTCCCTCATATCTTACGATGGGAAATTCGGTAAATCTTCCTTCTCAAACTTTTATTTTCAGTATGGTTATGGGTATTGTTGTTAATGGAAGACTGAATATTTGGTTCCCCAAATGCAATTTTACAAAAGTGTCCATGGACATTTTAAACTGAAAGAAATGGTTATGTATACATTCTTTCTGTATGGAAGGATGCCCTTCCTCAAATACAATCATGGCCTCATTTAATATACTTTAGAAATAAAAATTACTCTTTGATACAACTGAATTATTTGCATTCTAGACAGTCTGGTGTGATTTGTCTATAATAACTGACCACTTTCAAAACACGACTTTTTTGAAGTGAAAATGCTTAATTCATTGTATAATTGTTTTGTAACTAGTTAAAATTTACTCTAATGGAAAGTTAAAAATGTTCATAGATATTAAAAAACAAGTATATGTTCACATCTTGTGGTACAGGACTTGTAAATTCAATTGTATTTGCTCCTGGGAAGATAATAGCTCTTATTGGTAAATGTCATTATATTGGATGCTTTTTTCTTTTGCTAAAAAAAAAATAAAGGGGGGCAAACAAAGAAACTATTAGACATTGCCATGGGAAGCTAAATAGTACAGATGAAGAAATCAGTGCGTTTGCTCTCACAAACAGGTTTACGAGGTGTGCTGGATTTGGTCTCATTAATTCAAAGTAGTGAGAAAGTACTATAAGTAAAGTTACAAACATGCTGGTAAATAAATCAGACCAAGATTAAAATGATTTTTTGGCTTAACAGAAGGCTATGTTATACATACATTCATAGTTTCAAAACACATTCCCCTATTAATTACGATCCAGTAAAAAAACATCTTATGTTTTGGTTGATTACCTGGTGTCAGACTATGATGAAAACCTTAGAAAAAGAGATCTATTAAATAACACTTTCTATTGCATTAGAAACTTGAACACAAAATAGACAGCCAATTATAAGCACTGTTTTTTTTGTGTCTCATTCATTTTTGCTCTTTTTTATTATTGAAATTAATTTTAAAATTAATACTATATCTTATCTTACCTCCCATGTCTGCCTGTTGATGGAGTGAGAAAAAGGACAGAAATATTAAATAGAACTTAAAACAATATTGGCAACCACCCTAATGATTATACATTAAAAACAAATCAACTCTACCTCATCTTCTCATTTAGTGACTTAATGAAAATAGGCATGACTTAGCAGCATAGAAAAAAGAGACCAAATGCATTTATAGTTTCCTCAGTAATACTTACAACTAAGAATAAAGTGTAGTGTGATTTTTATCTGTGTAATTTTTTTGGTAGTTCCATAATTAGAATAGAAAAATATATAATTAATGCCTGTGTGGGTAACAAAGTTTAAGATTAATAAACAACATTAATAATATCCAGGATGAAAGGTTGAAAGCAACAGCCACAGCATATGATCACATTTAAATTTATGATGCCTGCTAGGTTATACAGATGTTTACTTTCTGTTTCGTATCCACTAAATAGAAAAGGAGTACCTCAAGCTTGTTTAAGATATTTCCTAGGGCAAGTGTAGGTTATCATAGAAAGAGACCCTGGGCATTTCTTTTTGTTTTGATTAAGAGGATTAAAAATTATAGATTGTTCAATATGAGTACCTTTGTTATTTTTGTTATAATCACCAATTGGACCAGAATGGATCTGTGTCATGTGTTTTAGTTGAGACCAAAACTACCACTTTGCTGCCACCTATTTCCTTTTTCACTATGTTCTCTCCACAGACATTCCAATCCCTGTCCTCAAGTTGCCAAATTCTCACCCTGAGTGTCATTGCCATCCTATAAGAGCTCTCAAACCTTGATTCAACTCTCCAGCTTGCCCCTTGACTTAAACATTATGGGAACCCCTGGAAACAGGCACACCTTTCTCCCAATATTTTTTTTTTCCTTGAAGACCAAAGACGGCTGGACTTACAATGACTTGATTTGACTCCAGTCTAGGCTCCGAATAAGCCATGAAAACTTAGGCAAATCACAATATGATGCCCATCTTCTCTTGGGCCCTTTAACTTCAGCTGTACAATTGTTTCACCTTATTTTGGCAGTAGCATAAGAACAAATCTCTGACAAAAGCATCGACTTCCAGGCAGTTGCCCTGCACCTTCCCACTTACTCTGAGGTTGGTTCACGTTTGAACTTTTGTCCTTGCACTGGTCCTTGTCAACAAGCTTCATGTCCTGACTTTACATTTGTTTTGTTCTCCCATTTGACAATTTTTTGGAAGCCCTCTTGGATTTCTGAGATTTGGATTCCTTCTTGGCTTTTGTTTTGGCATCTTCTGCTATCTGTAATGACAAATCCCCTTCTTAAGTACTAGCTCATGGGAGCCCCAACTAACATCTCAGTCCTAATCTTTTTTGTCCTTCCTTGGAGTTTAACCTTTATTATATGTAAAATTTGTGTGTTAATGTAGAAAAATTTCTCTAATTCTGAACATACCTGTTGTTGTTGTTGTTCTTTATACATAGTCAAAACTATTTCTGTTGGCTCCTGGCATGCTGCTCTGAAGGATCTTCTTGCTGTAACATAACTAGATACTGGAAGAGCACACTCTTTAAAGCAACGAGATAGAAATGTTTGCAAGAACACAATGCAGTATAAAAATGGGGAAAAAATCATAAGACCAAGTGTTACATGGAAGACAAAACATGCTCATTAAATGAATTTATGGAAAGATTCTCAACATAATTATTAATTGGGGAAATGCAAATTTAAACCACAGTGAACACCATTTTTATATCCCCTATACGGTCAACAAACAAGGAGCCTGATAATACCAAATAATGGAGAAGATGTGGATTAAAGAAACCTTTAATACATTTTGGTTAGAGTCTAAATTGATGTATGTACTTTAGGAAAATAGTTGCCATTACCTTAATATTCACATATCCCTAATTTACCAATTATGGGTGTTAAATAACTGTTCACAAATTTGTCCAGAAGAATATATAAAACAATGTTCACAGTAGCAATTTTTGTGATAGCAAAAATCTGGAAACAATGAAAATATACATGACAAAAAGTAGACAAATAAATGGTAGTAGAAACATACAATGGGAGATTATACACAAATAAAAAGCTTTGAATAAGCTACAACTACTCACAACAATACAAATAAATGTTAAACTAGCATTTATCGGGCAAAGTAATTGCCAGAACACTACCTATAGTAAGATATTTTCTAATAAAGATCAGAAACAAAATAATATTATATTGCTCAGCATGCATGTAAAAATTATAGAGTTATAAGAATCACAAGGATAATAAATACAAAAATTGAGATACTGTTATGCCCTGTGGTGTAGGTAAGGAGGGGTGGAAGAAAATATGCAGGTAGAAGACAGTTACTTGGTGATGTTCTTGTTGGACTTGGCAGTGAGCTCCTGGGAGTTCACTATATCATTATTCTTGATAAACTTGCATACATGTTACATAAATGTGTCAAATATCATGTTAAAATATAAGAAAGAAATATATGTTTTCAATAAAATTTCCCAGTCCCTATGTAAGAAATTTCCTTTACTGATTTTCATATGATGAGTAATTGTTTGCTTTTCTTCCTCCAATTTTATTGAGATATAATTGGCATATTGCACTGTAAAAATTTAAGGTGTGTGGCGTAATGACTTGACTTATATTATGAAATGATTACCACAGTAGGTTTAGTTAATCCATCACCTCATATAGTTACACAAGTTTTTGTCTTGTGATAAGAACTTTCAGGATCTATTCTTTCAGCAACTTTCAAATATATCACATAGCATTGCTGACTATGATCATAATGTATGTTTACTTTTATTTATGTTTTAGGAAGTTATAATTCATAGGCCTGAGTATTAGCTACAAAGAAGATGAACACATACTTACTAATTTGACAGGGTAGATGTTTTCATCTTCTTAGGGATTTTAATTTATAAGCAAACACCTTTTAATTTTTTTTTCCCATTTTTATTTCTATTGCCTAGTACTATACAATGCCTCACTAAGCTTTGGATAGAGGTAAATATAATGATATAGTTAGTATAACAGTAGACAGTACTCATTCAAAAGAATTCTTTTGAGCTCTTCTTTTAAACTTTAGATATATTTAACAAGACAATGTTCATTTTATGTTTGCTTCAGAGTAAGCCCTTTGCTGTCAATATGACAAAATCAAGCCAAATGCTGGCTAGTTGAGAGCAGAATCATTTATCCTCTACTGCATATCAAGGAAAGTTAAAGAAAGACTCTAAATTCTGACAAGGCCTTTAAAATACTTGTAACTGACCAATGGGTAGAATGAAAAAAAATGAAGTATTTTATTCAATAGCACCAAAAGAACTCAAGTGACTGTTAGTGAATGCTTGCTGGATCAGACAGTACTGTCATTTTCTAAGAGGCACTTAGATTTTTAGAAAATAATCTATGTGAGGACTTGCCATTGAACAAATTACAAGAGGAACCATATCAGGCCCAAATGATTGCCATTAGATGCCATTATCAGCACATCACTGCTCAGGAACACATGCTGGGCAATAAATTTGCTTCCTCCTCTTGTATTTCAGATCTTTATGAATGAACAACATAAAAAAGTTGGAAACAACTCATGTTTTGGGATTAAAAACATTCGAACCAAAAAAACCAAAAAAATACATCTCATGAACCCAGCCTTAATTTAATCTTAACCGCATATCCAAAAGATTACATCTCCCATTTCCTGAGTTCTCTTAAAGTTGCTGCTGTAAACATGTTATAATCTTTTGACACTTCCCTTTCTTGTGATGTGATCAATTACTCCATCATTCCTTTTTTAGAAGGGACTTATGGGTAGGTAAGTCTGTTTATTTCTTATAATTGTTTCTTAAGCTCAGCACTGTGCCCCACTAATTGGGTAACTGCAGCACATAAATATAACCTTTCTTCATGAACTTTTACCTTTTCTTCAAAGCAACTTTTCCACAGGTCAAGGGTAAGTGACTGAAGGCACCTAGGGGATGATGTAGTCTTGCCCTATATCTTTACCCTGGCACTAATGGGCCATCGTTGTAATAGGAGTATGATGGATGACCTCTGCTCATCAGAGGGGTTGACACACTCTTATTTTCCTATCCTTAAATAAATACAAATATTCTGTTAGAAAATACATAGATTTACCTTTTAACTCTTAATTTTCATGAAGTAAAAAATGAAATCAAAAGAAGCCTTAGAGGGCTCACAGTGAATCATAGACATTTCTGGCTGTTCTGACATAAACATAGATAGGAAGAAAAGATCCTGAATGGTGGGTGCCATGGCACTTCACACATAAGTTTGTGGTTTTTCTATCAATCCAATCAGCTGGCTGCTCTAGTCTATAATCCTCTCACCCTTAGTGTCTATCAGAATCAAGTCTTGGACCATTAAGCCTGCTAAGGAAGGAGCAATGTGCTGTCCTAGTTTGCATTATAATAGGGGTTAGTAAGCTTTTTCTGAATAGGCCATAAGTTTTTTGTCAAAACCAATCAACTCTGTCATTGTAGTGGGAAAGCAGCCATTGATGATACTTAAAGGAATGAGTGTGGCTATGTTCAAATAAAATTTTATTTGTGAGCACAAATGTGAATTTCCTATAATTTTCCTTATTCACAAACTATGTTCTTTTGATCTTTTTTCAACCATTTAAAAAATGTAAAAACTCTTCTTAGCTTTTAGGCTATACAGCCACTATGGAGAACAGTATGGGGTTCCTTAAAAAACTAAAAATAGAGCTACCATATGACCCAGCAATCCCACTACTGAGAAAACCATAATTCAAAAAGAGTCATGTACCACAATGTTCATTGCAGCACTATTTACAATAGCCAGGACATGGAAGCAACCTAATGTCCATCAACAGATGAGTGGATAAAGAAGATGTGGCACGTATATACAATGGAATATTACTCAGCCATAAAAGGAAGTGAAATTGAGTTATTTGTAGTGAGGTGGAAGGACCTAGAGTCTATCATACAGAGTGAATTAAGTCAGAAAGAGAAAAACAAATGCCGTATGCTAACACATATATATGGAATCTAAAAAAAAAAAAAAAGGTCATGAAGAACCTAGAGGCAAGATGGGAATAAAGATGCAGACTTACTAGAGAATGGACTTGAGGGCACGGAGGTGGGGAAGGGGAAGCTGGGACGAAGTGAGAGAGTGGCATGGACATATATACACTACCAAATGTAAAATAGATAGCTAGTGGGATGCTGCTGCATAGCACAGGGACATCAGCTCGGTGCTTTGTGACCATCTAGAGGGGTGGGATAGGGAGGGTGGGAGGGAGGCTCAAGAGGGAAGGAATAGGGGGATATATGTATACATATAGCTGATTCACTCTGTTGTACAGAAGAAACTAACATAACATTGTAATGCATTTATACTCCAATAAAGATGTGGAAAAAAAAAAACAGGCAGTGGGCTTGTTTTATAGCATTCTTTATACATACACTGCCAATGGCAGTTGAGACATACGGTAATATATTCAATTTAATGCAAGATGCCATTGTTACCTTAATCTAAGCTAGAATAAACTCCTCATTTGCATATTCACACTTGCATATCATGGATTTCCAACAATAATGTATTAACTTTTTGAAACTCTCATATTTGCTTCCTATCAGTCAAATAGAACATGAAGGAAAATTTTAAGGGCCCTCTTTAGGAAAAAATTGAAACCAGCAACTTTCTCTGAGATTCAGTGGTGATATGTTTTGCTTTATAAATACCCTTAACTAACACTCATCCAGGAATGATGCACAGGTGTGGTGATTAGCCATCTCTTCAAAGAATTTACATAATTTTCTTCTACACTATAAATCGGGTCACTCTTTTAAGAAACACCTACCAAGTAAATTTCAGAGTTAATATGCTAAATCTATATTCAGGAATCCAATATCTTAGAGATACCTCTGATTAAGTAATGGGCAAGGTATTGCATAATTATGGGAGGGCTGGGTCGTGGTAGGGATTCCCCTTGTTAGTATTCAGCTGCTTTTAAGGATGACACTGGATATCAGTAGTTACCTATCTACTCATAGCTCTGGCTTAACAGTACCCTTGTTAAAATCTTCTTTCCTCATATACTTACTTAATTTTTGACTTTTGCAAATTCCTGTATGTGGACCAGTGATCAGAAAACTGTTCATAGCCAGATCACTGATCTGAATGCCATACTCTAATTTTCTAATAAATCAGTGGGCCACCATTTCATAATACTTGCCAAAGATGCCAGGATTAATTCTGAAATCATGTAAGTGTTTTCTTTAGTCAGCCTTGGGTGTCCTTACCCCTTCCTTTTGCCTTTATTTGTTTATTTCTAATTGTCTCTTGTCATCCTACCTGACTATGATTCCTGTGCATTCTCCTTCCTCTACCTTCTCTGCCAACAGATACAGTGATTTCTTTTTATTTAAAGCTTATTTGCATTCTCACCTGAAAAAGTACAGCATCTCAGTAAGTCATGCTTCCCACTGAACCCAATTACTCCCACGGTGCAAAGCAAAGCGGGCCTGAACATCCCACATGGAACAGGCAACATATGTTTGCTACCATCAACACAGCTGGAACATCTGTGTATGAATTCATGCTGTGTGTGCATCACTTTAGTTGCACACTCTTATATGAGACTGAGAGGATGTGCAATTAGGAATAAGGTTTACAGATAATATAACAAAGAAATAGGGGAGTAGATTTGAGAGATGTGTTTACCTAGTGACTGCAGCAGCTCTGTTCTGCTTTCCTGGTAGGACTAAGGTAACTGCAATTACTCATTTAAAATTTTCTCAACCTCATAACTTGAAAGAGGTCTCATAAGTGATTTAGAAAGAGTCAGGGAAATGATATCAATTTTGGTTTGTTGTATATCAATCCCTTAACAAATTAATAACAATTAAAACAGTGGCATCACAACATTAACCATACTTACATATGCCCATCACTATCTTAAATTCTTTACGTGGATCATATTATCTAATGCTTCAAAAACACTATATGCTAAGTCCTATTATGGTACCTATTTGATAGAGGAATAAACTGAGACACCAATGAGTTAAATTGCACAATTTTAAGAGACAAAACCAGGATATAAACTGATATAGTTTGACTTTTATATATAACTCCAGATATATAGATATAGATATAGATATGTATGTATATATATCTTTATTTTTCTTCTGTTCCTGAAAAAATATCTCTAAAACAAATGACCATAGTTAGGTCAGATTTGTGTAATTTCTTTTTACTAGTGATAGTAGTTCAAGGGATCTGGAGGTATACTAGGAAACAATGGCTATATATTCTTTTTCCAAAGTACCTGGGAAGGAAGCAGAAATAGCAGGGAGAAGACAAAAGGGAGGTTAAAAACCAGTAGGCATGGTAAATGGGGAGAATAATAACTCTCTTTCTTTCTTCCATATCAGTAAACAACAACTAACCAGATGCTTATTTATTACAATCTTCTCAATCTTGGAAAGCAAATAGGCATGTACTTGCTGTATGAAGAAGACATAAATGCTATAAGGAAAAACTTGAGGAAATAAATACACAAAATATCCAAATCTTTATTTAAATCTAACAGCTCCCATGAAAAATCTAGCTGGCATTGAACATTTATAAGGAACTATTATAACTAATTTAATTTCAATATAATTCTATAAGCATTATTGATTCCCTATTTTAACAAGGCACTTATGTTCTCAGAATATTTCCATTAGAAATACCAACAAGTACCTAATAGATTTGGAGTTGAGTTTTATAGGCTTTCCCTTCTTTTCCCTTTGTTGTAGTTATAAATCAGCAACTAATTAAAAACAAATCAAACAAACAAAAAAGCAGAGGAAATACAAAATGGTAATGTCAGTTTAAGGGGAAACGGTCTTCACTGAATCAAAATGTAAATGGAAGGTTATTAGCAATAATTATAGTGAATTTTTAAGTACCTTTTGTAACCTAGATCTCTTGTAAATTCTGAAGAGATAAATTCCCAAGACACATAGAAAAAACAGTTATAGTCCTAAAGAAAATTAGAATCTATGTATATATTCAAGTCCTGTATGACACAAGGAAACATTTGGAGTTTAATTCCAAAGCTATATATTGAAGAAATGTATAAAGTTACCCAACTTTATTTACAAATGCTGAAGGAATTGAAAGCAGAGAAAGGTGGTCATAGAGTAGCATAAATCAAGGTGAGTCTTTACTGTGTGTTGAAGAAACTATGGAATACAGCATGAATTAGACATGGGAGCATTTCTTATAAGGGCAATAACAAAGAAGTGAGAATTAGCACCGTTCTGAAGGTGGCTTGTCTCATCTAGAGGACTTGATTTAAGAGAGTTAATAAAATTAAAGTGGCACTATGGAATGCCTTAAGTATTACATGAAAAATCAATTGTTTTTCCCCTGAGGAATAATAGAGCCCCATAATAAATTTCCTATAAAAAGGAATTGATATTATGTGAAAAGCTTTTGGGGATATCAGTCCATTAAGAAAGTGCAAGATCAGCAATAAGCTACAAGAAACAAAATTATTGGAAGCCAAGAAGACAAGGTAGAAGGCGATGAATTTTCAGTGTGACATAAGAAGAATGGCTGAGAAAATGAAGAGGAATGGTAGAGTGTTATGAAGGATGGAAAAAAGAAGGAAAATTAACCCCAAGATTTAGAAATTTGAGGACAAAGATTATAGTACTAATAATAAAAATAAAGCTATTGCCTAAGAAGACAGTTCCATCATGAGGCACAATAAATTTTCTTTTAGACATTTTGGCTTGTTAGTGATGACAAATAAATGTAGCTGTTATCTACAGACTGGTGAATCTAAAGGTCATGAAGATCATATTGACAGAGAGGAGATTGAAGGAAAGTGATAAGCGTTTGAAATCAGTAAGTATAGAAAAAGAGTAGAAGTTCAAGGTCTGAACTAGTGAAGGACAGAGAGACTGAATGAATTAGAGGAGGAACAACCCTACAGTACACTCCAGTTAATGGCAAGAAAGGAACATGGTTCAACAATGAAGGAGTGACTGTCATTAACTAAACAGAGTTAAAGAAGAAGAGAATTGAATCACTATCTCAGTGTATTCATGGAAAAGGAAGAGTTTTTGAAGACTCATACATTTATAAAGTGATTTGTAATCCTCAGTTACAATACTCATCACTTTATTATTGATAATGTGGGTATCATATACCTCTCTATATAATATAGAGATAAACTATATATTATAAATTCTTCTTATCAAAATCTCCTACCTTCATCACCCATTATGAATGTATTTTATTCTGGTACATGCATAGATAAAAGAAGGTAGACAGGGAAAACACTTTAGTATAAATATAAGCTAAAAGTGTAATCTCTAACAGCAAAGAATCTTGATGCTTCCTTTTTTAAACTATGTTCTTATGGGCAACTGACTTAACTTATCTGTCCCTCATTTCCATTATCAATATCATCCAAAGAATAAGAATAACATACTTATTGACTTAATGACTGACTTAATGACTCATACTTTCATTATAAGCATTAAATGAGCTAACTCATGGAAAGTAAACAGCAGGCTTTGTTACATATTAATTACGTACCACACATCTTTTTCTATATGCATATGGATATGTTTAAATTATATATAATGGTTGTGTATAATGAATATCATATTATGTACATATATATGTGTACTGATTACATACATATGATTATGAGTGTATAGTTTATATTCTTGTGTTTGTGTATATGTGAAGTTGTTGCAGATGAAGAAAACCTAATACTACTTAAACATTTCTCCCACAAATGAAATAGATGTTTTCAAATACACTTTTATATTCAACTCCAAGGATTTGAAATTGTACGTTTGTCAAAACTTTAGTTTTCATACACTTGTTTTTGGTGAGGTATGGAGAGTAGGGGATGAGTTTCTTTGGCCAGTCACTGATGTTAGGGAGCTAGGCATAGTTGCTTACACTCAATTGTTTCTTGAAGTGAGAGTTCCCACAATAAATGGTGTAAACATTCCAAGTAAGTAGTAGTTTAACACATAATCAAAGCAACAGAGTTTCGCAGTAGCAACCTCTCTGCAGTAACCTCTCCTAGAGTGCCAGGGCAAACATTGCTTTTACATACTCAACTGAACACTCTTTTTTTGGATAGATGAGGATTATAGTTTATTCATAAATTCTAATAATATTTCAGTAACTCAGTTAAAATGTCTACAGTAATGTTCTTCACAGCTGTTAACAATGTTAATTTTTAAACATAAATCCCTGATAAAGTACAATTAAAACTAAACTAATAATCTGTATCCTTAGATTTAATGGTTAATTTAGAAAAATGATTGCAATCTACTCTTACCCTTCAATATTACCTGATTTCTTGGGTGTAGACCTGTTGCTGCCTGGTAACATAGTTTTGTTTATTTGCTTGTTTGTTTCATAAAGTAGTCTATAAATGTGTCTGCAAGTCATTCATGAGAAGTAGGCCAGCAGAGAAATGTTAACTGTCCACAAAACTTTAAGATACTGGAAAACAGGGATCATGTCTTGTATCTCTTTCTGTTCCAAATCTAGAAAAAAAAAATCTGCTTGACACAAATAAAGTAATTAGTGTTTATTGAATGAATAAATTAATATCTCCATGTTTCAGAAAATGGAGCCAATCACAAAGAACACAAATCACTCAAGGTCACATGTAGAATTAGATAAAAATAAATGGTGAGGTAGATATTTCCATATTCTTGGGAATACCCTAGGGCATGTTCTCAAGGCCTATTCTCTGGAAATTATTCAATAGACAAAGTGTTTGTTTTGTTTTCAGTTTTCTTTCTTGGATGATCTGGTCTAGTTTCCCCTATAGATTGACCTCCCTCCAAATACCATTCCCCTGCAGGATCAGAAAAGACCCACACCTCAGATTTTCTCCTTCTTTCTCTTTAGCAGATTCTATTATTAACTCATGAGCCTTAACTAGTTCTCTTTTAATGAATTATTGGATCAATAGTAATCAAATGCTATCATGTTCTAATTGTATTCTTACAGCCGAAAAATCAAGATGTGATTGTGTTTTAACAGAGCATGTAGAATTTCCATGTGGGCAGGTAAATGTTACCTCACTTACTGGACTAAGAACTCCTTATGGGCAGGCACTTTGTGTCTCTGACTGCAGTTACCCTAAAACCTGTCACTGCAGGTGATTTTTGATTGGCATCCAATACACATGTTTAAGCAATTAAATAACCTTAAATTCTTCTGATAGAAAATAAACTGTAGGGCTTCCCTGGTGGCACAGTGGTTAAGAATCCGCCTGCCAATGCAGGGGACACAGGTTTGAGCCCTGGTCTGGGAAGATCCCACATGCCGCGGAGCAACTAAGCCCGTGTGCCACAACTACTAGGCCTGCGCTCTAGAGCCCGTGCTCCTCAACAAGAGAAGCCACCACAATGAGAAGCCCGCACACGGTGACGAAGAGTAGCCCCTGCTCACTGCAACCAGAGAAAGCCCGCACACAGCAACAAAGACCCAACGCAGCCAAAAATAAAATAAATAAATTTATAAAATGAAAATAAACTGTAAATAGCATCTATACTATTTATTGTTACTTAAAGTTTGTAACTGTCATTATTTCAATCCAGCACACCACTATCTGTGCTGGTTTTAGTGAGACTGCTAGCAGAGAAAAAGGACTCCCTTCTCATTTTATGTTCTGTGTCCAGAAATAGTTTACTGGTAATACTGAGAGATAACTCACTGGGGATCTGATTTAAATTCAAATAAAGGACTTGAAAAGGAAAACTCCTCTGTTCCATTGCCCTTAGCTAATATTGTTATGCTAATCCTAAATATGCGTCATACTGCCAGAAGCTTAAATGATCAACAGAAACTACATGTTTTTCTTCTGATTTATTTTTTGCCATATTTTAAAATTAAGCAAGTTAAGTTTCCTCTTAATATTTTTACCTTCAGTTAATGTACCCAATAGCAATGTAAAGAAACAGAGATCTTTTAAAAGGTTCAGAAAATAAGTTAAACACAACTTTCTACACGTGGCATCAAATGATAAGAGGCTTTGAAAGTTAAATTTAGAGAATGAAGACAATCAATTGAACATGATTTATAGACCATTAACAGTATTACCGTATCTTGTTTTGAAATATATTCAACTTTACCTAAAATAAAAAAAAAAAAAAATCCTTGAAAAGGAATGACCTTTTTTATAAACCAAACACATGTTTATTGTGATTGCAGTTAATCTCATAAGAAGGAACAAGTTAAGAAAACACCAAGCTACTGAATGTACAGCAAATATTTACATTTCCTCCTTTTTCCAAATTGTACTATCATTTATATATTCCTAATGTGGTCATTATCAGTATAATACCTAAGATCATAAAATTAATCATTTTAGAATTAAGATATAACTTATAATAATTTAGTTTATAGGCAAAGCCCCATTTTATACTATGTTTATGGCACTATAGGGAATAATAAAGGAAAAACTCAGTTTTCCTCCTTCTGTGTAGAAAAACCCAGGTCTTTCCTGTGTTTTTTTTCTTGTGAGTCTCCTTTAGTTCACTTCACTTCTGACACTTCTTGTCACCAAATGTGTGAAGGTTTTCCCCCAACAAGCAATTCTCTGTGACACCAGCTGGGTGTCCTACAATTTAATTCAATTCTGACACTATCTACCTAGAGATAATGTCATATCCTACAGGTTAAATGCTCAGTATCACAAAACTGCCCTCTAACCCCCACTTCAGAGACCCATTGCAAGCCCAGAGTATCACCTGTGCTTCTGAACAATGAGCTACATATCAGAGGTTCCAGTGACCCCTTCCTTTGGTTCAATTAATTTACTAGAGCGACTCACAGAACTCAAGGAAGCACTTACTTATGTTTACCAGTTTATTAAAGGATATGATAAAGGATACAGATGAACAGCAAGATGAAGAGATACACAGGGTGAGGAATAGAAGGAGGGAAACTCTCCAAACTCTGAAAATTTGGAATTCTCTGGAGGCTTCATCACATGGCCATAATTGATTATTAACTCCATTTTTAGCCCTTCTCTTCATTCTCAAGAGAATGAAGGGTAGGGTTGAAAATCCCAAGCCTCTAATTATGGCTTGGTCTTTCCAGAGACCAGCTCTCATCCAGGAGCCATCCAGGAGCCCACCCAGAATTGTCTCATTGGAACAAAAGACACTCCTATTAACCAGGAAATTACAAGGGTTTTAGGAGTCCTGTATCAGGAACTGGGGTCAATGATCAAATATTAAAACAAAAGATGTTTCTAGTGCTCTTATCACTTAGGAAATTACAAAGGATTTAAGAAGTTCTGTGCCAGGAACCAGGGGCAGATATATAGATATAGATATAGATATAGATATAGATATAGATATAGATATAGATATAGATATATAGATATAGATATAGATATTTTCCATTATCTCACAGGAACTTACATGAATTTTATATATACACCCTTATTAGAGTTTTTGCTTAACGTCAATATCATGTATTCCTTTTGTTTTAGATCATATCAATATTAATGTACTAACAACATGAATCTCATCGCAGTTGGAACATGAACAAAGATGCGATATTTTTGACTTCTGTTAATGCGACTTTGGTAATAAGTGTTAGTGAAATCTAGCAAGGTCCTTTTACATCATTCAAAAAATACTGTCAATAATAATCATTAAAGCATATGTATTTTAGCAAGTTTATGAAGAAAGGTGCAAGTGCTTGTGCACTTCCACAGGCCTTCATAATGACCTAATTCTACACACCAATACAGTCTGGTGTGTGCAAGATCACCCACTTAGATTTTAAAGCGAGAGCTAAAGGGATTTAAACACAAAGGGATTTCAATAACATGAAAGAATATTCTTCCATTTAAAAAAAAAAAAGCACAGCATTTCAAAAATGGTCACGAGTAAGTAAAGAAATTGGTTCTAATTATACACTTTACTGTCGGTCTCATTTTAAACCTTATTTTTTGGCTGCATTTTCCCCCCATCATTAAGCCTCTAATTTATTGTTCTCATATTATTACATTGGCTAAGACCTTACATGCAATGTTGAATAGAACTGAAGATAGTGGGCATCCTTATCTTATTTCTAAGTTTAAAGAGAATACTTAAAATATTTTATTTTGTTTTATTTTATTTTATTGAGATGACTGCATTTTTGGGTGACATATATGTGACACAAGAAGATACAGATTTCTGATTTTATAGAATTTTGCCCTGAGCTGATAGCCCTGACACCAAGGTGTTTGCTTTTGATTATCTGTATCAATTCCCCAGGTACTAGATGAGTGATGGATTTAGAAATCCATCAACCCACCCCCAAAGGCTTACATGCACAGATATACTCCTGGTTCACTCCAGCTGCCTAGTTAGCAAGGGGGGGAATTAAATGCTCTCATCTGATTAAATATATAGATAGATAAATATAGATATAGATACATAGATATAGAGAAATATAGACATAGATAAATAAATCACCCCAAATCACCAAAACTAATGAGACCAAGTTCCCTTGCTGAGTTTATGATTAACTTCTCTATCCAAAACTTTATTCATTTTCTTCTACTTCCCCTGTTTCTCTCAGGATTGAGGAGTAACAAAGAAAAGGAGGGGTTGAAACCAAGCAATCCCCTGACGGGCTTTTCTTAATAACAGACCACTTTTTGTTCCTCACCTCTTGTTTAAAGAAAAACTTCAGTCTCCTGAACCTTCCCTGAGTTTCAAAAATTCTAGCTCAAGGGTTAATAATCAGATGAGTAAGAACATGCAGAGACAGAATAGCAGTCTGGCAGGAGAACTGGTAACAATTTAAACAATAGATCAGCCATATAACAAAGTCACAGGACCTTTAGTTTCTCCCTGAAGGACGTGGACAACAATGTCTGACACACATACCTAAGTTGTTTTTACAGAAGCCAGACTCCCACCAGATGGAAACTACTGACCCTGATGGCAGGCATGTAGACTCCAGACCAGTTGGAACCAGGAGGTTGATGACTGAGATTCCTGAAACATCACCCTGTTACTTCACCATCAAACAATCAGAGAATTGTGTGCTAGCTAATCACACACCCTGTGACCCTTTCCCTCCCACGGTCTTTAAAACCCTTCACTGAAAGCCATCTGGGAGTGTGGGTCTTCTGAGCACGAGCTGCCTGTGCTCTTTGCCTAGAGCCCTGCATACTTTCCTTCACCACAACCCCATGTCAGTAGCTTTGCTGCATGTTGGGCAATTGGACCTAAGTTCAGTTTGGTAACATGATTAGCACAATGGAAAAGGATATGCATATAGAGAGATATTTGATTGAAAGAGTAGACCTTTATACTTATGAAAATGTACTTTGTATATTGTGATATTATATTACTAATTATTACTGGGCACCTGCCCAGTGCCCAGGTGTACATTGCAAGTCAAATCTTTGCAAATTGGCTTCAGACCTGCAAAATGTCCTTTCCTCTCCAGTTTTCACTCTACATTAGTATAATAGAAAGGATAAAACTTGCCATGGTCAAGAGAAAAACAAAACCAAAACAAAAAATCAACAAACAAAACTGGCAGCAGGAGCCTGACCAAGCCTATGACATACCCATCAAACTGAAAACTACCAGTGATATTGGAAAATCTTATTTACCGACTTGGAAACCTGTTGAAAAAGCTACAAATGTTGATGAATGAAACAGAAAAGCCACAAAATTGTATATAAAAAGAGGAATTATTATATTACTAACACTAGATAATATTGTCTCATAATTGTGTGTAAAAATATGCCTGTATAAATGTTTATGTTTGTTATAAAAAATGAAATGTTACACTTTGAAACAAATTAATTATAAAATCAGATGACAAATAGTTTCATTAAAAATACAAGAATTTGGGGCTTCCCTGGTGGTGCAGTGGTTAAGAATCTGCCTGCCAATGCAGGGGACACGGGTTCGAGCCCTGGTCTGGGAAGATCCCACATGCCGCGGAGCAACTGGGCCCGTGAGCCACAACTACTGAGCCTGCGCGTCTGGAGCTTGTGCTCCGCAACAAAAGAGAGGCCGCAACAGTGAGAGGCCCGCGCACCGCGATGAAGAGTGGCCCCCGCTTGCCGCAACTAGAGAAAGCCCTCGCACAGAAACGAAGACCCAACACAGCCAAAAATAAAAAATATAAAAAAAAAAAAAAATACAAGAATTTGGACTTCCCTGGTGGTACAGTGGTTAAGAATCTGCCTGCCAAAAAAAAAAAAAAGAATCTGCCTGCCAATGCAGGGGGCATGGGTTCGATCCCTGGTCTGGGAGGATCCCACATGCTGCGGAGCAACTAAGCCCATGCGCCACAACTACTGAGCCCATGAGCCACAACTACTGAAGCTCGCGTGCCCTAGAGTCTGCGTGCTGCAACTGCTGAAGCCTGTGTACCTAGAACCCGTGCTCCTGAAAAAGAGAAGCCACCACATTGAGAAGCCCGTGCACCACAACGAAGAGTAGCCCCCACTCGCCACAACTAGAGAAAGCCCACATGCAGCAACAAAGACCCAACGCAGCCAAAAATTAAAAATTTTTTTAAAAATGCAAGAATTTAAAACAAAGTCCAAGGCAAATTAATATATCTGTTAAACTCTTCTCAGATTTTTTGAGATGAAAAGTAGCTGTGATTAAGTAATCAAAAAAGGTATTTTATATATATATATATATAAAGATATATATATATAGATTCTTCAGTACAAATGTATAGAATATACATATACATACATATATATATATATATGAATTCCTCAATACAATGTACAGAATCAATTATATAATGATGAAATGTCACTTCATATCTATGTGTATTTCTGATCCTGGAGAAAAGAATATACAATTTAAAACAAATAATTTGGTACAATTTATTAAGGGGGAATAACCATTGTAATTCTATACTTGCTGTTACTGGTGAAAATGACAAATTGTGGGTTAGAGCCCAAGTGCTGTAAATAGCATGTTTCAAACAACCAGGATCAAAATGCCTTTGGAACTGGAATAGAGAGCAGGAATCACTGAAAACATGACTTCCTACAAACAGTTACATGTAAGGGTGTGTGTGTATGTGTGTGTATGTGCTTGTGTGTATAAAAATATACTTGTAATTGACATTTAACAGATGACTTTTTCTGGTTTTCACAGACTACTTGCTTTTGTTAACAAAGAAAAAGGCTACTAGAAGGATTCAAAAAGATCTGTAAAAAAATCCTTTACACCAAATGGTTCCATAATTATATCAATATATTTCACATTCAAGAAACATCAGTCAGAAACAGGTATTGGGATGATATAAATCAATCAAAGTAAAGCCTCAGAACAAAAATAAATAAGGTCCTAGTGCTATTTCTTTTGATAAAGGTGACTTTCAGCAGCAAAAATTCTGTATTTTGTAGAATGCGACCACTTTACCCTCTGAATCAAGCAGAGTGTGGAGATAGCAGGAAATACTACTGATTTTAAGCATTATTTGAACCAACAAACAGATTTAAAATGACCTTCCACTGTGACAACAATATCTATAATTTGAAAGGAGTTTGTAGAGGAAGAAATGTTGCAAGGTCTGGAGTAAGATAAATGGCAATTTATGGAGGTCAGTTGGCCAATTTCAGATCAAAATAGTTGATATTGCCTCAAAGCAGTAAATATATCAACACAATTTCTGGAAAATCACAATTTGAGGATACTTTAATTTTCAAGGAATTGTTTTACTAGGCACTTTGGAATTGCTTTATCTATATAGCTAATCTTATGACTTTGCTGTTTTCAGGTATGTTCATAGCAATAGAACGTACTGGCTCCTTAAAAGATATAACTAGAGAAGTTGATCTGTTTTCAGGCTTGCTGAAATGACATTATATAATGAACCGTCTCAGGTCATTATATAATGAAGTCTCAGGTCATCCCATGATTCAAAAAGTAGAAATAATAACAATGAGTATGTTTTTACAAGTTAACTTCTTTTATATAACCCGTGGATATTTTTCATTTAAACCTAGTGATGTTCTTCGAGGTTCATTCTGTTTCCCCTGTTTTATAAACAGACTTGGTACCCATGGTTTCTGTGATTGGTCTGGACTTACGTTTAAACTTACAAACAGAAGTCAGTTCAAAGGGTACAAAGTTTCAGTAATGCAGGATGAACAAGCTCTGGAAATCTAATGTACAACATAGGGTCTGTATGTAACAATACTGTACTGTATACCTAAAAATTTGCTAACAAGGTAGAGCTTATAAGTGCGCTTACCACACACACAAAATGATATAAAAATAAATTAATAATTAAAGGGGTCATGAGGAAATTTGTAGAAGTGATGGATAAATTAATGGCCTTGATTGTGGTGATGATTTCACAGGTCTGTACTTATCTTCAAACTCATCAAGTTAAATATCTATAACTTTTTTAAAACTTAATTATCTTTCAATAGAGTTTTTTAAAGTAGTTTAAAATAATTCAAGATTTTCCGTAACTATTCAGTATTCTAAGTTGGAAGATCTTAGTATAAATCAGCATGTAGAGCTTTAGAGGTTACACATTTATAATAATTAAAGATGATAAACAGAAAACATGCAAATTAAACCTGTCAAAAGACAAAGCTGTGTAGAATGAACACAAAAAACTTCTACAAGGGCCCAGAGAAGGGATATTCTTTTTTTTTTTTTTTGAAGATTTATTTATTATTTATTTATGTGTTTTTGGCTGTGTCGTGTCCTAGTTGCGGCACTTGGGATCTTCATTGAGGCATGCGGGCTCTTCGTCCTGGTGCAGGGGCTTCTCTCTAGCTGTGGCGCGCAGGCTCCAGGGCGCGTGGGCTCAGTAGTTGTGACACGCGGGCTTAGCTGCCCCGCGGCACGTGGGATCTTAGTTCCCTGACCAGGGATCAGACTCCCGTCCCCCGCATTGTAAGGAGGATTCCTTGCCACTGGACCACCGGGGAAGTCCCAAGAAGGGATATTCTTTTAACGCAGCAGGGTATCCATCCAGAAAAACATTTGCCTTTCTAACCAACTTCTACCTGGACCCCCAGAAATTTCAAACTTCTCATTGTTTGCTTCATTCTTTCAGGCCCCATCTATCTGAAAACTTCCCTTCAGTCTCATTTTGGAAACTTGTATTCTGAGTTCACCAAATTATTTTGTTGTGCCCTTACTCAGCATTCAGCTCAAACACTGTGTTCTTGTTCTTGTTAATCTGGTTTACAGGCGAAACATAATCTAATTAAAAAGAGCTAAAGGAAGTATTTTAAGTATTTCCTACTGATTGGGTATTTTGATAATTACTTAGAATTTCCTTGGTTGGATTTTTCAAGGCTTAAAATCAGGATAGTTTTAGTTATTAGAATTTCCTTACAATGATTTTCCAAGAAGAAAAACTTACCAACGTGTTAGAAGTCTCTGCAAATGTTGAATCCATTCATTGCTTTACCAAGTGTCTATTATATTATCCATTCATCTGCTCAAAACAAAGATATTAGGTAGAGCTAAAAATCATCTGTGAAAATATCTTGATGTTTGCTATTTCAATGTGTCAGAATCTGGAGAGCAGGAAGGGTTAGGCAATAGTATTCTGAAAATAACTTTTTACAAGGAACTTTGACATAGCCTTTAGCTTTATTTGCCCCCATTTGCTTTATTATTCTCTTTATCAGTTTATATGTATGTATACTGTTTTGTCTGAACCACTGAGAGTGAAACGGAAACATCCTTATCCCAACCCCCATCACTAAATACTTCAACGTGTATTACCTAAGAACAAGGTCATTCTTTTTCATAACCCCATTAATGAACTTTAACATTCATTTAATGCTATTATTTAATCCACAGTGTATATTCCATTTTTTTTTCATTTGTCCAATAAATGCCATATATAGCTTTTCTGTTTTTTTTTTCCTCATCCAGGATCTATTCCAGGACTACTCATCACGTTTGTTTGTCATGTTGCTCTAGTCTCTTTTATTTTGGAACGTTATTTCAGCCTTCCTTTGTCTTTCTTCACCTTAACATTTTTGTAGACGGTCCCACAATTTGAGTTATTCTAACATTCCTTCATGATTAGATTCATGTTATATGGGGGGAGGCAGTGATACCACAGAAATGATGCTGTGTCTATTACATATTTTGAGATTAAATTTTTTGGAAAGTTCAGGTGGTCTCAGAACTAACTGGAATCATATTAAAGGAGAGGTAATATACATAAGATTACTCTACAGAAAGGATAAACTACCAGAAACATAAATGATTTGCTTTTTAATAATTTATTTTTATTAATCCATATCACATGCCAGGAACTACAATAGATGTTAGGACTATATTGACAAAGATGCTGAATGACTAACATCAAGGATCAGCAAACTACAACCTTCTGGCCAAATCCAGCCATGGCCATTCATTCCTGGATTGTTTATGGCTACTTTTGTGCTGCATTAATTAGCAGAGTGGAGTAGTAGTGATAGAGATCTTTTGGCCAACAAGGCTGAAGATGTTTACTATATGGTTTTTCAAAGAAAAAGTTTTCCAGTCCCTGTTCTAAGACAGCGTAATTCTAGCTAATGTATTTTTTTTAGATAAACAATTATTTATCTAAAACATATGAGCAATGAGAAAAATAGGTTAACAGTCATGTGGCTTTATTTGGGGTGATGAGTAGATTTTGATGTATCTTGTAAATATTGTACTATGTAGTACAAAATATGCAATACTTTAAAAATCCTCTACTATTCATATTCTAGACTTTACTTAGGAAGAATAGTGATGCCACTTAGCCAGAAATCCCTAGTGTTTCTGAGCCTGCATCTCCCTAACTGTTGTTCTCTTGCCTGCTGCCTACTGCCTACTGTAGACCTTATTTCAAAGGACTAAGCTCAAGAGGCTTCAGCATTTCCTGTATCAGCAAAGACTTTCTCTTTCCTTCAAGCAATTTATTAAAGAAGGAATCAGATTGACTTTAGTGAAATATATTCCATTTTTCCTGAAGACAGAATTTTGTCCCATTTAAGAACTCTTCTGCTTATGTCTTGAGCAGAATCACATTTTCAAACTGGTGTCTGGACACGCGAATAAATCCCATTACCCAGTAATAGGATTTGTCTGCACACCTCCTGTGCACTCCTTTGGTAACTGAGAAGTCCTTCACAGTGGGCTGTGTTTTTTCTTTAGGTTTATTCTGACATCTGTCCAAATAATTTCACTCTATGATGCGTTTGTTTCATTTAAACCCACCAAAAGGGTGAGAGACTAGTAGTTGATAAAATTCTTGAATAGCATCAGTATTCTTCCTTATTTCACTCAAGGAGATGCCCTAAATTTAACCTTTGTCTGGGAAGGAATGACAATTCAACCATTTGCAGAGTAACTTGGGGGTGAGACCAACAGCTGTGTTCTTAGACGATGCGTTAGTCACTACCATTTTTAAGTTCCTGTCATTCAAGCTGCCTCAAAAATGTGTTTAAAAAACTGTTAAAGAGTAGTAGTCTGCAAAAATGGAAATGCTGCTGCTAACTTGATAGTAGAAATATACTTTGGGAAGTAATGAGAACGTGCTCTACTTTTTAGGCGAGGATGGTAATTTACACTAATAGTAGTGTTACCAAACAGAGCTTGGGTCTCCTCGCCCTCACTCAGTAAAGCCAATCTACTGACGCCAGGTTGGGGTGAAGGAAACTGCAGCATATATTGCTGCTAAGGGTGCTAAGCAAGGGTGTGGGGCAGCTAATGCTCAAAAGGCCTGAACTCCCTGATGGCTTTCAGGAAAGGGTTTTTAAAGATGGGGTAGAGGTTGTGGGGTGTGTGATCAGCTTGTGGACATTCTTCTGATTGGTTGGTGGTGAGGTAATTGGGAGTCAACATCATCAACCTCTGGTTCCAACCAGTCTGGAATCTCTGTGCTTATGGGCAGCATACAGTTTTTGATAACTTCTTCCACCTGGTGGGGGTTTCAGTATCTGCAAAACAGCTCAAATGATACATCTCAGAATATTCTATACAGCCCTTGAGAAGGAACTAAAGGTCCTTGACTTTGTTTAATGGCTAAACTATTATTATTTTGTCTTGCTTGACTGTTGTCCTTTGCTTCTGCATTTTTTCTCACTTCTCTGATTAAGTTTGTTCTTTGAACTCAGGGAAGGCCTAGGAGGCTAAAGTTTCTCAACAAACAAGAGGCAGATGGAGGACATGGGGAGTGGGAGTCTGTCCTGGGAAGGCCGCATAGGGTCCTGCTTAGTTACAATAGTACACCTTGGTTAAACCAGATCAGTAAGATTAATATTGAGTGAAGCTGGATCAAAATTACAAACTATTCTTATGTGGTAGCCTCTCTGGCTATACCTTCATTGCTAGTTGCTAGTAAGAGGTACCCTCCATATCTCCCTCTGAATAGTTCTCTGTTTTTAGTCTAACCTTCTAATGATAACAGTACTAACAGTTGCGGGAAATGGATATTCCGTACCATGTTCCTTACTTATTTTATCTGCAATTCTTACAATCTTTCTGCAAGGCAGACATTATTGTCTCACTGTTACAGTTAGAAGAATGGGCCATGGAATGACTTTAACTCTTTAAAGGCCAGTTAGTAATTGACAGAGTTAGGATAAAACTTGGATCTAATGCCAAAGCCCATTTACTTTTACCCCAGTGCTTTATACATACTATTGGTGATTATTTGACTGTATTGATTAAATGTAGAGCAAATTTTCAAAATATTAACTGCAATTTGAACACTCTTTGTTTTCATTGAGCTTTATTTTATTCCAGAATCACATTTTTCCTAATTGCAAAATGATACAGGTAACCAAAAAAACCTGTGCAGTGAGAGTGAACCTGCATTATTTATACATTTTTTGAAACCTGCTCATTACTTTACTGCTTGACATTGCCTGATACATGCCAATCTTACACAAACAGGAAGACTTCTGGATATTGAACTTTTTCTTGTCAAATTATGTTAAAGATTTCTTGTCAAATGATGTTGAACCTAAATATACATTCAACTTCCATACTCTAAGTTTTATGTTTCCAATTTTTTGTAGAAACTGTCTTCAAGTTGGCTGAAATGTTAGTAAATTTAATTATTTTAATTAATCTTCCTTTAAAAAGTTTTAATTGTTTTTAGAGACAAACGCAAATAGCCATAATTTCATATAGATCCATACAAAATTAAAAAGTAATACCTGCATATAAATTTACCAAACCAAGTGGACTTTACTTGTTACCATGTTAAATGCACACTAATTTTAAATAGAGATAACAGATGTTACTGGAAACCTCCTCCCAAGACTTACTATGAGATGTCAGAACCATCCCTGCAAATCCCAGACACCATAGCAACCCCTTCTACTTCTGCCTTTATAAGAAGAATGAGTAGTGGAAAGAAGGAGGTAACAGAAGCAGAAAACCACTTATTTTGAAGGAAATGAAGTATTTATAGTAAGAACTATTTTCTTTGTCTAAAACAAATTTAGTAACGTGGGGGAAGGGACAAATGGGAAGTCTCCAAGAGGATAAAACTTATGATGCAGAATGCCTACAAAAGGGGAGGCTACCTGATTGAACTGCAGACTCTCCAGAGCCATGAATGTTGGAGTGACACATAACCAGCAAGGTGAAAAGAGACTATAATGTGGAGTCCAAATAGAAAAGAAGAATCTAGTGGAATAGAGGATCATAAGAGGAAGAAGAAGAAAATGGAGCTGTTTAAGGGGACACTGGTTCAAGTGAGGTTATGCCTCACCAGGAAAGAGAAGTGGAGATATAAGACCAATGGGAGACATAGCCACTCTCTATGAGAGAGACCTTATTAAAAGATAGGATGGCTGTGGAGTGGAGTAGTATCCCAAACACATACTCATTCCTTCCCACATTGATAAAGACCGCGGTAATGAAACAGAACCAAGCCAAAGTCATGCAAGGATCTTGTCCCAGCACTGCTGTGCTGGGACATTCTATAGGGCAATGCCAAGGAAGAAATAGAGGAGGAGTAGAAAAATCAGACCTCTATTTTCCCCCCATTTTATCTCTCCCAATGCACACATTTTACCAACAACAGAGAAGAGGAATGCTTTGGATCAGGTAAAAAATTACAAAGTTAAATTGGACTGGTCAGAAAATTATTTAATCCACTCAGGATGATTTTATGTGAATGTGAAGGAGGATTATATATGGTCCAATTGTAGGAAAGTGGTTTGTATAAATGCAAATATTATCATTTTTATACCCTATTGAGACAGAACTTCAGTAGCTGGTTATAAAAATTTTAAATGCCAGTGCTATAACCATGTGCCTTTCAGAAACTGTTCTTATGGTTCTCATAAAATAAAGGCTGTTGTCACTTATGTACAATAATTTATAATATTAATTAGTCCTTATGGTCAAACAGAAGTGCATCTTTCATGACATGGTATGCGTATCTTTTGTGACATAGGAAGATAAATAATGGGATGGAAAGGCAAAAGGAAAGGGTTGAAGCTATGATAGGAAAGGTACCTGTTATAGCAATATGGAACATTAAGCTCTTTTATTTTAATCCTCATTATTCCTGTATCCAAACTGCTAAACTGATAATACTACTATAAAAAAGAGTTTGGGGCTTCCTAGAGTAAGATAAAAAGGATTTGAATTTGAAAATTATTCTTGAAATGTACACATTAAATATAATCTAATGGGCTGGGGAAGGGGGATTCAACTGAGGCTGAATTTCATAAGAGAACAGGAAGGATGAGAATCTCTGAGAGGAATTCTCCATTAAGGATTGAGAGTCTAAACAAGACTGGTGACCCAGACCTAGTTTCTGAAGAAAGCGTTTGTTCTAGGCTCTGGCTTGTGTCTGCTGGAGCCTATAATTTTCAAATTTCACCTCCCTCATCCTCTTGCCTGGATTAGAGTAATAAACTGCTAATTTGTCAGTGTGTTACCAGAGAGCAGGTTCTTATATTGTTGAGAAAGAATTCAGAGACAAGACGTGGAGGTAGGGAAAGCAAAGCGAGGATTTGTTAAGCCATAGTGTGCTCTCAAGGGGAGAGCGGGCAGACTCAGGTGAGTAGCTGCTCTGAGTTTCTTTGGCAAGCTGGTTATATTGGGTGTGAAAATGAATGGGTGGAATATTCATTGAGGAGGAAGGAATTTGGGGTCATAGTTCCTGATTTTCATTCCAGCTCCACCTTCCTGAGAAGAGGAAGGATTTTTGTCCTTATTTAGTCTTTTTTTTTTTCTAAAGCATTTTTTTAAAAATTGAAGTATAGTTGATTTACAATATTGTGTTAGTTTCAGGTGTACAGCACAACAATTGATTTATAAATATATTCATATATATATTCATACTCATATACATATGTATTCTTTTTCAGATTCTTTTCCCTTATAGGTTATTACAAAATATTGAGTATAGTTCCCTGTGCTATATATTGAGTCCTTGTTGATTATCCCTTATTTGGTCTTGATTGGAAGTGTCATGGCATTGGTGCATGGTGGGTACTTTTTATCTGCATGGCTAATTTTATTGTAATGAGGGCATAATGAGCAAAAGTTTACATTTGGATGCTGGAGAGTCCCACCTTTCCCCACCTTTCTTTATCTGCCTCTAGGACACTTGTCACCCCAAAATGTGTGGTTTCCTGTCAGTCCAGCGTTTCCTCCTTCTCTTTGTCTGCCCACAGACCCCCGTTGTTCACAAGATGTATGGTTTCCTGCCACATGGCCTGTGCCCACCCTCCTTCTCTGCTCATATCTAGCTATCTGCCTGCTATAACAGTTCTACAATCTATTTTAAAAACAGAAACAGAATGTCTCAATTAAAACATAAGTCAGATCATTACACAACTCTGTTCAAAATCTTCCAAAGTGAAAAAAACAAAGTCCTTAAAATGACCCATTTGGCCCTACAAAATTTGATCTACCACCATGGCTGCATTAACTATCTAATCTCATTTTTTTCTAATCCCCCCTACTGTTTCTTTTCCAATTCCATCCACACTAACCCTCTGCTGCTCTTCAAACACATCAGGCCATAGGGGCTCTGCAATCACCACTTCCTCTACCTGGAACACTCTTTTCCCAGATAGCTACATAACTCACATCTTCACCCTCTTCAAATCTTTGCTCATGTATCACCTGTAACCTGAGCACCGTGTTTATATTTGCCATGTGCCTCACCCGGTCCCCATCTTGGTTCTTCCAATAAGTTTTTAATAGAACTATTTTATAGATTCTTCAATATAATACAACCGATTGGTCAATAAATATATCTTTTAATTTTGTGATCTTTATTTTAAAGAGCTCTTTCAGACTCAAATTCATGATAAATTATGTTATCAATATAATTTTTACTGTGTTAGAAGTTGATGAGAGCTATGGAAGAACATTTTAAAAGGAGCAAGGAAGATTTTATTATTTAAGAAATACAGTTTGTAAGGCTATAGCTGCCATAGAGCTAGCTCTTGGGTCACCAGGTGCATTGTCAATGAGCAGTAATATTTTGAAAGAAATCCTTTTTTCTGAACAGTAGTAGGTCTTAACAGTGGGCTTAAAATATTCAGTAAACCATGTTGTTAACAGATGCGCTGTCATGTGGGCTTTGTTGTTACATTTCTAGAACACAGGCAGAGTAGACTTAGTATAATTCTAAGATTTTTCACAATGGTAAGTGAGCACTGGCTTCAACGTAAAGGCACAAGCTGCATTAGGCCCTAACAAGAAAGTTAGCATGTACTTTGAGACTTTGAAGCCAGATATTGACTTCTCTTCTCTAGCTATAGATGGCATCTTCCAATAGAAGGCTGTTTTGTCTACATTGAAATTCTATTGTGATGAGAACCAAAAGTCTCCAAAAGTTATCTTTGCCTCATTACCATGCTAAGATTTCTGCCCAAAGTTGGGGTGGGGGATTGCACTTTGCTAGGCACAATTAGTGCCTTGTGCAAAGGAGCCCAATGGACTGCACATGCTCTATCTGTTTCTGGAAATTGCTTCCCCTTACCCTAAATTCTGATGGCACACCCACCTCTTACCCTGTAAAAGTTTCCTGTTTCCCCCCGAGGACAGGTAGTCTTTAGACTATGAGCTCTCCCTTCCCCATTCCTTGATCAACAAATACAGTTTCTGCTCTGCTTTGTGGAAAAAATAAAGAAAACCTATTGTTTAGTGTAGCCACCTTCATTAATTATCTTAGCTAGATCTTCTGGATAACTTACTGCAGCTTCTATATCAGCTCTTGCTGCTTCACCTTGCACTCTTGTGTTATAGAGATGGCTTCTTTCCTTAAACCTCATGAAACAAACTCTGTGAGCTTCACATTTTCTCCTGCAGCTTCCTCACCTCTCTCAGCCTTCATGGAATTGAAGACAGTTAGGGCCTTGCTCTGGATTAGGCTTTGGCTTAAGGGAATGTTGTGGCTGGTTTGGTCTTCTATCCAGAGCACCAAAACCTTCTCCATATCACTAATAACGCTGTTTTGCTTTCTTATCATTCATACGTTTACTGGAGTAGCACTGTTAATTTCCCTCAAGAAGTTTTCCTTTGCAATCACAACGTGGCTAACTGTTTCAGCCTGTCTCAGCTTTTGACTTGTCTTCCTCCCTAAGCTAATCATTTATAGTTTTTGATTTAAAGACAGAGATATGTAACTCTTTCTTTCACTTGAACATTTCGAGGCCATTATAGGTTATTAACTGGCTTAATTTCAACATTGTTGTGTCTCAAGGAATAGGGTGGCCTGCGTAGAAGGAGAGAGAGCATTGATTAAGTTCATCATCTCATATGGCAGCAGTTCATGGCGCCCCAAAACAATTACATCAAAGTTACATCAAAGATCACTGATCACAGATCACCGTAACAAATATAATAACAATGAAAAAATTTGAAATATTTTGAGACTTAGCAAAATGTGATACAAAGACAGGAAGTGAGCAAATGCTGTTGGAAAAATGGCATCAACAGACTTGCTGAATGCAGGGTTGCCGCAAACCTTCAATTTGTAAAAAATACAATATGCATATTTCAGAGATTCAGGGATGGCTCAATATTTGAAAATCAATCAAGGTAATCTACATATTAACAGTCTAAAAAAGAAAAACTACATGATCAAATCAATTGATGCAGAGTAAGTATTTGACAAAATTTAATAGCACTCATTATTAAAAAAAAATCTATCAGAAAACTAGAAATAGAGGGGACTTCCTCAACTTGATTTTTAAGAAAAGCTTAAAAAAAACCTCTACACCTAATCATGTAGGACTGAATGGTGATAAATTGAACACTTTTCTCCTAAGTTTGAGAACAAGGTATGGATGCCCATTCTCATCTTTTCTATTCTATCGTGGAAGTTTTAGCCAGGATAATAAGGTAAGAAAAGAAAATAAAAGGCACGCAGATCAGAAGGGGAGAAATAAAACTGTTGCTATTTGTACATGACATGATGGTCTATGTAGAAAACCCTAGGAAATTTACTCATAAAAAAAATCTCCTAAAATTAATAAATGAGTTCAGCAAGGTCAGAGTACACAAGATCAACATAGAAAAATTATAAACTTTTAGAAAACATAGGCACAAATCTTTGGGACCTAGGACTGAGTGAAGAATTTTTAAACTTGACACTAAACACATAAACCATAAAAAGAAAAATTGATAAATTGGACATTATCAAAATTTTAAACTTTTCTTCTGTGAAATTTCCAGTTAATAGAATAAAAAGACAAGCTACGGACTGGGAGAAATTATTGCAAACCACATATTTGACAAAGAATACATATCTAGAATTCTCAGAAGTCAACTGTAAAAAAAAATCCAACTAGTGAATGAGTAAGACTTGAAGAGACATTGCCATTTCACCGATTAGCATCTAAGTTTGGCAAATAAGCACATGAAAAGATATCACCATAATTAGCCATCAGAAAAATCCAAATTAAGGCTGTGATGTGATAGCAGTGAACACCCAATAGAAGAGCTAAAATTTAATAACAATAACAGTAATACACCATGCTGGTTAGTATACACAGAAACTGAATCTCTGAATAAGCCTGGTAGAAATGTAAAATGGTACAGCCACTCTGGAAAATAGTCTGGCACTTTATAATAAAAATAAAAATGAAACTACCATAAGACTCAGCAATTTTATTTATCCTAGAGAATTGAAAACTTATGTCCACTGAAAAGTCTCTACATGAATTTTCATATTAGCTTTATTCTAATAACCAAAACTTGGAAACAATTAAACTATGCCTCAGTAAGTGAGCGGTTAAACAAACTGTGATACATTCATACCACCAAATACTACTTAACGATAAAAAAGTAATGAACTATTAATACACACAGCAGTTTGCATGGCTCTCAAGGACATTATGCTGAGTGAGAAAAGCCAATTTCAAAAAGTCAAAACTGCATGCTTCTATTTATATAACATTCTTGAATTATGAAGTTATAATAATGGAAAACAGATTTGTGATTCCTGAGGAAGGGAGGACTTATGAATATAGATTATCCTGGGGGGTACATATGAATATAAAGGGGTAGCAGAGAGAGATCATTTGGTGAAGGAATCTTCCTGTGTTCATTGCAGAGGTGGTTACACTGATCTACCCATGTGAGTAAATGACATAGAACTATGCACATACATTGTACCAGGATCAAATTCTTCATATTGTTATTACACTATAATTATGTAAGTTGTAGCCATTAGAGGAAACTGGTAAAGTGTACACAGCCCCTTTACAAACTAACTTTGCAACCTTCTCTGAATCTAAAATTATTTCCAAAAAAATTAAGGAATAAAGAACATATAAAATTGAAATAAATAAAATAAAATCTTGTAAAATATGTTAAATTGGATGGAACTCAATGAAAATAATCATATACTAGGATTCCCATGGGCATCTGGATCTATGTTGTTGCCCATATTTTTCGTGTTACTTGTATGTTATCCTAGTAGATTGTAATTTTCAGGAAGGCAATCAATGACTTTTACCTATTTTGTTGACTGTTGAATCCCAAGAGCTTAGATCAATGCTTGCATGTATGATGTAATCAGTAGAAACAGGCTAAATGAGGCAAATAAGATAGTAGATCCATCATATTAGTATGTACAGAGAATAATTTATGGCAATAGATGAAATGATACTCATAGTCTCAGATCTTGACCATGAGAATTATAAAAATCTTGCCCAAACACCTTTGGATCCCCTACCTTTTCATTAGATCTTGTTTCATTTACTGAAGCAAGTGCAGGCACACCATTACTCTAGCTGTTGCTTTTGTAAGTTCTAAGTAAACAACAACAACAAAAAGCCTTGTTAACCTTGAAGTGTATAATTTGGCAATAAAAAGCACAAAATAATTTAAAAATAGAATTTTACCTATTTTAAGTGTATTTGTTTAAAGGCCAAGAGATAGCCTTTTTCGGGAGACAGCTTAGTTTGCATTAATTTTGGAACAGGATATATGGGTAGCATAATTGGAGTCATGTGGTTTAGCAACATTGCTTGGACAATTTGGGTTTATCAAATGGGGTAGGCAGAAACAGCAAAGGTCTCATAAACGTTACAGTGAAATACTTAGTTTAGGCCTTTAAGATATTTCACGGCCAGCATTGGTCTCATGGTCAATATGCTTAAGCCAGATCTCAGAATCTAGATACTTAACTACTCTCTGTGGTTTCTGAATCTACAGAACAAGCAAGTTCTGTGATCACAGGAGATGCTTGAGTAATGAGAACAGTCATTAGTTTTTCCTGTGGCTTTTGGTTCTCTTTGGGGACTTCAATCATTGATCCAAGTTATCAGCTGTATAGAGACATTTAAGACTGGAAAGGATGTAGCATGGGACTGTGATGCTAAGGAATATGAAAAGTAGAATCATAAATAGATCCTTTCCCATGCACCAATCTTCCATAGTCCTAATCAGGGAAACAAATACCAAGCTCCATCTGAATTGCCTGAAATGGATGACTCAGAAAGTGGCATAGGGGCAAGGTCTCAAAGATTTCTTTTCTCTTTTTATCGTTACTAGTCAGGTATTGTTATATCAAAGATTATCTCTTAGAAATTAATGCATGGAATTAAAGGAAAAATCTTCATTTCCATTTTTGATAATTAGAGGTCTAGAATCTTATACTAACAGAGGAAAAAAGTTGGCTCTGAAAATAAATTATAGAAAGAGACAAAGAAAGGGATTGCAGTCATTGACTCCTGCCATTTGGGAGTCTTTGTCCATGAAATTTTTGGATAGAAGTTGCTTACATATGAAAGTCTGGTAGATGCAAGTTTCTTGGTAAACCTGTCTCCGTCATGATGCCATTTTCTCTGGAGTATCTTGAGAGATCCCAATTATAGATGGCTGAGTTGTAAAGACCTCCAGGTCATGGGAATGAGATCATTTATTTTCAGTGGGCAAATGCAGGTCCAGGCATCCAACCCTTGTAATTTAATTGCTGTATTTGTAGTTAATAGTACCCGATAAGGTCCTTTCAACAAAATTCAAGAGCAATTTTATGTTGGCATCATTTTCAGTAAAACCAGGTCTCCAGATTGAAGGTTGTGTAGAGAGTCCTGTGGTTTATCCCTGAAAGAAGCCACTTGGGCGTATTAGTTATAAAGGTGAGTGTACTGCCTTAAACCTCTAAGTATTTGACCATTTGCTATGGACTAAATTGTGTCCCTCCAAAATTTATAGATTTTATTCTTTAAACAAAAACCCTAACCCTCAATGTGACTGTATTTGGAGCTAAGGCCTATAAAGAGGTAATTAAAGTTAAATGAGATCACAAGATGGGGCCAGTAGGATTAGTATCCTTGTAAGAGAAGACAACAGAGAGCTCTCTGTCTCTGTGTCTCTGTCTCTCTCCCTGCTATGTGAGGATACAGTGAGAAGGTGCCTGTTTGCAAGCCAGGGAGAGGTCCATCACCAGAAATCAAATCAACCAGCACCTTTGTTCTTACACTTCCCAGCCTCTAAAATGTTGAGAAATAAATTTCTGCTGCTTAAACTACTCATTGTGTGACATTTTGTTATGGCAGCCTAAGCACACTAATGTACCATTTATACCTGTAAAAAATTATATAATCAGTTATGGGAGGTGTAAGTCTAGTCTCACAGGATGAGCTGTGATTGGTTCATACGTCATAGCCTCTGATTTCTTTTGCTGAAGATCTGAAAGGCATTAAAGTTAAGGGTATGTCCCTATATCGTGGCAGTCATAATTCTTTAGGTAATTTTCAAGCTTTATTTTAAATATATCAGTTATTCTTCTATTTTTATTGATGACTAAAGACAATGAGGATGTGGTATTTCTGGATGATGGATAGTGTCTTACATAGCACTTCGATTATTGACCTTGTAAAATGAGGACTTCGGTTACTGAATAAGTAATTTAGTATACCCCAAGTTGGAAATATAAAGACAATACGATGAAAATAAGGCATCCAGAAAATAGACAGACAATGGTAAGAACACTTTTATTGTCATTTGAAGAAGGTGAATGTTTAAAATCCACCTTTCAATATTTAAATAGACCTTTGGATCTTATCATTATACTTTTACTAGGCTTATAAGTTTAGCAGATGGAACATATGCCAGAAACATCCTCAGAAATTTTGAGTGAAGTAGTCTTATGAATGCTGATTTAAGATTGTAGATAATTTATCTATGCTTTGGGGATAAAATGAAAGTGTTCTGGGTAATGAATTATGTTAGCCAGCATTATTAGAATGAAAGAGAATGGAAACCTCTCTTGAGGGATAGCACGCAATTAGTTTATAAACAGGTAGTCAATGATTACCTGGTAGTGAGGACATATGATACATGGTGAGGACATTGGCAGTTGTCTAGGACCTTTTGATTTATACCATGAGACATACCACAGGGGTTACTGATTGTCCCCAAGTGACTAGTGCATAAAATTTAGAAACATAAATCAGCTGGTTAGACAAGTATTCTATCAGTCTTTGTGCTTGAACATTAATATCCTTTTGAACTAAGGAGTATGCAGTCATTAAAACTTATTTATATTAATACATCTTACTTATACACAGTGCACTATAAAAATTGAAATGCCAAACATACCTGATTGATTTTATAATCTTTCTTTCATAAGGAGAAGGAGGCAATCGTTTTGGTACCTGTTAGTCATTCCAGGAAACCTACAGATATTTGTTATTCTTTATTTGGTGCCTGAATTTGGGAAAGACAAAAAAAAAAAAAAATGCGAACAAACAAACAAACAAAAAACACTTGACAGGGAATGTAAGACACAGATAAGCCATATTTTTCAAAGTAAAAATAGGGACAGCCATAATGGGCAATGATTTTAGTAATTTAAATTGTACTCCTCAAAATGAGGACATTGAAAAACATTATTTAGTTCAAGAATGTGCTAGAAGCATTGAGAGTTAGAATATTTTAGTGATGAAAATAAAACCCTTTTTTTCTGGGCAGAGAATAACTTGGTCATTTTATTTTAAAAAGTTCAATTTTACTTTTTTGTATTTATCTAGTAATATTTTGCAGGAATGGAACTATACAGTTTTCCCTTATGAATAAATCTATTAACATAGAGTCAGAGTTATCAGAATGTTTAACATATTTCATTATTTTCATTCATTTTTATTATTCACATTTATATTTACATTCACAGTCTATATGTAACATTATATATGTGTACAATAAGACACATACAGATATATAATTATTTGTATAAATAAGAAAATTAAACATTGATGTTAGTTTTAAAACATACTTAACGTTATCGATATATAAAATAAACCAATGCATATTTTCTATTCAGTACTCTATCTTAATAAAATATGATGATTTCCTTAAGAAAATGGCAGATAATATTCATTATTTTGTATATATTCTTGTATCTATAATTGCTATGCTTAGTATAATCTCAAATATTTATTGTAGTATCATCATTAATCAAAACAACCAGCTTTTGTTCCTGCCGACCCAGATAAACTAGGCAGTAGAAAATTCAAATGTCTTAACTATTTTTCTTCAAGAAAGGTTACTCTGTGTTACATTTACTGATATATAAATGTATGTATAATATCACCCAAAGGCATTTGAATATGCTGATGCATTTTAGTTCTTCTGCAATGCATAAGAATAAGGAAAAATCTAAACTCAGTTTAGTGACTAATATGTTGTCTTTTTTCCTACTTTGAATTTATCCAATTATCCCAATATTATTTACTAATAAATACAATTTAATGTTAGTGTAAGTTATTAAATTTGACTAAGAATATGAAAATTATAATTTACACTACACATTAAACCTTTACAATTTATGACATTATAAGAAATGAGGTTAAACACTTTGAAGCATTTATTATTAAAATTCAATTTAGTTAAAAACAATTGTATATATTATATTTGGAATTTTAAATGGTTGCAGAAATAATGATAACTTATTTGACTCAGAAAACCATGGTAGAAATTTAAATATATCAAATTATGTGATTTTAAGATTAGTTTCAGATAAATATTGTATAAGGATTAATTTTATATAATAAAACTGGAAGATGATATAGACTTTAAACAAATATTAACTTATTTATCAGAACTATTAAAATATTTTCGTAACAAAATTCGTATGTTTATGTTTGCTAAACTAAACTTTAAAGACTCTAAAATCTCTTAGATTTTTCTCTAATCAGAGTTGTATGTTTAATTTGCTTTAACCAAGATTTTAAGGAAAAAGAAATACAGCTTAATAATTTTTCTTTTTTTTTAACTTTACTCTCTACCTGGACTACATATTCCTAGATTCCACACAAATGTAAGAAGAATATTTTCACAGATTAGTCTGCAAAATTTTTAAGAGGGTGGAGAAAGGAGTGGGAAAGGAAGTAAAAATAAATAGGTAAAGGAGAATTAAGAGGAATTAGCTTCAGACAAATAAAACATTTTCATTGTAAAAGGCTAATTAATCTTCTTCAAAGAGAAGAGGGAGATTAGATGCAGGAAATCTATTTTTATACACACTCATGTATGTGCCCACACACACAAAATAAAGATTTGTTACATTTGGCTTAAATTAAAATAGCCTCTTTCTTAGGTGATTTCTTAAAGACATAAAAGACAGTCTCTTCATGAGGGCTTCTTCCCTTTGTTTTAAGGTGCCTCTCAAATTAACAAATTTGCTCATTGCAAAATACTGAGTGGTCCTTGTAATTCTAAATTTCCTATTAAAAATTACCCAAATATTCAAATATCTGTGCCATTAGCAGCGTAGTACACATGTACATGTATGTCTTAATATGACAACACCACTTTCTTACCTGTGCATTCAAAAGCACCCTAGAAAGTGAAGGGAAAAAAGTAGAAGGCTCTTAACTGAGGACCATATTACTAAAGCCCAAGCTTCACCTTGACATAAGCAGAATGCAAGATAGAAGCAGAATTCATATGGCAGTCTACGCTTGGGAACCCCAAAAGGAAAGAAATGACAGTGAGTCTCTGATACATCATTCTTCCTTTTCAAAGCAGAATTACAAGTTTAGTCCTGATGGAGGCATGACACCAAAACTGAGGAAGGCACAACAGCACACTTAAATCTCATTAGCTCAATTCTTCTTAAAAGATAACACATGTGAGAATAGCTTTAAAATGAACATTTCATGGGGAACAGGAAGCTTAAAGATTTGAGGAAATAGACTGAGGAAGAGCAATCAGTGTTCAGTTTTGTTGTGAGAATTGTTCACTGTTCAAATTAGCTGAAAGTAAGGGGAAATATAGGTTTTGTTAACTGAGAGATAAGATATAGGGCAGCACGTTTGGGGCTGTGGGTTAGAAGGTGTTGGTTGGACAATTTGGGTTGGTCAATGTAGGTGGGGAAGAACATGTGGGGGTGAAGTGCTGGCAGGGGTTGAAGGGAAATTTTTCTACTCTTTTGTGACCTGTCACACATTCAACCTATGATTCTAACTGTCTCTAAAGGGGAAACATATTGCTTCTTTCATTTTAGACACACACACACACACACACACTACACACTTTTTCCTTAAATTATGCGATATCGTATAGCCTTTCTCCTTTATAAGGCTCACCTCACATTCTTTGTTCCTGAAAAGAATTAGAAAACACAGGCTAGAGTCCCCTCCCTTGATATATATTTGCCATTGGCATAGGATAATGGGAAAGTAATTTACCTTCTTATTTGATTTCCTATGTTTTCTTTTAATATATAGAAGAAAGGGCTGATCAAGAGAGAGTGACCAGAAATGGAGTCAGAAGGCAGTAGAACCTTGGAGAAAATATCACAATTCAAATCTAGACTTCATTTATGTATATTCATGAAGATCACATGTTTTAGTCTTTTCTTAGCTATATTAATAAAACTCTCTACACCGTTGCTCTTTTTAAAATACTTAATCATACTTTCCTTAGACAATATTTTATTTTCCTCAATTGTATTTTGGACAGTCTCTGCTTTCTCTTTATTTGCCTAGGAAGATAGCCTTCTTAGCAAATGGTTAATTTTAACTATTTTGTGCTAGTGACTTTTACATTTCTTTATTCATTATAGTATTCCAGAAAGTAAGTTATTTTCATATGAGTGGAAAAATAAGTAAATTGAATCACATCAATGTATGAATACTTCAGGCAATAATTTTGGATATGAAAAATAAGAAAATGTGTGTGTGGGCACTTAAATTTGTGAAGTTCTGTTCAAATGTGGGATTTTTGTTGTGCTTGTTGTTCTGGACTTGAGAGTGAAAAGATACACACATTCTCTTCTTGATTTGCTTGCAATAAATCTACTGCAGAGTGGTCGTTACCACCTGATCATAATAGAGATATCTGTGCTCTAATATTAGATCTGAGCACATAATATCTTTTTATGCATATAGGAAGATAAGTTTATCAATTTTATGACTTTTTTCAATGGGAAAAGACTCTTCCACCATGGAAATTAGTCTCCTGCCAATGTTTGTATGATGTGACAGTACGCTCTTGGTTATAAATGACTGATACAGAGATATACATTTCTCCCAAATGGGCAACCCAAAAGATTTTGGGATTGGTTTCAGACTTCACAGTGGTATGGGTGTAATGATATAAACTTGCATGGACATATAAAAAAATTGATATGAAGAAAACATAGCTCAGAAATGTAAAGCAGAATCAGGTAAGGTTAGTAGAAAATACTCTTTGGTCCCTGTTAGCTTTCCAGTTCCAATTTCTTATTCACCAAAAATACCCTTTTATTGTCTCTGATTGCCTTGGGATCCTTTTATCAAATTTCCTTATGTTTGAGCTATCCCAAGTCAGTGTCAGTTGAAACCAATAGAATATTAACTAAATTATTCTAAACTAAAACTCTGAAATGCTATTATTGGACAGAGTAGACCAAATTTTCTGAAACTTTTCATTCTAAGGGTGACATCTTAAATGATGGACTCATAAAAGTCGACCTTATGGTCCTTCCTTCACCCTTCTCCTTCCCTTCACACACAACAAAGTCAAACACCAACTTTAATTTCCCCAATGTGATATTTCTTTACTGGAATCGGTTAACTTTTGATTTTTGGCAGGGTGTGTTAGAAACGCCTTAAAATATTGCCTCAGTAGCATTTCCTGGATTCTGACATAGGCAGACAGGTCAGGCTCAGTTTATGCACAGAATATTCATTATTATTATTTTTTAAACATCTTTATTGGAGTATAATTTCTTTACAATGGTGTGTTAGTTTCTGCTTTACAACAAAGTGAATCAGCTATACATATACATATATCCCCATATCTCTTCCATCTTTCATCTCCCTCCCTCCCATCCTCCCTCTTCCACCCCTCTACGTGTTCAAAAAGCAGCAAGCTGATCTCCCTGTGCTATGCGGCTGCTTCCCACTAGCTATCAGTTTTACATTTGGTAGTGTATATATGTCCATGCCACTCTCTCACTTCGTCCCAGTTTACCCTTCCCCCTCCCCGTGTCCTCAAGTCCATTCTCTAGTAAGTCTGCATCTTTATTCCCATCCTGCCCCTAGGTTCTTCATGACTTTTTTTTTTCTTTTTTTTTTAGATTCTATATATATGTGTTAGCATACAGTATTTGTTTTTCTCTTTCTGACTTACTTCACTCTGTATGACAGACTCTAGGTCCATCCTCCTCACTACAAATAACTCAATTTTGTTCCTTTTTATGGCTGAGTAATATTCCATTGTATATATGTGCCACATATTCTTTATCCATTCATCTGTCGATGGACACTTAGGTTGCTTCCATGTCCTGGCTATTGTAAATAGAGCTGCAATGAACATTGAGGTACATGACTCTTTCTGAATTATGGTTTTCTCAGGGTATATGCCCAGTAGTGGGATTGCTGGGTCATATGGTAGTTCTATTTTTAGTTTTTTAAGGAACCTCCATACTGTTCTCCATAGTGGCTGTATCAATTTACATTCCCACCAACAGTGCAAGACAGTTCCCTTTTCTCCACACCCTCTCCAGCATTTACTGTTTGTAGATTTTTTGATGATGGCCATTCTGACTGGTGTGAGATGATATCTCATTGTAGTTTTGATTTGCATTTCTCTAATGAATGATGTTGAGCATTCTTTCAGGTGTTTGTTGGCATTTAGAGAAATGTCTATTTAGGTCTTCTGCCCATTTTTTGATTGGGTAATTGTTTTTTTGGTATTGAGCTGCATGAGCTGCTTGTAAATTTTGGAGATTAATCCTTTGTCAGTTGCTTCATTTGCAAATACTTTCTCCTATTCTGAGGGCTGTCTTTTCATTTTGTTTATGGTTTCCTTTGCTGTGCAAAAGCTTTTAAGTTTCATTAGGGCCCAGTTGTTTATTTTTGTTTTTATTTCCATTTCTCTAGGAGGTGGGTCAAAAAGGATCTTGATGTGATTTATGTCATAGAGTGCTCTGCCTATGTTTTCCTCTAAGAGTTTGATAGTGTCTAGCCTTACATTTAGGTCTTTAATCCATTTTGAGTTTATTTTTGTGTGTGGTGTTAGGGAGTGTTCTAATTTCATTTTTTTATGTGTAGCTGTCCAGTTTTCCCAGCACCACTTATTTAAGAGGCTGTCTTTTACCCATCATATATTCTTGCCTCCTTTAACAAAGATAAGGTGACCATATGTGTGTGCATTTATCTCTGGGCCTTCCATTCTGTTCCATTGATCTATATTTCTGTTTTTGTGCCAGTACCATACTGTCTTGATTACTGTAGCTTTGTAGTATAGTCTGAAGTCAGGGAGCCTGATTCCTTCAGCTCCATTTTTCTTTCTCAAGATTGCTTTGGCTATTCGGGGTCTTTTGTGTTTCCATACAAATTGTGAAATTTTGTGTTCTAGTTCTGTGAAAACATGTCAGTGGTAGCTTGATAGGGAATGCATTGAATCTGCAGATTGCTTCGGGTAGTATAGTCATTTTCACAATGTTGATTCTTCCAATCCAAGAACATGGTATATCTCTCCACCTATTTGTATTATCTTTAATTTCTTTCATCAGTGTCTTATAGTTTTCTGCATACAGGTCTTTTGTCTCCTTAGGTAGGTTTATTCCTAGGTATTTTATTCTTTTTTTTGCAATGGTAAATGGGAGTGTTTCCTTAAATTCACTTTCAGATTTTTCATCATTAGTGTATAGGAATGCAAGAGATATCTGTCCATTAATTTTGTATCCTGCTGCTTTACCAAATTCATTGATTAGCTCTAGTAGTTTTCTGGTAGAATCTTTAGGACTCTCTATGTATAGTATCATGTCATCTGCAAACAGTGACAGCTTAACTACTTCTTTTCTGATTTGGATTCCTTTTATTTCTTTTTCTTCTCTGATTGATGTGGCTAAAACTTCCAATACAATGTGGAATAATAGTGGTGAGAGTGGGCAACCTTGTCTTGTTTCTGATCTTAGTGGAAATGGTTTCAGTTTTTCACCATTGAGGACGATGTGGGCTGTGGGTTTGTCATATGTGGCCTTTATTATTTTGAGGTAAGTTCCCGCTATGCTTACTTTCTGGAGGGTTTTTATCATAAATGGGTGTTGAATTTTGTCAAAAGCTTTTTCTGCATCTATTGAGATGATTATATGGTTTGTTAATTTGGTGTATCACATTGATTGATTTGTGTATATTGAAGAATCCTTGCATTCCTGGAATAAACCCCATTTGATCATGGTGTATGATCCTTTTAATGTGCTGTTGGATTCTGTTTGCTAGTATTTTGTTGAGGATTTTTGCATCTATGTTCATCAGTGATATTCGCCTGAAGTTTTCTTTCTTTGTGACATCTTTGTCTGGTTTTGGTATCAGGGTGATGGTGGCCTTCTAGAATGAGTTTGGGAGTGTTCCTCCCTCTGCTATGTTTTGGAGGAGTTTGAGAAGGATAGGTGTTAGCTCTTCTCTAAATGTTTGATAGAATTCGTCTGTGAAGCCATCTGGTCCTGGGCTTTTGTTTGTTGGAAGATTTTTAATCACAGTTTCAATTTCAGTGCTTGTGATTGGTCTGTTCATATTTTCTATTTCTTCCTGGTTCAGTCTCGGAAGGTTACGCTTTTCTAAGAATTTGTCCAATTCTTCCAGGTTGTCCATTTTATTGGCATATATTTGCTTGTAGTAATCTCTCATGATCCTTTGTATTTCTGCAGTGTCAGTTGTTACTTCTCCTTTTTCATTTCTAATTCTATTGATCTGAGTCTTCTCCCTTTTTTTCCTGATGAGTCTGGCTAATGGTTTATCAATTTTGTTTCCCTTCTCAAAGAACCAGCTTTTAGTTTTATTGATATTTGCTATTGTTTTCTTCATTTCTTTATCATTTATTTCTGATCTGATCTTTATGATTTCTTTTCTTCTGCTAACTTTCGGGTTTTTTTGTTCTTCATTCTCTAATTGCTTTAGGTGTAAGATTAGGTTGTGTTTTTGAGATGTTTCTTGTTTCTTAAGGTAGGATTGTATTGCTACAAACTTCCCTCTTAAAACTGCTTTTGCGACATCCCATAGGTTTTGGGTTGTTGTGTTTTCATTGTCATTTGTTTCTACATATTTTTTGATTTCCTCAGTGATCTCTTGGTTATTAAGTAGTGTGTTGTTTAGCCTCCATGTGTTTGTATTTTTTACAGATTTTTTCCTCTAATTGATATCTAGTATCACAGCGTTGTGGTCAGAAAAGATACTTGATACGATTTCCAGTTTCCTAAATTTAACAAAGCTTGATTTGTGAACCAAGATATGATCTATCCTGGAGAATGTTCCATCAGCACTTGAGAAGAATGTGTATTCTGTTGTTTTTGGATGGAATGTCCTATAAATATCAATTCAGTGCATCTTGTTTAATGTATCATTTAAAGCTTGTGTTTCCTTATTTATTTTCATTTTGGATGATCTGTCCATTGGTGAAAGTGGGGTGTTAAAGTCCTCTACTATGATTGTGTTACTCTCGATTTCCCCTTTTATGGCTGTTAGTATTTGTCTTATATACTGAGGTGCTCCTATGTTGGGTGCATAAATATTTACAATTGTTATATCTTCTTCTTGGTTGATCCCTTGATCATTATGTAGTGTCCTTCTTTGTCTCTTGTAATAGTCTTTGTTTTAAAGTCTATTTTGTCTGATATGAGAATTGTTACTCCAGCTTTCTTTTGATTTCCATTTGCATGGAATATCTTTTTCCATCCCCTCACTTTCAGTCTCTATGTGTCTCTAGGTCTGAAGTGGGTCTCTTGTAGACAGCATATATATGGGTCTTGTTTTTGTATCCATTCAGCCAGTCTATGTCTTTTGGCTGGAGCATTTAATCCATTTACATTTAAGGTAATTATCAATATGTGTTTTCCTATTACCATTTCCTTAATTGTTTTGAGTTTGTTATTGTAGGTCTTTTCCTTCTCTTGTGTTTCCTGCCTAGAGAAGTTTCTTTAGCATTTGTTTAAAGCTGGTTTGGTGGTGCTGAATTCTCTTAGCTTTTGCTTGTCTGTAAAGGTTTTAATTTCTCCATCAAATCTGAATGAGATCCTTGCTGGGTAGAGTAATCTTGGTTGTAGGTTTTTCCCTTTCATCACTTTAAATATGTCCTGCCACTTCCTTCTGGCTTGCAGAGTTTCTGCTGAAAGATCAGCTGTTAACCTTATGGGGATTCCCTTGTATGTTATTTGTTGTTTTTCCCTTGCTGCTTTTAGTATGTTTTCTTTGTATTTAATTTTTGATAGTTTGATTAATATGTGTCTTGGCGTGTTTCTCCTTGATTTTATCCTGTATGGGACTCTCTGCACTTCCTGGACTTGATTAACTATTACCTTTCCCATATTAGGGAAGCTTTGAACTATAATCTCTTCAAATATTTTCTCAGTCCCTTTCTTTTTCTCTTCTTTTCTGGAACCCCTATAATTCGAATGTTGGTGTGTTTAATGTTGTCCCAGAGGTCTCTGAGACTGTCCTCAATTCTTTTCATTCTTTTTTCTTTATTCTGCCCTGCAGTAGTTATTTCCACTGTTTTATCTTCCAGGTCACTTATCCGTTCTTCTGCCTCAGTTATTCTGCTACTGATTCCTTCTGAGAATTTTAAATTTCATTTATTGTGCTGTTCTTCATTGTTTTTTTGCTCTTTATTTCTTCTAGGTCCTTGTTAAATGTTTCTTGTATTTTCTCCATTCTATTTCCAAGATTTTAGATCATCTTTACTGTCATTATTCTGAATTCTTTTTCAGGTAGACAGCCTATTCTCTCTTCATTTGTTAGGTGTGGTGGGTTTTTACCTTGCTCCTTCATCTGCTGTGTGTTTCTCTGTCTTCTCATTTTGCTTAACTTACTGTGTTTGGGGTCTCCTTTTCGCAGGCTGCAGGTTCGTAGTTCCCGTTGTTTTTGGTGTCTGCCCCCAGTGGCTAAGGTTGGTTCCGTGGGTTGTGTAGGCTTCCTGGTGGAAGGGACTAGTGCGTGTGTTCTGGTGATGAGGCTGGATCCTGTCCTTCTGGTGGGCAGAACTGTGTCTGGTGGTGTGTTTCGGGGTGTCTGTGACCTTATTATGATTTTAGGCAGCCTCTCTGCTAATTGGTGGGGTTGTGTTCCTGTTTTGCTAGTTGTTTGGAATAGGGTGTCTAGCACTGTAGCTTGCTGGTCCTTGAGTGGAGCTGGGTCTTGGCGTTGAGATGGAGATCTCTGGGCGATTTTCGCCATTTGATATTATGTGGAGCCGGGAGGTCTCTGGTGGACCAATGTCCTGAACTCGGCTCTCCCACCTCCGAGGCACAGCCCTGCTGCCCGGCTGGAGTACCAATACCCTGTCATCCACACGACTCAGAATAAAAGGGAGAAAAAAAAAAGAAGGAAAGAAAAAAATAAAATAAAATAAAATAAAGTTATTAAAATAAAAAATAATTACTAAAATTAAAAAATAAATTTTTTAAGTAATAAAAAAGAAAGAGAGAACACCCAAACCAAAAAACCATCCACCAATAATAAAAAGTGCTAAAAGCTATACTTAAAAAAAACAAAAACAAAAACGGACAGACCGAACCCTAGGACAAATGGTAAAAGCAAAGCTATACAGACAAAATCACACACAGAAGCATACACATACACACTCACAAAAAGAGAAAAAATGGAAAAAAAAATATATATATATCGTTGCTCCAAAGTCCACCTCCTCAATCTGGGATGATTCGTTGTCTATTGAGGTATTCCACAGATGCAGGGTACATCAAGCTGATTGTGGAGATTTAATCCTCTGCTCCTGTGGCTGCTGAGAGCGATTTCCCTTTCTCTTCTTTGTTCGCACATCTCCCGGGGTTCAGCTTTGGATTTGGCCTCGCCTCTGAGTGTAGGTCGCCTGAGGGTGTCTGTTCTTCGCTCAGACAGGATGGGGTTAAAGGAGAAGCTGATTCAGGGGCTCTGGCTCACTCAGACCAGGGGGAGGGAGGGGTACGGATGTGGGACGAGCCTGTGGCGGCAGAGGCCAGCATGACATTGCAGCAGCCTGAGGCGTACCGTGCATTCTCCGGGGGCAGCTGTCCCTGGATCACGGGACCCTGGCCGTGGCAGGCTGCACAGGCTCCCGGGACGGGAGGTGTGGATAGTGACCTGTGCTTGCTTGCACACAGGCTTCTTGGTGGCGGCAGCAGCAGCCTTAGCGTCTCATGCCTGTCTCTGGGGTCCGCGCTGATAGCCACGGCTCGCGCCCGTGTCTGGAGATCCTTTAAGCAGCGCTCTTAATCCCCTCTCCTCGCGCACCACGAAACAAAGAGGCAAGAAAAAGTCTCTTGCCTCTTTGGCAGCTCCAGACTTTTTCCTGGACTCCCTCCCAGCTAGCTGTGGCACACTAGCCCCCTTCAGGCTGTGTTCACGCAGCCAACCCCAGTCCTCTCCCTGGGATCCGACCGAAGCCCGAGCCTCAGCTCCCAGCCCCCGCCCGCCCTGGCAGGTGAGCAGACAAGCCTCTCGGGCTGGTGAGTGCTGGTCGGCACTGATCCTCTGTGCGGGAATCTCTCCCCTTTGTCCTCCGCACCCCTGTTGCTGCACTCTCCTCCGCGGCTCCGAAGCTTCCCCCCTCCGCCCCCCGCAGTGTACGCCAGTGAAGGGGCTTCCTAGTACGTGGAAACCTTTCCTCCTTCACAGCTCCCTCCCACGGGTGTGGGTTCCCGTCCGGGTTCCCGTCCCTATTCTTTTTTCTTTTTTCTTTTGCCCTACCCAGGTACGTGGGGAGTTTCTTGCCTTTTGGGAGGTCTGAGGTCTTCTGCCAGCGTTCAGTAGGTGTTCTGTAGGAGTTGTTCCACATGTAGATGTATTTCTGATGTATTTTTGGGGAGGAAGGTGATCTCCATGTCTTACTCTTCCACCATCTTGAAGCTCCTCAGAAAAGTCATTATTATTGCAGCATATATTAATGAAAAAATTGACAAAGAAATTTCAATAGATACCATCGACTTTGTCCACCGAGGCCTTTTCAGATGCTAACCCATCCTCAGAATTGTTAGTATAGTGTAACAATGCTAATTTTCATCTAAGATATTAAATTTAATATGTGTTCCAAACAATATTATACCTGCTGAATACATTTTTCCACCTCACTTGATTTTTTTCAAGCTTAGAAAATATGCCAGATCAAAGAGAATGAACTGTAGCTGCCTTGCTTAGGAAGGGGGGAAAAAAGCCTAGATTATGTTTATTTCATCACTAAAAGGTACCTTGAGTCACAGGGGAAAATTCTATGAGTTCCTTAGTGACTGAAAGCTTTCTTTATGTTTTTCAATAAAAGTTGCCAAGACAACGGCTATCTTTCATAAATACTATGTTACTAGTGTTAATTTTATAGTGGACTTCTCCATCATGAACTAGTTCAGGTTCCCTCAAGAAATTCCCGTAGGGTGAGCTACAGCATTTTCATTCAGGTCATTCATCTTAATCTTCTACCAAAGAAAAATAATGTTGCATGTGAGAGTATTTTAAAATGACTGGTGAGGATATTGAAAGAACAATAAATTGCTAGTCTTAATGAAAATATATTGATGTGCAAAGTGAAAATTCTTCTCTAGTAGCTCTACCTTATTTAACAAAGGAAGAAAGAGAGCGTAAGAGACAATGACCCCATATCCTCCTGCCCGGCTGTGCTCGCTGTGACAAGCCATAATAGGTAGGGACTCCAACAGACAGACCAGGAACCCAGCAACGTGGACTTAGCAAGCATATTGCCATCCTTTTCTCAGGGTGTACCTGTAAATTCCCGCATAATTCATCAATGTAACTTACCTCACAAATAGAAAAAAATGGAAATTTATTTTCTTACTTTCAGTACACAATGATTTGGCTACCGCTTTGCTCTCTGTATCACTCTCTTTATCACCAACAGTATACCATCAGAACTGGCCACCTTTCCTTTTCTCAAATATACCCATTTTGTTTCTATCTAAGGGTCTTTGTACTAACTGTGCTTTCTATCTGGACCTTTATTGCCTGAAATTTCACACGCTGACTCTTTTCATTTGTAAATCATTTCAACTGATATTTTTCATATACTTTGGATGAATAATTAATTTAATGCTTGCCCTTGCCTCTTCAGAATATAGGCTCCACGAGGCATAGATCTTCTCTGTCTTGTTCACTGCTGTATCTTCAGTGCCTGTAACAGGGTAGGTCAGAGAGTATGAAGTCCTTATTTATTTGCTGAATGAATGCATTACAGTATCAACACAGACAAATGATGAAAGTATAACATATGCAATATAATGATTGTCACAAAATAACTACCATATTATAGCTTATTTAAAGTAGCCAAACCTTAAATCAGATAGTTTCAATAAGAGACATAAAGAAAAAGATACGTGACTCTTGGGAGTGGTGTAAAGAGATAGGGAATATTTGAATCTTTAAGGAGACATGACATATTTATATATTTTTCAAAATGAGTCATTGGTTTAAATGAAGTTGAGAATTCCTGCTTCAGTGACTGGTGTTTAACACCTGGGTATTCCCACATGTTTGCTACGTATGTGTATGTATGTGGTTCCATAAAAAATGGTGTAAATCAGTGGTCTATATCTCAAAGATAAAGCAAGTAATTTGTTATCTGCCTTTTAATACCCAAAGGCTGTTGTTCTCTTCTTACCTATTACAGAATAACTTTTTTTGTGGTGAAGATTACAGGTCCTCAAATCAGAGAACTAGATTTGACTTTTGATTCTATCATTATTTAACCTTTTTTAGCCTAAGTTTATTCAGCTGTAAAATGGCAATATTAATAGTATAATACTGAATGATAGGTTGTTGTATACATGTATGAAGTAAGATTGGAGTCTGGCATATATAAAAGAACAATACCTTACACTTATTGAATACTTGTGTTTTATCTGTTTTGAATACTACACCACCTAATTTAGACTAACACATTTAAGTTAGGTATTATTATCACCACAATTAAGAGATAAGAAAACTGAGGAACAAAGAAGTAACTTTTTAGAATCATTCAATTAGTAATTTTCACATAGAATAAGTCACATTTTCCCCTTGCAAGTTCTATTTCAATGGTGCTCACGGTTGCTGTAGCTACAATGAGCTTAAGCTATATTGAAAACAAATAAAACTGTTCCAACATCATCCGATTCATCTAGGTCACCACATGTTTTTACATTCTGATTATCCCTCATTTATCTTGCCTGACCCTTTGGTCATAGTTTTTTTCTATGTCTCCAATCCCTAAACTCCATCAAGAACACTGGCAGTATTATGGAGTGGTGGAATGGTTTAAGTGCATTGACTCTGAGATCAGACATTCCAGAGTTGGAAATCTCACTCCATAACTCACTAAGAGTATGATTTTGGTCAAATGAATTTAATATTTAATCTTCAGCTTTCTTTCCATAAGATTGGGGAAAACAATAGTATTTTTATAGGGTGGTGTGAGGAATAAATGAGAAAATGCATATAAGTGACTTAATGTGTTGCTGATTGCCTAGTAGGTGCTTTGTTAGTTTTAGCTTATTCATGATTCTGTTAGTCTCGATCACCTGTGATGTCCTCCTCATACAATGCTTATAGTCACCTTCTTACACTCAACATCTGGAGGGAGAGTGTGGTGATCATGGATGCTGTCAAATATTTCTAATTATCTCACTTTTCTGGCATATGGTAAGATTGACTCCCCTGATTCTTTGAAGTTAATTGTGGCTAATGCTTTGACCAATGAAATGTAGGTAGAAGTGTCTGTCTTTTCTAGGCAAACACAACTAAAGCTAGTGCCGTCTTCCCTTCTCCCTGCTTGACTAGCTGGAAAGGTTCTATGTGATGAATGCTCTCTCACCCTGAGAACTGGACTAGAGCATGTGGGGCAGGATTGCAAACAGACCCTGTGATGAACACATAATATAAGTAAGAAAGAAGCCTTTGTTGTTTAAAATGCCATTAAGATTTTGGGGTTTCTCATAATAACAGTATAATCTAGCCTATCTGGACTAATGCAGGGGACACAAGACTTCTAGCATCGCCTTCTAAGATTTCACCAGGGGAAAGGTAATCTATTCATTCTAGCTTGTGAAATATGTTTTAACACAATATCTGTTTTGGATCTTTGCTTGTTTCTTGGTGAATAAATACCTTGTTTTCTCTGAAGGAGGAAGGAGGGCTCTGTTGAAGACAAGTTCTGTGAATTTTAGGATCATGGGGATTAGAACAAAAAAAAGGCAATCTCTGTAACAGGAAAGGCAAGAATAATGCAAATTGAAGAGATGATAGATACTCCTCCGAAATTATAAATTCTCTCTCTCATTATTCCATATGACCATGATTACCAAAATGTGTAACCAGGGATAGATGGGGTCAGCAATCATGTCAAATTTGGCTTTTGCCATGTAATGCCCTAAAAACTAAAAGCAAATGCAAATACTGGCACTTATCACTAATTATATTGTGGTTAATATAGATTAATGTTGTACCCACTTTTCCATTCTGTGAAGAGCATGGACATTTTCCTAATTACACTGGGTGATGGGAATTACTTTTTGTTTTTTTTATTGGGATACCTCAAGCCACCTAGAGACAACAATGTCCCTTATTTAACTACAGGAGCATTTAAATCAAGAGTAGCTATTCTAAATCTTTACATTCCCCAAACATGATTACCCTTTATGCTCTGTAGATGCTTAAATGCTAATGTAATACCATTGATGAATAAAAATGAACATTATTTGATACAAAGAAGATATATTATATTAGAATTCTTCCAGAGAAACAGACTAAGATATCTATCTATCTATCTATCTATCTATCTATCTATCTATCTATCTACCTATTTATCTATCTATCAGGAAAGAGAGAGAGACACACAGAGAGAGAGAGAATTTTAAAGAATTGACTCATGCAATTGTGGAAGAGACTGGCAAGTCAAAATTTTGCAGGGTAGAAGGGCAGGCTGGAGACCCAGCAAAAAAGATGATGTTACAGCTGGGGTCTGAAGACACTCTGGAGACAGAATTCCCTCCTCACTGGAGAATGTCAATTTTTCTTTTTTTCCTTAAGGTCTTCAACTGATTAGATGAGGCCCACCCAAATCATGGAGAGTAATCTGTTTTACCCAAAGACTACTGTTTAAATGTTAATTTTATCTAAAAATACCTTCACAGCAATGTCTGGACTAATTTTTGACCAAATATCTGAGTGTTGTGGCCTAGCTAAGCTGACACATAAGACTAACTATCAAATATATTAAACCGTAAATGTTCAGTGACTTAGTTTTTGTCTATGTAATGTTTTTACCCATTATTTTCCTAAGAACAGTAAGATTCAGTTATATAAATTTAGAAAAACATATTCACTTCTGAAATTGGATGTTATAAATATGTTTTCTCTTAACTTTTTGACTCTTTAGTTTTCCTGTGACTGTTGTTTATCCTCTTTCAGATTACAGAAAGAGAGCCATGTTCAGGTTAAGGCTGTTGGTGAATATTTACTGGATGGATACACTGAGCAGGAAGACTAGAAAGCAATGTTAGTAAATACACAGGTCTAGATAGAGTAAGCCCTAATGAGTTGGTCATTCTATCTTCCTTCCCTCCTCTTTATTCTAGCACTACTCACTATCTTTGTTTGTTTCTGTGCAACTACTTCTCTTACTGATATGTACTCTTTATTTTATTTTATTTTTTTTTACATTTTGAAGCTACACCCCTTAAAAGAGCACTGAACCCAAAATAAGATCTATGAGAGCCAATCAGTTAATAATTGGCATGTTGTGACTTTGCTTGACATTGCTCTCATGGCTTGCACCTCATGAGCCACTATCTAGCCTAATTAGAGGTGTCACTCTTTGGTTCCTCCTCCAGTAAATTGTGGCCTGTGTGGAAGTCATGTTGTACTAATTGTGACCACCTGTGTGTTAAGAGCTGCTTCACACTACTTGCTTGAAAGCAAGCTGTGCAGTTGGCTACCACTTCCAGAATTATATCCAGTACCACCAAGATCTGTATCATTACATTTTTATAATAGTTTCCAAAACAAAGGACGTGGAATAAAAAAATACTTTCTAAGCCAAGCATTGTACATATAAATATATACATATAATTTGTCTCATAAAACCATTACAAATTATCTTTCAATAAAAGAGAAAAACTAAAGTAGTTTGAAGTTTATAGAACGTGGTACCATCTGAGAGACCAAACATAAGATTTTGGTTTTATGATGCTGAAAAAAAGGTAATTTATGCAAACATGAAAACATTATCTAAGCAATTATGAAAAGATAAATGATGAGCAAAAGTGACATTCTTTTAACTATCATTGCCATAAGGGTAAGAGTGTAGCCAATGTCCAATTATTGAAAAGAACAGGGTATAAAATTAAAGTGGAAAAAAAACAAAGTGGGAGGATACCAAACTAGCTGGTGAGTAAATAAATAATCAAAATGGTGAAAGATCAAAAGTAATTGATACTTTTCACAGTACTTTCAAAAGAGTCTTAGTCTAAGCATGGGTGTCTGGTTGAAGTGTGTTGTTTTAATGAGAGATCTCCCTGCTCCTTTCACTGATCTCAGCTTGCCTTGCTTACAGGAGATAATAGGCCCATAAAATGTTAAGTTTATGAGAAATATTTAAATGCTCAGTAGAAAGGCACAAAGTGACCCATTTACATTTTTTTTCATTGGTGAAAGCAAACACTCTACTAAAAGATACTTTTAAAATTTCCTTTTTCTTTCTGTTAGTTACCTTCACTCAGCACCCATCTAAATAACAGGCATATTTTACGGAATACACTTGTTGTATCACACTTGTTTCAAGTTTCTTATTTTCTTATGAGAAAAAATAGTACATAAATAACATAAATCTCAGTAAGAGTGGTGTACTAATGGAGAATTTTTTCCCCACATATCTAGTTTGTACTCCTTTTTAAAAACTAATTTGGGATATAGTCCTTAGTTTCCAAATGAATAGTTGCAACAATTCTAAGCCTAAGTAGCTGAGCTCAATTAAACTTCACTTACTTCACTTCTGACATTTTCTTACCATTTTTAGTTCTCTGTCATTACCATGATATCCAGGCAGTTATTCCCTTTGGAAGTAACTTATTATCCTTTGTATTTTTGAACATCAATTTAATAGTTTGTTAGTAACATATGAGTTGTATTTTTGTAAGATGTCAAATCAGGGCAATATGAAATAAAGGGAAAATGTTTAAATAATTCATCGAAGGAGAGATTATTTATTCAGTTCATGTTAGCTGATTGTTATTTATCTGTTATAAAAGGCAACTATGAGATACAAAGACACACACACACTCTTGCCCCCAAGAACTTACCACCTAGCATGTATGACAGACATAAGTCATTTTCCTCTATTGTCTTTGGTATGAAGAGAACACTGGCATTTTTACAATGTTCTAAACTTTTCATTTATAATATGTAATTTGTTTGTAAACTCTTGACTTGTTGAGTAAGTGAGAGGCAAAGGGGAGCAATTTCCAAATTTCAGTGAACTGGTAGGGTCCAGTAAAAAGGAGCAGCACTGGATTGAGGGCATAAGAGAAAGGATTGTGGTTTATGGTTAAATATGTGAGGAAAATGTTGATTCTGTGACACATAACAGGGAATAATTTTCAATTTACTATATTTTTAAATTTACTAATCATCATGAAATTGTCTTTTTGTTTTTCTCTTCCTAGTTGATTTCATTGTCCTAAAGGGTGATTTTGATTTATTATTTTTACCAAACTTTTAAAATTTGCCCTCACAACATTCTCAGTTCATTGGGAATGAAGTGTGCAGTCAACACTTTTGTGACCACCTTAGCAAGCAAACCTCCTCTACCTTTCTGAACTGGGAATCAGCTCACCTCCAGGCATTTGTACTGTTCTAGGAGGCTGTCCTCAAGCTTCTGTTTCACAGAAAGGCCCTTAATAATACCAGATAATTGTCTTAATGATGTTGAATATGTTGACATTGTCAAGCTACTTCTGGAAAGATGGAACTTTAATAAACCAAAAACAATATTTGGAAAATGCATTATGCTTTTATAATTCACTTCATTATTTTCATTAGGTAGAAAATACTTTCCTATTTTTTTAAAAAAGATCGATGGGTAAGAAACCTGAACTCTTAAATCACAAAATGAACCTACATTTATCTAGAGAAAATAGACCCAAAGAATATAAGCCAGAGAAGTGCAAATCGGTTTTTAAAATACAGTTGTAAATACGTATCAAATGCCATGCACGCTCCATAAACTGCAGACGGCTTCCTGAATAAAATGAGGACATGTAGCTCTATGACTATCTATCTCAGTTAGTTAAAAAAAAATTCTGAAGAAAATTTCTAAATAGGCCATATACTATCTGCAAAGGAATAAACAAAGTAGCCAGCAGTGACAGTGTTTGCTTTTCATGTGGTGGAACTGTGTGCAAATACAAGGCCTAACAAATGTCAGCTCCTCATTTGCAAATGAAGATGTAAAAGGAAATGTCGGTGACAGTACATGCAACAGTTCATATTTGAAGTTTGGCACAGTGAACTGACAGCCACAGAGGAGCTGCAGCGGCCTAATCCTTTCTTTCTGCCTTCTAGCAATGATAGTTGGGAAAGGGGGGGGGGAAGTTAATAAATATGTGACGAGGAAAAGCTGTGGAAGAATGGCATATCTTCTCCTCCGCAAGAACTCATCTTCAGAGATAATTAACTAGGTGACAACATACAATGTGCCATTAACAACAACATTCAAATCATTTCTGGACTTAAGTACAGTTTTAAGCCGCTTATCAGATTTTCATTTCTGAATCCATTCAGCTGTCAGGCTTACATCCTGGCTCTTTATTGAAGCTCACATGGGAATCCAAAACCTTCTAATTTTCTATACAGATTCATTTCAGAATCAATTAGAGTTGGTGGCAGCCTTGTCCCTGTGTGCAAAGGGGATTAGCTGGGCACTTGCTCAGCTGAATCTACCTCTGAATGTACATTCAACCTTCCGTCAAGAGTGAGCTCTTTCTCCCCCCACCCCTACTTCTAGAGGACTCTTCAGCAATTGAACTGCTGTGGACAACAGATGGCAGATAATCACTCAAACAGCCCTCCAGTTTTGTCAGGAAAGGAAAAGTGATCATCCAACTTTCTCTTACAGTAGGTAAGAGACCTCTGGGCATTTGAAGCATGCTCTGATTTTAAAATAGGGAAATCTATGATCGCCCCCTCTTCTCTGGCAATCTCCTAACAATGTCATCCTTGAGTCCTTGTCCCTGACTTTCTGTCATCAACTACTGGCACATGTTCTCGACCTTTCTGCCTTCTAATTCCCCATCCTGCCTCACCCAGTTTTGCTGAAACCTTTGTTCTTTCTATGTGCTATCCAGGTCTAAAAATCATCTTTAGCAATAAAGCACTTTAATGTTATTCATTCAAAAAAACAACTGTTCTATAGCATACCAAAGGCAAAACTGTCCTATGCTGATTATTTTACAGATAAAAGGATTTTACAATCTAAAATTGTGTCAGTTATCATCAAAAATAAACACACAGAAAATGGATAGTCCATGTGAACATGGATTTTTTTTTTTTACCTTTTCCTTTATTCTGCACAATTAAATTGAACAGTCAAAACTCGTTTGCTGTATTAAAATTATTTAATTATATTCTTTATTGTTTTAAAATTATTAAGGTAGTCCATGTGCTTAGTTTAAAAACAAATAAAGTTACAACTCATACAATTAGAAAACAGAGGTCAAGGGCCTGTGTCTTTTATTGCTTGCGAGTGATGCCTTTCAATTATTTTAGAAGGTTTTCTGATATTTTCCTTTGTATTTCGAATGCTTCACTATTAGGAAATTACTGTTCCCTAACATTTCAGGTTTAGATATTATGTATTGACTTCTAAGAAATATAATGTTTGGACTCATTCAGTCTGGGCTGCCACATAGCAGTTTTGAACTTGTGCTCCAAGGGGCACCACCTGTATAGATTGGAATATGAATAATGTCCATGAGGTTATGCAAAATACAATAGTAGAGATCCTGTTTTTGCTCCAGCCCACCAACAGCATTCTTTCCTGTTCCTGTCCTCCACTGTTACTGATTTAGTCAAGTCTAAGCTGCCACTGGTTATAAGATGCAGTATTATTTTACGCTATTACTTAGATAAAATGCTACTAATTAAACTATGACAAAATTTTTTTCTTAAATAATTTTTCTATTGTATCTATTTAAAGAGCTTTTTTAGACTTATTTAGGAATGTTTTTATCGTATATTATACTTTTGCCTACATAAAAAGGAAAAGTAAAATAATTACTTAAAATTTCTTTCTATTGAGAATCAGACTTATGAATTACTCTTCAAGTCACATTTTTTAAAATGTTTTTTCAAAATAATATTCATGTCCTCTGTACTACCAGGAGTGCGGAAAGGTAGGGTATTGCACAAGACTGCCTCACTATTGTCTCTTGAATTCTTTCCAAACCTCTAACACCCTGCCATTTTCTTGATTTTAAGAGAAGATGTCAATGGAAAGTTTTCAGACCACTACTGGTACTCTCATTTCTTCCTTAAGTGGTAATTAGTTTGTTGCGTGAAAAAAATCAGGTGTTAGAGCTGTCCTGGGCATGCCACCAAGATTAGTAACCATATTCCTTCATGTACAGACAACTATATCATAAATGAACCCTGGCTGAGAACTCTTATAAGATGCTGTTGCTTGATTATGAAATGTGTTCTAATTTCAGGGTTGTTAAAATAGAAAAAAACTAATAATTTATGAAATAATCATCAACGACCAGTTAAATGAATATACATTTCTTACATTCTTAGGACTATCAAAGATATAAGAACTATTAAAGATCTTCTTAAGACTATGAAAAATCCAGGTACACTAAGGAATGTTTAATAAACACATTGTCTTTGTTGCATACCATTTTGTTATTCCTAGGCTTAGTAATTGCATTTTTTATGTTGATTACTTTCCTCTGCATCATTCAATAATATGTTCCCCCAATCTCCAACAGAAGTTTAAAATTCAGTGCAAACATGTCAGGATTCTTTCTTGCCCTCTGGAAACATTCCTTCTAAAGCCCTCTTCCTTGCTCCAAGGTAGAATGTTTGTTTTTATTATTTCAGACTATTCTCAAAGGTCTTCCCATCCTCTTCCATGGCTCTTATGGCCTTCTCTTTTTTCATTACTCTTGGAACATATCTTCCAGATTACTGAGGAGTACATGGGAGGGACACTTTTAAAACCACTGATTGTTTGATAATACTTTAATGTTGGTCTCACATATGATCAATAGTTTTGCTGTGTATAGAATATTTGGATTAAATAATGTTTCTTTAAAATTTAAATGGCATTACCTCCATTATACTATGCCCTCAAGTGTTAACGCTTGACCATTCTAATGGAATTATCATTTTAATCCTCTGTATGTGAACTCTTTAATTCTCTTCAGAAATTATGAGAATTTTTTTATCCTTGAAAAACTCACAATATTGTATTTGGGTGTGTATCTTGTGTGCTATGCTTCATTGAGCCCTTTAAAAATATAGAAACATGTGTCCTCAGTTCTGGGAATTTTTTTTTCTATTAATATTTGTTAATTCCTTTCTCTCCTTCTTCTTTGACCTATGTTGCTGAACTTCCTAGTATATGGACTTGGTACCTCCTGAATTGAACCTCTATTATACTTATCATTTTTCTAATATTGCCCATCTCTACATTTTTAAAAATTATCTCATACCTGAGTAATTTCCTCAGCTTAATAATTCATTTCTTCTGACATTTTAAATATGAGTTATCCTTTTATTAATTTGGGACTCCCATAAGTTTAATTCCTAAGAATATCTCCTTGTTCTTTGATTGATCCTTTTCTAAATAGCATCCTATTCTTATTTCATATTGAAATTTCTTCTCTTATTCACACACAGACAAGGTCCTCTTAATTATTTTTATGGTTGTGTTGTCCTCATATATCTAGCAATGTTTAGCTATCAGTTTATATTTTAGATTGAAGCACTAAAATGCTCATTAGAATTTCTCTGTGAGAAGCAGGGGTTTTGATCAGTAGGCTTCACTGCAAGGTAATAAAAAAGAAGAATATACAAATATCAGAGATTGCTGAACTTTTCTCTGGTGACAGATATTTCCCCAGGAGCAAAGGCTCCAGTGTTTGCCTAATGGGTATAAGTATGCCTAAGATAAATCTCTGTGCTAAGTACTAGAAGGATTAGATGCCTGTATTTATGATGGCCTAATTACACTATTACGATTTTCAGATAATTTGCTTGTTTTTAGACCAGTCTTCATCCCAGTCTTCCAAGATAGCTACTGCCCTCTATTTCCTGAAAGTTTGGGGGTGGAGTTCTGTGGCAAAAACTACCATCCAGCTTCCTGCTGATTTTCTTCTTGACAGACACTTAGATTAGCTTTCTCTTAAATTAATTGACCCTCACTTCTGCCTTTCAAATATATTTTTCTTTACATCACAACCTCCCTTTCATATCTTCACTGTGAATATAATCTTTAAAAAATGTTTCAGTTTTATTTTATTGATGTTTCAATAGAAAGTGGAAATAAATGCTTATATTCAATCCAACACACATAACAGAGAAACTCAAAATCTAGCATTTTTATAATAGACACATAAACTGCACATATTTAAAATATACAATTGGATAAGTTTTGACATTCATATGTCAACTGTAAAATCATCACCAAAATCAAGACACTGAATATATATATCACCCCAAAATTTTCTTCTTGTTCTTTGTATCCCTCTCTCCTTCTCATCCCCCTTCTAACCCCAGGCAGCCACTGACCAGCTTTATGTCACTATATATTAATTTGTACTTCCTCGCATTTTATATAAATGCAATTATACATTATATACTCATTTTTGTCTGAATTATTTCACTCTGCATAATAATTTTGAGAATAATCCATGTCAAAGGATGAATCAGTATTTGATTCCTTTTTTTTTTGTTGACTGATTAGCGTTTCACTGTAAAGGATTGACTCTAATTTATTCTTTTCAGTTGTTGATTGATGTTGGGTTGTTCACTATTTTAATCTATTACAGATTAAGCTGTTGAACACATTTGTATATATGTATTGGTGTTAACATATGCTTTATTTTCACATATATAAAAAATTTTCTATCAATCTGTGGTTTGTATTCTCATTCTTTGTAAAGCATTCAGTGGTTTTCCAAGTATGGTCTTATTTGTAAGCTTCCGAGATGCCTTTCTCTGGTAGAGAAAAATCCCTTCTAATCTGAATCTGCTAATGTTGTATTCTGTCAATTGGTTTTCCAGTTTTTTGAGATGATCATGTTTTTTCTCTCTTTTTTAGAATACAGTTATTTACATTAATTGTTTTTTGAAAGTTAAACCAAACTTACATTTCTGGAATAAACCACTTGGTCATGCTATTGATTTTTTTCTAAAATTCTATTTAGTATTTTGTCATCTGTGATCATGAATGATATTGTTCTATAGTTTTCTTTTCTTTTAATGTTTCGGTATCAGTATACCACTGACTTCATAGACTAAATTAGGAAGTACTCCCTCTTCTTTAATTATCTGGCAGAGTTTATATATAATTGGTATTATTTTTGACTTAGAGGTTTGGTAAAATTCATTAGTGAAAGCATTTATACCTAGAATTTTCTTTATGGAAAAAAGTTTTTATTTGTTCATTTTACATATTCAAATTGTTAGTAGGTATGGAGCTATTCACATTATTTACTTCTTCTTGAGTGAGGTTTGGTAGTTTGTATTTTTTAAGAATATGTTCGTTTTATCTAAGTTGTCCTATTTATAGGCATAAATTTGTGTATAATATCTCATTATCCTTTCACTATCTTCAAAATCTCTTGTGATATTTCTGATACTGGTCATTTTTAACATTGTCTTTTCTTTTTTACTTATCAGTGTGATTTTACCAATTGCATTAATCTCAAAGAAACAGCTTTTGGTTTTAATGATTTTTCTCTGTCAATTTTCTGTTTTCTATTCTATTGATTTTGTATTATCTTAATTATTTTTTCCACTTTCTTTGATTTACTTTTCTCTTCTTTTCCTGGTCTCTTAAAGTAGAGGATGAGCTCATCATTTGAGATGCTTTTACTTATAATATAAATATTTAGTGTATATAGTTTCCCTGAACTCCTTCTTTAGCAGTATACTACAAATTCTGGTATTTTGTGTTTTTAATTTCATCCAGTTAAAAGCCTTCAGGTTTCCATTTTGATTTCTTCTTTCACATTGAGTTACTCAGAAGTATGTTATTTACTTCTGAAATATTTGGAAATTTTCCATATGTCATTATTTTACTGATATGCAATTTACTGACATGCATACATACTTTGCATGACTTAAATCATTTTAAATTTATTGAGACTTGGTTTTTGGTCCAGAATATGGTCTATTTTGGTCAATGTTTCTTGTGTTCCAGAAAATAAGTATCTTCTACTAATTGTAAGTGGATTGTTCTATAATTGACAATAGGTCAAGTTGTTTGATATTGTTCAATTACTCTATGGGCTTACTGACTTTGTGTCTCATTGTTCTATCAACATATTGAGAGAGGAGTGTTGAAATCTCTGAATATTATTGTCAGTTAGACTATAACAAAAGTTATGATTCCATGGGTTTAAGTTTCATGTATTTTGAAGAGCTATTTGGCACAAAAATATTTAGGATTGTAATGTACTCTTGGTAAGTTTGCCCCTATCTTTATGAAAATAACCCTCTTATACCTGTAATACTATTTTCTCTGAAAGGTACTTTATCTGATACTAACGTAGCCACTGCAGCTTTCTTTTAACTCATTTTAGCATAGTGTAACTTTATTGTTTACTTTTAACCTATTTACGTTTTTATATTTAAAGATCATTTTTTATAGGAAGCATATAACTCTGTGGTGTGTGTGTGTGTGTGTGTGTGTGTGTGTGTGTGTGTGTGTCCAAGGGGACAATCTCTGCTTTTAACGGAGTGTTTATACCATGCATATTTAATATGATTATTGATATGGCTAGAGTTTGAGTCTATCAACTTCCTATTTGTTTTTCATTTGTCCCACTGGTTCTTTGTTTCCTTTTTCCTCTTTTTCTTACTTCTTTTGGATTAATGCAGTAGTTTTCATGATTCTATTTCACCTCCTTTGTTAGTTATTAGCTAAAACTGTTTTTAAATACTTTTTAATCTAAGTGGTTGCTTGAGAGTACATACATCTTTAAATTATTATAGTCTGTCTTTAAGTCATATTATACAATATCATGTATAACATAATAACTTTACATTTATAATATTTCATTCTGGCCTGTATGTTTTTGTTCTCATACATTTTATTTACATATCTATTTTAACTTTCTAATACATTGTTATCATTTTTGTTTAAACAGTTAATTATCTTAATTATTTTTAAGTTAGATTTAAACATTAGAAGTCATAAATTAAGCCATATTGTTACCAATAGTGGTGTTTCATTCATTTGTGTAGATCCATTTTTCCGTCTGGTATGATTTTCCTTCTGCCTCAAGGATTATCTTTAACAATTCTTGTAGTGCTGGTCTGTTGGTGATGAATTTTCTCATCTTAGCATCTCTGAAAATGTCTTTCCTTCACCTTCATTCTTACAAGATATTTTGAAATAACCCTAAGTTAACAGGTTTTTTTTTTCTTTCAGTATTTTAAAGATATAGTTCCACTGTCTTTTTGCTTGTATGAGAAATCTTTTCCCATGTATGTGAAGTGTCTTTTTTGTCTGGCTGTTTTTAATATTCTGTATTTATCATTAGATTTAAACAATTTGACTATGCTGTTCGTGTAAGCATCTTCATGTTATTTTGTTCATGATTTTCTAAGTTCCCTAGGTATTTGGAGGTGTAGTTTAAAACAAATTTGTACAAATTTTAGCCATTATTTCTTCAATTATTTTTTCTGCCTCCTCCCTCTATTTGTGGGCTACTTGAAGTTGTACCAAAGCTCATTGCTGCACTTGGCGTTTTTAAAAATTCTTTTCCCTTTCTGGCATTAATTTTGGATATTACTATGTTTTCAAGTTCACTAATCTTTTCTTCTGTGATGTCTAATCTCCTGGAAACCCATCCAGGGTGTTTTCTACCTCACACATTGTACTTTTCATCTCTACAAGTTCAGTTTGTTTCATTTTGTTCTTACATCTCCCCTCTGGTTCTTTGTGAATATACACAATATAGCTGTATACATGTTTTAATATCACTGTCTGCTAAATATAACATCTGTGTCAATTATGGTTTGATTTTAATTGATGATTGCCCTAATTATCAATAAAAAGGCAGGATTCTATTTTCCTGCCTTTTTGCATTCCTAGTGATATTTGGTTGGATTTCTTACAGGAGATTTATTCTTGTAGGTACTGGGTATTTTTATATTTATTTGAATATTCTTTAAATTTGTTCTGTGAGCAAGTTCCTTGGAAAGAATAAGCCCTCCAGTCTTGTTTTTATGATTTGTTATGTGGTTTGGGACCAGGCAGTCTAGGGCTTATAGTTTTCCCCTGCTGAGGCAAGATTTTCCTGAATATCCTACCCAATGTGATGTGATTTGAGTTTTTTTCCCGAGTGCCTGTTGGGAACAGGCATAATTTCCAGCACTTGTGTGAGCACCAGATATTGTTTCCTTTGATACATTTGGTAATTTTTTTTACCTCATTCTCTGTTAGCTTCTTCATACACATCTACATGCACAGATGAGTACTCTGCTTAAAAATTGAGTGCCGTTATATGTCTCCAGGTTTCTCTCCCCTATGTTCCCTCCTCTACAGTACTATCCTGCAAACTCCACCTCCTTTTGTATCCTCAGAGTTTCAACTCTATTTTCTGAATGCAGGGCATCTTCTAGGTCCCACCTGGGTTCCCCCTTTCTGTCAGTAGCCTGTAAACTGTCCTAAGATATAAACTGGGGTATTCATATTACTCACTATTTTTCTCTTTATTCTTTCAGGAATCACTGTCTTTGATGCTTGATTTGTAGGGTCTTGAAAACATTGTTTATTATGTAATTATTCTGGGGTTTTTTTTTGGGGGGGAAGATTTTTTGTTTCTGATGGGACAGTAAACGTAGGCACTATTATTCCACCTTGGCAAGCAGAAGTGCTCCCATATTATCATTGCTAAAATGTTATATTTTCTCACATTTAGGGAGTCCTAAATTATCCAATTTTCTCATTTCCACTAATTTTATACAGTAAAGGTAGCCATTTTAAAAGTATAACACAGACTTTCTTAATCTTAATTAAAGGTATTATCAGGGGATCCAAAAGCAAACTAGTCTACACTCAGGCTTTCATCAGTCTGTCAAAATTAACACTTAAATGTTTCTCTCAGTTTATATTCCTACCAGTTGCTACCAGTGGCTTCTGCTCCAGTTTAGGAGATCTCAGCTATGACTTTCGGCATCCTCTTGTCTCTCTAGATTTTATGGTGGTGGTTTATTGAACGACCTGCACTTTCTGATGGGTCCAAGAAAATTCATTGATTTTCAGTTTGTTCAGAGTTTTTTTCTTATTGTAAATTGGGGAGCGATGACTTCCAAGCTCTTTCCAGGTTGGAAGTTTGATACATGATATTTTGAAATGCTACTTTACCTTATTAAAATGAATAGTAGCCCCCAGATTATATCACCAATATAAAAAAGAACTTTAGAATTCAACTATCTAATCTATACTTACTAAGTGAAGGAATACTATCCACAATATCCATGAAAATTGGCATGGATCTCATATAGATTAGATTCAGTAATAGACATATGTCACTGTTTAAAGAGTAAGATGATATCATTTTTTGAAGTGGATGAGTGTTTGCCAGGAGAAATTATTTTTAAAAGTATTTCTTTATACTCAGTCAAAATCTATGTGACTTATTGGTTCTAACTTTTTCCTCAACAATGTTACAGAAAAGCCTGATCTGCTTACAGATGACAAATTTCATAGTCATGTTTAATTTCTTCCATATTCATATTATTGCAAAGTCCATTTTTTATTATCCCCCAAATACATCCTCAAACTACCCACTTCTCTCTTCATCCGCTGGTACTCTCCCCACCCAAGCCATAATCACTTTTACCTGGCAAAGTGTAGTAGCCATCTAATGGATTTCCTTGCTACCACTTCTGCCCCTGTTTCACATCAACTAAGAGAAAACTCAACTCAACCTGTTTTAAATGATAAGTACATTTATTGGCTCACAAAACTGGAAGTTCAGAGGTAGGCTTCAGAACTGAGTGAATTCTGTGATACTGGCTCATTTTACTGCAAATCTCTTGGCTCTGATCAATTCTGTGTGTTAGCTTCAGGCTCATAGTGAGATGATGTATCCATGTGGATAGGAATGGAGAGAAACAGTCACTTGAAGAAATTCTCAGAATTGCCAGACAAATGTCCCTCAGAATCTCTTGGCTAAAACCCCCTTTCTGAAATATTCCTCCTATAAATATAAATACTTCCTCTTAAGAAGAATGGGAGTGACCTTAGACAAATCAGGCCTCCTAGAACAGAACTGGGCCAGCTTCCCAGAGCTGCATGAGAAGGGTGGGTACTTGAACAATATTGTTTTTTGTTTTTTGTTTTTTTAGAAAGAAAGAGTAAACAGTGGAAAATAGTAGACAAACAAAAGATATTTTTTATACCTAGGAAGATCATATGTTCTGGTTTACTAGGAATAGTTACGTGTATGCTAGCTTTTGTGGAATATTAAATGATATGGTCACCTAAAATATCCCAGCCTCTACAATCCATATGCACACAGCAGCCAGAATATTCTTTTAAATCACAAATCAGATTATTTTTCTACCTAATTACCCCACCACTGCTTCTGATTCCCACTGAATATAGAATAAAATCTATTCATTACCTTTTCCTTCAAAGCCCCTTCTTACTTCGCTGACATAATCTCCTTCCATGACATTCCAGTCACACTATCTTTTAATTGCTCAAATAAGTGAAGCTCAATTCCACCCAAAGGCTTTTGCATTACTATCTCCTCTCTGCTTAGAATGCTATTCCCCTTGAGTTTTACATGGCATCTCCTTGTGATTCATGTCTTAGCTCAGATGCTCAGGTTTTCTGAACACTTGATCTAAATTAGCCACACTGATCTGCCTTGTATAAAATCATGCTCTTTTATTTTTCTCATTGCTTTTATCACTATCTGAAATTTTCTTATTCATGAATATGTCTACTTTTAATTTTTTTAACTTCACTTGATTTATAAAATCCATGAAATCAAGAAACATTGTTCCTGATACAACTATATCTCCAGTGCCTAGAACAGTGACCCTCACATAGTTACCATTCAATGAATTTAGTGAATGAATAATTATATTTAAATTAACTATTTTGTCCTTGTTTTGTTTCTAGGCCAAATATACCCACTCAGTCGTTCAACCATTTTTTTTTTTACGATGAGATATTGAGAATCTTCAGCAACCCTTTCATACTATCTTGGATGTGTCTTACTTTGATTTTGTTACTCTTTAAGTACAAAGAGCAGAACAACACAGTATTCCAGAATGTACCCGACTAGTATAAAGTGGTATACTCACTTGTAGCTGCACTAACAATGCATATGGAGCCTAGGATAGCTATGTCTTGTGGTTCCCAAAGCACATCATTAGCTTATTTTGAATTCAGTCTAAGATTAAAAAACAAAACTCTTCTATTCTTTTTTTTTCATTAATACTTTAAATCAAGGACAATTTATTTGCATTTATCTCTCTTAATAATATTAACTAAACTTGTAAATTGCTTATATTCTAAGATGCAACTGCTTTGAACATAGGGAAACCTAATGTCATGAAATCACATTAAAATTGGAATTCCCAAAATAATAAGCTTACCAATTTTAACTCAGATTTCAAAATTGCTCTTTTAAATGGTACTTTCCTTAGTGTTGAATCTTGAATAAGGAATCTGGGGACTAAGAGAAAGAAAAGAAGAATGAAATCCATTTTCCCGCATTATTTTTTATGGCACAAATATGATTATTCATCCTTTAAAATAAATTCTATCTACCGTGCTAACAACAGCATCCAGAAATTGTTTTTGTACATTATTTATAGATCTTTGTATGTTTGCTCAGGCTTATATTAACCATTTAAACAATAGAGCATTCCCACACTATTCTATTGTTTTAGTTCCTTTGGACTAATCATGTATTATTTTCTTCTAAAATATTATCAAAAAAAGTAGCCTGTACCAACTGAACCCAGTTGCAAGAGCAGTCAAGATTCCCAGACACCAAATCAGAAAGATGCCTCATTTTATGATTTTTGCATATTGAATTTGTATCCTGCAATCTTGCTAAACTCATGTGTTACTTCTAAGAAATTTTATTTCATAGATTTCTTTGAAATTTTCTATGTAGACAATCATGTCATCTTTAATAGAGCTGGTTATATGTCTTTCTTCTCAATATGTATTCCATTTATTTATTTTTCTTATCTTGTAGAACTGGCTAGGACGTCCAGTATACCACTAGAATGTTTAATAGGTCTGGTGAAAGAGTACATCCTTACTTGTTCCCAAGTTAAGGGGTAAACGTTAACCTTAAGTATGAAGTTGTTTGTAGATAGTTTGTAGAGGTCTTTTTACAGGTTAAGAAATTCTCAGAGCATGGAGAACTGCTCTAGTTGTGTCTTGCAAATGTGTTAGTTATATTTAGATTCTCATTCAGTTTCACACATTTTGTTTTAATTTTCCTTGAAACTTCCTCTTTGACGTGTGTCATTTAAAAGAGTGTGTCCAAATATTTGAGAATTTTCCAGGTTATCTTCCTATTACTGATTTCTACTTTATTTCCCTATGGTCACAGAAATACTTTTAATGCTTCCAGTTTTTTAAAACTTGTTAGATTTGTTTTATGGCCCAGAATATGTTCTATCTTGGTGAATGTTCCAGGTACACTTGACAAAAATATGTATTTAGCTCTTATTTGGTGGCCTGTTCTATAAAAGTCAATTAGGTTGAGTGGGTAAATAGTGTTGTTCAGGTCTTCTATATTCTTACTGATTTTCTGTTCAGTCATTTACTGAGAGAGTAGTATAGGAGACTTCAACTTGGATTGCTGATTATACCAATTTATCTATTTTTCCTTTGTGTTTTATCAGTTTTTGCTTCATGTATTTTAAAGCTATTTTTAGATGCATTCATATTTAGGATTGTTATACCTTCTTAGGGAAATAACTCTTTTATTATTATTATTCCTAAAATTGTTTCTAGTTTTGAAATCTTTATTGTCTTAGATTAATGGCTTAGCTTCCACCCATCAGTTTCCTTTTATCTTGACTATGTGCTTATATTTAAAGTTGGGTGTCTTATAGATATCATATAGCTGTGATGTCCACCATTAACTCAGTATTTTTATATTGAAGCATTTGAGTGTTTTTCCCCCTAGGGCTTAAAATATGCATTTTTAATTAATGAACATATACATTCAAACAAATTTATGCTATTTGACTTCTAGTGTAAGGAACTTGCAACAGTATTTTATCAATTCTTTCCTCTAATCCTTTTTGCTATTTATATATGCATTTTAATTTTACAGCTTTTTTGAAAACATGATATTGCCACTGTTTTGGTTATAAACAGAAAGTTATATTTTAGAACAATTGAAAAATAAGAAAACTAAGGTTTATTCTATTTCTAGTGTTCTTCAAATTTCATGTAAATACACTTTTCTGTTTGGTATTGTATTCATCCTGTCTGAAAAATCACAATTATCCTTTCTAATAAGCAGTTCTGCTGATAATACATTTTGTACTTTTTATTGTATGACAAAATATTGATTTCTCCTTTATTTTTTGAGATACGTTCACTCAGTTAAGAATTCGTTGTTGACAGATATTTTATTTCAGCACTTTAAAAAAGTCAGTCCATTTTCTTCCATTGTGGATGATTTCTGACAAGAAATTTCTGTAATTATTTTCTTTGTATACAATGCATACCTTTTTCTCTGTCTGCCTTCAAGATTTTTTCTTTGTCTTTTGTTTTGTAACAGTTTGAGCTTGAAATGCTTAGGACTGTAAGTGTACGTGTGCATGTGTGTGTACACACATGCACGTGTTTATCATGCTGGATGTTCTTTGAGCTTCTGAGTTCTTTGTTCTGTGGTTTGGAGACTGTCATCGATTTTAAAAACTTCTTGACCATTATTTCCTTAAATGTTTCTTCTACATTGTTGTCTCTCTCTTCTCCACTGGTATTTTAATTAGATATACATTGGAGTGTTTGATATTGTTTCACAGCTGTTGAATTCTCATTTCTGATTTTTTAATTTAGTTTTTCTTATATTTCAGTTTGGGTAAATTTTAATGGCCTATCTTAAAATTCATTAATTTTTTTCATAGCTCAGCACATTTCTTCCATCTATGAAACTAAAGTTTTTCTTCTTGTCCTGTCTCTGTCTATTTACAGTTTACATTATAGTTTCCATCTCTAGTCTGAAATTGCTTATATTATCTTGCATGTTGGCTACCTTTCCCACTAAAGCTTTAGCATATTAATCATAGTTATTTTAAATTCCCTCATATATCTGCATTTGTTTCTTTTGATTATTGTATCTTTGGGCACGTTTTCATTTCTTGATATTTTTGGTGCATGTTTTCATTTCATTATAACTTTTTTAATAGGAAAGCTTGTATAAGATAATAAAGACTGAAGTAAACAAAATTTATGCTTTGAAATTAACATAGCTTCATATCTTTTCTTCTGCTAGACCTTTCCTGTGAGGTTTGAGGTTAATTTGTTCAGGAGTAAAGGTGGGTTGTTGGATATTATTGTTTCTATGGTTACCCCCAATGCCCCACAGGCTTTAAATTCCTTTAGTGATTACTTGTGTTTAGAGTGGGGATTTATTTATCAGAGACTTTCTTTCAATTAATGTTCCACATTTAGCTCTAGGCCTTCCCTTTCTGCTGTATTTCAGAGAGGATTTCTTTCTAGGAGTATTTCATTGCTGATTGTTTTTGATTTGGTTAGCCTGGTAGTTAGTTGTTGGGTTATGGGGGAAAACTCATTATCAATTACTCTTAGTAAGCTTCAGTCTTAGGCAACCATTCTTCCCCTGAGTCTTGAGAGTGTGGCCTGTTCCTCCTGTAGCTATAGTTCTGAGTACAGCATGCATTCTTGCCCTTTCCCCAGGGGTAGAAAATGTGTGTCTATTTCCTTCCACTGTCTTTAAGGGTGACTTATCGGTTGCCCTTCTCTTCCAATTTAAGGCTTTCCTTCTCCCTTGGAGGTAGGAGATAAGGAGTTGTATCATATATTTCCTGCAGCAGCTGTTGTTGCTCTTCCCTTGGTTTTTGCTACAAGGGATGATTTCTCAAGTTTCTCATCAATTGTTTGGTGAGCTCCCATTGAATTTCATGTGAAGAGCATGTAATTGGGTGCATTTACATCCCCCATGGATTCTATATTCTGCTAGATCACATTCAGCTTTTACCAGTTCTTTGACAATTTTCAATTTTTTAACAATTCTCATAAGTGTAAGTCTGCTTCTGCCCAGATAAGCATGTAGTCATGTCCTTTCTCTTTTTGCAGGTTTACATTGATTTCAGAGATTTCAGACTCCACAGATTTCAGGTTTGTTTTTGCCCAGTACATTCAGGTCTCTGATAGGTTAAGAAAAGTGGTACACTTTATACTTTGTCCAGCTATTTTGTTTGTTTGTTTCTGTAAGGGTGGAAACAATGCTCTTTCTAGTTTTATATACCCTAAGTAGAAATTAGAAGTCCTCTGCCTGCATTTTTAAAAGATATTCTTGTTGAATATAGTTTTCCATATTCATGGTTTTTGGTTGTTGTTTTCACAGTATTTTTTGAATGACATTACCTTTTGGCTTACATAGTTCCTGACAAAAAGTCTGTAATAATACTTAAATTTATTCTTGTATGTTGTAAACCCCTTTTTCTCTTGCTGCTTTTATCTTTAACAGTGGTGGTAAACAACTCAGTTATGGAGTATCTTGGTATTATTTTACTGAGTTCAGTTTGCTTGTGGTTTTTGAGGTTCTTGAGTCTGTAGACTTGTATTTTTCATCAAATGAAAAAAATTAGTTATATTTTAGACATTTTTTTTGTGTTGTCTGCTCCATATCCACAACTTTGATTACATGTATGTTAGATTCCTTAATATTTTTCATACATCACTGAAGTTTTATTTTTTTCAGTATCATTTTTCAGGATGTCCTCAATTTTCAGTAGTTTCTGTTGCTTTGTCTTTGAGTTTCCCGATATTTTGTTTTGTAATATCTAATTTCCTGTTAATCCAATCTAGTGAAATTTTCATTTCAGACATGTTTTTCATCTCTAGATGTTTGATTTTTGTTATTTTTATATCTTTTCTTTCTCTTTTTATTATGTTCATGCTTGTCTTTACATTTATGTACATATTGAGTATTTCTGTAACTGTATTGTTAATGTCCTTTGCTAATTCTGTCATCTCTGTCATGTTTCAGTTTAAATCTCTTGGCTTATTTTTTCTAGTTATGAGTTAAATATTTCTACTTTTTTCATATATGATAATATTTTATTGGATGCCAGATTCATAAAGTGTACATTGTTGAATGCTGAATTTTTTTTTTTTTTTTTTTTTTTTTTTTACTCTATTAAACATTCTTATACTTTGCTCTGGCAGACAGTTATTTACAGATCAGCTTACTCATTTTGAAATTTGTTGTTAAGCTTTAATAGGGCACATCTAGAATAACCTTTAATCTGGGACTAGTTTCACCCCACTCCGAAGGTGTAGCCCTTCCAGGGTATTCAATGACATTCAACCATGACCTCAGCAAGGTCTCTCTACCCTCTGAGAATTTACGTGACTCCCAGTTCCATGTGATTTCTTAGAATAGTTTGATTTCACACTATAAATGTGCAGATTGGTATTGGCTGGAGATGCAACAGGACTGATATGCAGCTTTGTTAACAAATTTCTCTTCATTGATCCCTCCTCTGTAAAACTCTGCCTTATAAATATCTAGCTGACTTGCTCAATCTAAGCAACTTAGATTTGACTCAGTGAGTATTTTCAGATGTCTATATTCAAGTGAGGATTGAAGGTTACTTGATTTTATTATTGTTATATTACTACTACTTCTAATCCTGCTGCTTCTGCTGCTACTACTACAGAAACATTCATATTCCTAAGATGTATGACCAGTAAAATCTTTATAATTCATATTTGCTCCATTAAATATTATTTTTATAATATTTCTTCCAGTGTACAATTATTTTTTCTGTTAAACTGGATTGACACACTTCCTTTGGCTAACATGTTTCTTTACTCAGTAATGGGAAAGACATTTATTTTAGGCATGGAGATACTCTTTGAGCTTAAAAAATATTGAATCTAGTTATTCTATTGACAGATATAAGAAACCCATTTGTGGAAAATCAACTTAGATTTTATGGATTTATGATATTTTAAATAAATGTTAAGAAAAACGTGGATTAAGAAATTGTTCTTATTATTGAATTTGGCAGTCCTAGAAAGATGTTTATATTGTCAGCGGGAATCTACCAGGTTTAATAAGTTCAAGTGAACTTAACTTTGTATAACTAATAATGATTTCCTCCTTATTTTAAATGTTTTTAAATTTGTGACCAATGATATTACAGAAAGCATGGCAGTCAGCCACTAGAAAGAAAAGATAATGTTATGGATATTTATAGATGTTATAGTAATTTCAGTATCACAGACATGATGATTTTTCCATGTTTAAAAAGTAAAGTTATATAAGCTTAAGGGATATAAAGATTAAAATGAGTCTAAAGAAAATTTTTTGTGGTTTTCCCTTTCCTTTTCTTTTTTACATATTTTTGTCATTTCCTGTGTACCAAATAAAAATATGAGGGCAGACTAACAGGAGAAATCTGTTGAAAAATATATAGTTGACCTCAAGAAATAAGAACTGGAATCTCACTGTACCATGTGTTTCCTGGTAGAATGTACACTCCATAAAGACAGAAAACTGTTTCCTTTTATTATTACAAGGGACTAGAAAGCAACCTTTGTTAATACTGGTTGCTTAATAATTTTTATTTGGTACTATTTAAAAAATTTTTATGCATTTTTTAAAGGATACTTTCTATTTACACTTATTACAAAATATTGGCTATACTCCCCATGTTGTACAATTCATCCTTAAGCCTATCTTCCACCCAGTAGTTTGTACCTCCCAGTCCTCCACCCCTATATTGCCCCACCCCCTTCTCTCTCCCCACTGATAACCACTAGTTTGTCCTCTATGTCTGTGAGTCTATTTATTTTTTGTTATATTCACTAGTTTGTTGTATTTTTTACATTCCACATATAAGTGATATCAGTATTTGTCTTTCTCTGTCTGACTTATTTCACTTAGCATAATGCTCTATAAAGTCCATCTGTGTTGTTGCAAATGGTAAAATTTCATTCTTTTTTATGGCTGAGTAGTATTACATTGTATATACATATATATACCAGATCCTCTTTATCCATTCATCTGTTGATGGACACTTAGGTTGCTTCAGTATCTTGGCAATTGTAAATAATGCTGCTATGATCATTGGGGTGCATGTATCTTTTCAATGTAGTGTTTTTATTTCTTTCAGATAAATACCCAGGAGTGGAATTCCTGGGTCATATGGATACTACTTATTGAATGAATAAAAATAATTTACTGAATATAATTTCTCATTCTGGAAGTGTTCACAAAAATGATCAACTCACCCCCCCCCCCAACAACACACACACACACACACCAATTTTTATGGCTGCCAAACCCAAATCTCAATGAGGTTGTTATCTTGCCTGGTGTCACTAAAGAAAAATAGAGGCACTTTACTTAACAGTATGTGGTCTTTTCAATATCTTTATATAACAGGGAAGTTTTGTACTTTGTGTAAAAGATTATCTAAAAATCATGTTCCTTATATATTTTCTAATGAACTGGAAACAAATTTATAATACATTCTTTTAAAAATCCTTTGGGAAAAATGAGATAAAATATATTTTACATATACATAGACACACATAAATTTAACTCTATATTTCTACCTACTCAGCTATAGCTACTTAATTTCCTATTAGCTGTCTATCTATATCCAAATTTTAGAGTGAGTATAAAAGTTAGTCTATTCTTTCCTTGTTTTGCCATAGTGTTATTGCAATGGTGATAATTGTTTTGTTTTATTTGGTTGCTTGTATTCTATTCTGAATTAATTTTTTCTCATAATATGCAGAGGTAATCCAGTATTATCATTTATTAACTAGTGTCATTATTTAAAAATGCATGTAAGAAAAGTCACTTTTTAGGTTTGGGGCAAATTTGCAATAGCGAACATCTAAGTACCTTCTATTACTTTGTGAAACAGACATTGACTGGAAGAAAACTTTTAGAAATAATAATAATAATAATAATAATATTGCAGTGGGTTAGGAAACCACCTGTGCAGTTCTAGTATTGGATATCCTATGAACTCAGGCAAGTGACCAGTGACAGATTCCTTCCATTCCATGCCCTAGCCTCTTCATTTGTATAATCAAGATAAGGCCACTGAATTCCCAGGCAAAGTAGCTGAGGGAATTTTGCTTTACAATTATGACTGCTAAGTGATATATTTTTAAAGTAAGGTTCATTCATGTTTTCAAAATTTTAGCTTGTGGTGACAGTCACAGACTGCTTTGCTTTTTGCCAACTAGAGAAACCTACCTGTGCCAAATAGCACATTAAGAAAATAAAATACTAACTTTAAATAGTGGAATTACAATTCAGTTAAGCAGAGGTTTGGGGTGCAGAAAAATAAACTGTTGGATTTCTCTACTGTTTAAGGGCAGCAAAGAACATGTAGTCCAGCCCCCTTCACCAGGCTGCCAAACAATGAGTTTTAGATATAAACTCCTACGTGATTCCCCACTGCTTAAAACCTGTGAGTACAAATTGTCACCTGGCCTTTTTGATGTAAAGCATAATTTTCTAATGTTACCATTTTTCTTGGCTATAACACTTTAAGAAAAATCCTGGAGATATTGCCATATATGACTGCAAACAATATATTATACTGCAGTCTGGGAAATATACAAAGCCATGTACTAAGTATTTGTGACTTAACAATATAAAATTGTTTTCATTCCCAACAAGAAGTGATTATCTCTCTAGTGCTGACATACCTGATTTTTTTCACAACAGAGTTTTTCTAAAACTATTAATATCTTTCCAACTTCTATGTCCTGAGAAATACAACATTTTCCAAAGGGAGGGGGCAGGAAAGGTATGGAACAGTCAAGTAAAGCAAAAGGAGGTACAGTTTCAAATACTTTTATTTAGAAACTTCAGTGATATACAAATTTTGAAAGTATGTTTGACGGTATATTTTAGTACCTAAAAGAACTGAGTGCTCAGCCAGCCATAAAATAATACTCTGAGATTCATTACATGGTCCTAGACAAGGCAAGGGTTTCTCTTGTACATAGACACCATGAATTCCCTAGGCTGTTAATCAACAGGGCATAACTAGGATGAAACTCTTCAGCCACCATATGCTCCAATATGCTGACTACTGAGATTGTGCTAATAATTACCCTCCAGAAGAGACAGAAAAGCCTATTGTTTTGACCATCTACTTAAGTGCTTTGAATGAGGTCATCACAATAGAACTACCCACTGGTACTATAATCAGAGGGAAAAAATGTTCTTTAACATTTATATATTTTTAAAATTTATTTTTATTAGAATATAGTTGCTTTACAATGTTGTGTTAGTTTCTGCTGTGCAGCAAAGTGAATCAGTTATACATATACATATATCCACTCTTTTTTAGATTCCCTTCCCATTTAGGTCACCACAGAGCATTGAGTAGAGTTCCCTGTGCTATACAGTATGTTCTCATTAGTTATCTATTTTACATACAGTAGTGTACATATGTCAATCCCAATCTCCCAATTCATCCCACCACCCCTTCCCCACTTGGTAACCATAAGTTTGTTTTCTACATCTGTGGCTCTATTTCTGCTCTGCAAGTAAGTTCATCTGTATCATTTTTCTGGATTCCACATGTAAGCGATATATTTGTCTTTCTCTTTCTGACTTACTTCATTCTGTATGACAATCTCTAGGTCCATCCACGTCACTGCAAATAGCTTTATTTTGTTCCTTTTTATGGCTGAGTAATATTCCATTGTATATATGCACCACATCTTCTTTATCCATTCCTCTGTTGATGAACATTTAGGTTGCTTCCATGTCCTGGCTATTGTAAATAGTGCTGCAATGAACATCAGGGTGCACCGTTTCGAATTACGATTTTCTCTGGATATATGCCCAGGAGTGGAATTGCTGGATCATATGGTAACTCTATTTTTAGTTTTTTAATGAACCTCCATACTGTTCTCCATAGTGGCTGTACCAATTTACATTCCCACCAACAGTGTAGGAGGGTTCCCTTTCTCCACACCCCTCCAGCATTTATCGTTTATAGATTTTTTGATGATGGCCATTCTGACTGGTGTGAGGTGATACCTCATTGTAGTTTTGATTTGCATTTCTCTAATAATTAGTGATGATGAGAATCTTTTCATGTGTTTTCTGTCCATCTGTATTTCTTCTTTGGAGAAATGTCTATTTAGATCTTCCAGCCATTTTTTGATTGGGTTGTTTGTTTTTTTGATATTGAGCTGCATGAGTTGTTTGTATATTTTGGAGATGAATCCCTTGTCAGTTGCTTAGTTTGCAACTATCTTTTCCCATTCTGAGGGTTGGCTTTTCATTTTGTTTATGGTTTCCTTTGTTGTAACATTTATATTTTAATCTCTCTTCCTAAATACCTTTCTAGTCCCTAAATATGTCTCTTTCTTGCACTGATGATCTGTATTGTTAGTTTAGAAATTAATCTAATGGCATTTATTTTAATTCTATTTTTTTTTTTTAAATTTTAAACATGATATTGAAGTTATTTACCTTTTGACTACATCTGGCTAGATTAAAAGCTCTTTCATTTGTTAATCAATTAAATGTCCATGGAATTCTAAATAGGCATTGAAAACTTTATCAGAGAGGTTACAGTTTAACAGGTATAACACATAATTCAATCACTATAATGTAATATGAAATATGAGGAATACTCATAGAAACATGAAAAAAAGTGAAAATGTGAACTCTTTCCATTGTATTTTCTTACATTTCTTAATATCTCCTATATAATTTCATGAGATTTAGATATTTGTGTTCTCTTTGCATTCTTTACTCTAGTGATGTACCCACTTCTGCTTTCTGATAGTCACCTCAAAAGAATCAAAATTTGTTGCTTTGTCAATTGTGAGCTCTATTCTTGCTTATATGGACAATTGTTTTTTGGATATTTCATGGGTACATTGAAATACTGTGAAAATTAGACACAGCTGGAGAGATGATAGATAGGAAATTAGAGTGCTGTAGCTGGACAGAGATATAGAAAATATAGATTCATGTCTATATATCTATGTAAAATATGTTTGATTCATGTTTCCCAAAGGATTTAATTTTAAGAGTTGTAGAAGATGTTTGCATTATATATAACTGAGTGCTATCTAAACCATATCCTAAAAAAAATAGGCAAAAGATTTCAACAGGTACTTAACAAAAGAGTTTACCCAAATGGCCAATAAACATACTAAAATTGTTCAACATCTTAACATTGCTAAGCATTAGGAAAATGCAAAATAAAACTATACTGTTATATTATTTTAGTACCTAAATAGCTAAAATTCAAAAGAGTGACAATCCTAAGAGTTTTCTAGAAGATGTCCAACTTGGACTCTCATACATTGTTGTTGAGAGTGTAAATTGGTACCACTCCCGTAGACAATTGTCTGGCAGTGTCTACTAAAGTTTACCATTTGCATATCCTGTGACGCAGCAATTCTCCTTAAGTATATACTCCCAAGCACGTACTCCTGAGTATATGCCAACAAACATACACACACCTATGTGCATTACAAATGCACAAGATGGTCATGTCAGCATTATTTACAATAAGTCAACTCTGGGAAAAAAACATATGTCCAACAACAGTGGAATGGATGATTGTATTTTAATCATCCAATGGAGTACTGATATTCTTCAATGAAAATAATGAGTTCTAATCTTAAAATGATTATTGATATACACACTACTATGTATAAAATAGATAACTAATAAGGACCTACTGTATAGCACAGGGAACTCTACTCATTACTCTGTAATGACCTATATTGGAAAAGAATCTAAAAAAGAGTGGCTATATGTATATGTATAACTTATTCAGTTTGCTGTACACCTGAATCAAACACAACATCGTGAATCAACTATACTCCAATAAAATAAAATAAAATAAAATGAAATAAAATAAAATATTATTTTATTGTTGAAATATTGGACATTTTCATATTTTCCAAAAGGGACAAAATTTTAATACTGTGTAGCTCTGTGAGAATTTAATTTCTATGTATTTTCAAGGAAAAAATAATGTGTTTACTTACTTCCAAAATTACCTATTGATGAAATAAAATGAAAACCAAAGTTTCTGCCTTATCATTTGACAGAACCAGCTCTGATATTCCAAAAATATTTCAGTGCTCATGCTTATTTGTCCAAAATGCTAGTGATTGTAAAATACAGCCATTTTTTATCTTTTAATGGTACTTTAAATATAGAATGCTGATTATACAAATATCTTACTACATTACGCAATATATACAGGTCATAAGATATTTTAAAATTAATGAAATATGTTAGTATAATAAGGAGGAGTTTAAGACCAATATAAGCATAATGTGTTAAAATAATTTTATTAAATGCATATTTTTAAAATTTGCTTATTAATTTGTTGACACAATTGTATTTTAACATATTGTGAATAAGAACTATTTAATGTTTAGAACATTAAATAGATATGTACAGTTAATTTTCTATGCAGTGGTCTTTAAAATCCTATGACCAAAATTTCAGATAAAGGCAGTATAGATTTATTTATTTGTTTATTTATTTTATTTTTCTCAATTGGACCATTACTTAAACTGCTTAGAAAGATCAGTATTAGATATTGGCCTATCAAAAACAACTTAGGTTAAAAAATTCTCTCCATGTCATAAAGAGTGCTTTATAAATCAGAATATCAAATACAGAATTATAACCATCCATGCCATTATACTGGTATTATGTTTTTCATTTATTTATCTGACTCTTCATTATGAATAAAATATTTCTCCAGTGATATGTGAACCATTTGTGAACTAATTGAATAGTTCTATTTAGAAAAGTTGTGTTTTCATTTTCCCTCATGTATTACAAAAAATACATGTAAATGTAAAATTACATCCAAAAATATACACAAAAATAACAAAAGTACCATCTTTTATCTGTTGGATTTTTTGCTCTGTTTTTGGAAGTTAACTGAGCTTAAAGTTTAGATAGTCTTTTCCTATGTAATCATGCAGAAAAATTGTAATTCTATCATTTTACTTCAGTTCCCTGGATTCTTGCACTCTTTGTGAAAATTCAATACCTATTTCAAAAATGCAGTGCACCATTTTTCACTATCTCACTGTAGGAGCAATATCCTTGTTCTTTTTCAAGATCCATTTCTCTAAGAAGCACATTCCAGCAACTGTTTCCAAGATATAAACATTAGTATTGCATCACACTATTTGACCATAGCCTCTGGGGAGAATTTTCATGCTTCAACACAGTATAATATTCAAATTGAAAATAAAACTTTTAAAGCTTGAAAGAGAGTAAGGCAACATGGACTACCATCTTGAGTTAGATATTCTGACAACATGCCCATTTCTTCTTTTCAAGCTTCATTTTCCATTAAAATATAGTCTGAGCAATTCAAATGTGGACTGAATCTCATACTTCTGAGAAATTCAGTTTATCTGTTCCAAGAGCATAGCTTCCATTTATTTCAAAGACTTAGACATATAAAGAAACTCTGTCTACACGGTTAGTATAATGAGGCCTTTAAAACAAGACAATATATGAAATAGATAACTAAAGGAAAGTGTCAATACACTTCTTCAGGTGTGTTCACCAGGCCAGTGGAGCCATGATTGCCAAGTGCTCTGTTGAAATTATTTATGTTCTATATCCAGGTGATGCAAGGAATAATTATTGTTATTAAAGTAAAGACAATGAGATGCAAGAAATGTGGTGATTTGCTTCATCTAACAGGACAGTTGCTAAGGTTTCTATTTCTTAATTTTCTATATTATACTCTTGCTATATACTTAAGATTAATATAAAGAAAGTAAATTTATGACATTAAGCAAAATCAACATAAAATATTTATTATGAACAACATAAACATTTTAATATGAGTGGCATTTTTCTTTTCTTCTTTTCCTGTATTGGTATAGTTTCCGTATGTTTCAAGGTCCATGGGTACTCATTCTTCCACAACCACCCAGTGTTCAATGCCATTTGAACAAACACTCTCAGGACTAATTGTTATTTTTGGTTTAAAATAGGTAAATTAGGATTTGGTTTGGGCTCCCTTGATTTTTCTATTGACTTGTACCCATAGATAACCCAAAGTCTTTCTTAGGATGTACCAAAATACCTAAAATATTCCCAGAAGAGATATGGGCAGTAAATGATCTTCTAATTGTACTACCAACATTGAGATTAACCATGCCATCTAGAGTCATCTAGTTGAGGTCTGATTTGCATATTTGGTGTACAACCTGCTGAGGTAAAATTCAATTATATATTATGAAAGATACTATTTGAAAGAAAACTTTTCTTGAAATGTTTTCTTAGGAAATTCATTTTGTTCTCTGAGATACTGTATTACTGGAAGGGTATATCCTGTAATTTTCAAAACTTTTTTTGAGAGGTCATGTGTGAAATTGGATCTTAAAGATCCTGGCAGAAGAAAAGCTATACAATAACTGTTATATGAGTGGACTCCACTTATGGAGAAAAAGAGAAGAGTGGTATCTCATAATACCACTGTGACACAGGTAGAGTGGAGTTAGATCTTTATGGCTAGAAGAGTAGTCTTTTTTTTTCAGGTGATCTCTGAGTTTGCAAATGACTATCACTGAAAACAATCTTTGACAGGCTATATATATGCTGTTTAAGCCATCTGTGTGGTATTTACTACATGTTAATTATAAATATAATTAAGTTAGAATTTTTAAAAAGCAGTATTTGTTAAACCACAAGGCAAATTAAAAAGCATATTTAAATAAAATGTTTTGCATTCTCAAAAAATAATTCAAAAACTTTTTTTGTGTGTGTTTATGCTATTACCTGCTGTTTCCTTTCTTTTTTAAAAAGTTCTATTTCAATATGGTATTGAATGATGAAAAGATACTCTAAGCAACCTCTGATTCATAGAAAAGTTACTTTTATTGTTGATACCATATAGTCATATTGAATTGTACTATGATTGAGAAAATAAGTTTTCCTATTTATTGTTACACTGGATGTGTTAAAAGAGTATTTAATAACATAAACATTTTAAAGGTGATTTTTCACAATTGGGACATAGTGTATTCGTGAAAGTTTACTTAGACCTAGAATATTTTGCAATGAAAATATTAGAATCTCTGAAACATGCAGTATAGGACCCTTGAAAGAATAGTCTGCCGATTAAATCAATAAAACTACCTTAATAGAAATTGATGATGCATAACCACTGAGTCATACAATGTTTTGCTTTATTATTTTGTCAAAAGTAATCTTCAACCTGAATTATAAACAAAGCAGTCATCACTGGTTAAAACTATAATCAGTACTAATATTTTGATCATCGGCTTAGGCCTGTTTCCTAAACAAGACATTTTCAGGATTATCCAGCACCTAAAATATTTTTATATATCTTGGCATTTATCATTGTTTCTTTAACATAAAAAAATTAATAAAGGGTAGCTTTACTGGATACATGAGACAATAACACCTCTATTATACAAGACAACAATCACAGAGATTATCTGGTTCCCTGATTTTACCAAAAGAGTAAATGACTTGCCTAAAATCATACTACAAAAACTGCTAAAGCCAGGATCAGTAGGAATAAGTAAGTACTGTGTTCATTCCTCCATACCACATTCTACCTAATGTATAATATAATGCATTACATTATTGTTCTACTAATTTTATAGTAAACATATGCCCCTGGATGATTAGAGCAGTGCTAGTTTACATCTATTGCTATAACATAATTAATAGTATCCCTTTCACTCTCAAAAGTGTCCACATTTGGACAGTAAATTAAATAGTTGCCCTAATTAATATCATAATATTGAATTCATGCTAATATTTACATATTAATGTGTACTCTTAAATTGAACCCTAACAGAAAGGTACAATAATATGCAATTGTAAGAGGCACCTAATATTATGCAAAGAGAATGGACTTGGGAATCACACAGAACCCAGGTCAAATCTTAACTTGGCACATAGTACCCATAGTGCCTAGGGTGAGATAACCTCTCTGGTATCAATAAAATGTACCTTTCAATACCTGCATTGATATGTTATGTTGAAGATTAAATCAGAAAGCATACCAAGTGTAGAGGCAACCAAAAAATATTATTTTAATTCCTTTACTACTTTATTCTTTAGAAAGGAAAATCTGTAGCATAATATTTTGGACTATTTATAGCACCGAATAACTGTTCAGCAGCTCAAATGAAAACACTACCTTTGCTTTGGTAGAATCCATTTTGGACTGAAATTAACAATTGCTCCACTTATCACAGCAAGGAATCCATTTTGCTAAAAATAACAGAAAGAGACATGCTGTATTCCAAAAACGTATATTGGTTCACTTGAAACAAATGGATTTAAAATGTCTACAATGTGGTAGCCTGCTAATTTCATTCTCTCATTTCCTGATAGGTCATTGTTTCCCCTTATTCTTAACCAAAGTCTTAGAGTTTCTTCAGGAATAAGCTGTCATTCTTGACACAACATCCCACTGAACCCTCAGCAATTATTTTTTAACAGAAAAACAAAATGAAAATGTTTTAAACAGAAATTTCTTTAAAGTATTTTTAAGATTAAGATATTTAAAGTTTTTATTCAGAAGACATCAGATATACGAGATATATGAAAATACAAATTCTAATAAAATTGAAATAAGGATTTAATTGCAATAACAATTTAATTGCTTTTATAGCTAGCAAATATTTTGAAATTAATATAAATGAAATTCATAATACATGTAAGTGTCTAGCTATGATTATAGTGCAAATAATTCTCCATTCTTTCAATAAATATTTGTTGAAGCTAGCTATTTTTAGGGTATGAACATTGTCTGAGAGCATGCCTCCAGGGTCAGTGTCCTCCAGGACACTCGATGCGTGTCCTATTTTTGAAATAAATGTTAATCCTTCCTCTTTTTAAACTGCAGGTTCTATAGATGTTCCACTGATAATTTTACCCACACCCTCTCCCCCACCCACCCCAACACACATACAGAGATATATGAGATCGTGTGTAAGGAACATGGAGTTTATTGAGTGTATGAATCTGGAATTCAGTGGTTAAACATATAAATTTGGATATCATATACATTTAAATGGTATTGGAGCCACAAATTTGAGATTTCACTTAATCCTTGAGTATCACTAGAAAAGGAAAAAGGACATAGAACCTAACATTGCAGTCCAACCTGTATATATCTGGAAGAGAAAGAAGGGCCAGAAAAGGTGAATAAAAAGGAGTGAGCTGGACTTGTAATTTTAGTTCTGACATGTTAAGAACTTAGAATTCTCACTTCTAAAAGGAAGTGAGAAATAAGGAAAATAGGGACAAACTAAAAATGTTGACTTTTATTGGTCCCATCTGAAACTAAGGTTGCAGGGAAAATCACTATCCCTAAATTTGGAAACCAAGCTCATTCACAGAGACACAGCCAGAGTCTAGCTATCTGGAGCAGAAGCCTCTGGATAGGCCAATTGAAACTGAAATGGAAGAAACACAGCAGTGGTAATTCTGATGAGTAGCTGGAAGCTGAGTGTGGAATAGCATGAGAGTGAAACTAGTATTGGGCACCACAGACTTAGAAGGGTCCACTGTTCTGTGGGTGTTGCTTCTAGGAATCCCAATAGGTTCTCATAGTAACGATATGAGAAAAATTTCTCCTGGTTCTAGCAAGGGAAGAAAAAGATTAATGATTTTGAAATATACCCAGAAATTTCTCCATAACAAAAGCCAGAGGAAAAGACTTGTTTTGAGCTTCATGCCAAGCAGGTTTAGGGCATTCCTCCATTCCAGCCTCCTATAGCCTTTCCGTCTCACCTCAGAAGGCTCGGACAAGTCATGGGAGTCAGGACTTCAATGAAGTCATATGGGAATACTGCTGCCAGAGAATGGAGTAGGGGACAGAGAAAGAATATAAGCTACACCACTGGAGAAACACTTGTGAAGATCCTGCTCTTAAGATACAGGTCTGGGGCTTCCCTGGTGGCGCAGTGGTTGAGAATCTGCCTGCCAATGCAGGGGACACGGGTTCGAGCCCTGGTCTGGGAAGATCCCACATGCCGCGGAGCAACTGGGCCCGTGAGCCACAATTACTGAGCCTGTGCATCTGGAGCCTGTGCTCTGCAACAAGAGAGGCTGCGATAGTGAGAGGCCTGCGCACCGCGATGAAGAGTGGCCCCCGCTTGCCACAACTAGAGAAAGCCCTCGCACAGAAACGAAGACCCAACACAGCCATAAATAAATAAATAAATAAATAAATAAACAATGTTTAAAAAAAAAAAAAAAAGAAAGCCAAGTGGAATTAAAAAAAAAAAAAAAAAAGATACAGGTCTACCAAAAGGAAAAACCAAACAAGACAAATAGAAACCACAGTCTGAAGACTAGACTCAAACATAACACAGATGTTGGAATTATTAGGGAGGAATTTAAAATCACTAAGATTAATATATTAAGGGCTCTAATGGAGAGTACACAGAACAGATGGGTAATATAAGCAGAGAAATTGCAACTCTAAGAATCAAAAAGAAATGCTAGAAATCAAAAACATTCTAAAATAAATGAAGAATATTTTGTATGGTTTCCTCAGTAGAATTGACACAGTCAGAGAAAGAAATAGTGGTCTTGAAGAGAGGCCAATGGAAACTTCCAAAACTGAAATAAAAACAGAAGCAAAAAGGGGGGGGGGGGGAAAGAAAGAATAGAATAGACCAAAAAGAAACTGTTGAAGAATTTGAAATGTTGTAACATATGCATACTTAGAATATCAGAAAGAGAAGAGAGAATGGAGCAGATGAAATATTTGAAGTGATGAAATAGCTGAAAACTTTTCAAAAGTAATGACAGACTACAAATAAGTTACAAAGAATTGAGAGAACATCAAGCAGAAATAAAAAATGAAACAAAACAAAACAAAACCACCTAGGAATGTTATATTCATACTGAAAAAAGAGGGACAAAATTGAGAGAAGACAGAATTTGGGGGGGGGGTGGTGACACTATACATGTAGAAGAACAAGGATTAGAATTCTGGCAAATTCTTATAAGAACCCAAGAGAAAAACAACAATAAAATCACACCGAACTGAAAACCCACAGATTTTTTTTTTGGACCCATTAGAGAACTAAAGTTGCAGGTAACCAACATCTGAGATCTGGAGATACATGTTAATCCAGAGAGTCATAGCCAAGATCTTGCCTAGAACAGAAGCTGTTAGATCCATAAACTAGTAGGGACACTTAAATGGTAAATTTGTTGAATTGCTAGAGACTGGGTATGGACAAATTTGAGAGAGAGAATTCTTGGGGACTGATGTTTTAGGGGAGCATAACTCCAGGAAACCCACTAGGTTCTTATGGTGAAGAGTTGAGGAAGGTTCTCTCTTGGCTGCCATGGAACAGTAAAATTTCTGAGATTGTGAATTTCAAAAGATGGTTTTATTTTACCCTCAAATTAGAATGCTTCCTTGGATAGGCATAGAATACTTTCCTGATTCAAATTTGATTTCCTAATATGCTAGATTCTGATTGGGTTTGGCCATCAGCAATACTGAAGGAAAATACAGAGGCGGGGAAGAAGATGAGAAGCATGTATTCCCATGTGCAGTAGGCAGAAAAATAGCCCCTAAAAGATGTCCACACTCTAATCCCTGATAGCTGTGACTATGTTACCTTAAATGGTAAAATAGACTTTGCCTTCTAAGGTTAAGGGCCTAGAGATGGGAAGAGTATCCTGGCTTATCATGGTGAGCTCAAGGTAATCACATGAATCTTTAAAAGAGAAAAACTTTCCTGGTAGGGATTCCTCTGTTTTAAATGTGACAATGGAGAAAGGATCAGAGATGTGACACCACTGGCTTTGAAGATGGAAGAGGTAGCCACAAGCCAAGGAAGGTAGGTCTAGAAGTTAGAAACAACAAGAAAATAGATTTTTCCCTACAGCCTCCAGAAGATGCTCAACATTAGGAACATGTAAATTAAAACCAAATGATACTAGCAAACAAACTCCAAAACATAAAAAAAAAATTATGCACCACGACTAAATGGGATTTAGCCCAAGAATGCAAGGTTGGTTTAAATTATGAAAATCAATCAATGTACTATACCATACTAGTAGAATAAATAACAACAAATACATGATTATCTCAGTAGACACAGAAAATGCATTTGATAGAACTCTTCAATCAGATAAGGAACATCTACAAAAATTACATAGCTAACATTACACATAATGGTGTAATACTGAATGTTTTTTCTCTAATATGAGGAACAAGACAAGGATGTCCACTCTTGACACTTCCATTCAACTGCACTGAAGGTACAGTTGTACTGAAGGTTTTCACCAGGTCAATTAGGCAAAAAGAAGAAATTAGACATAAAACTACAAAATCTGATTGTAAGAAATTAAAGAAAACCTAAATAAATGTAAAGTCATTTGAAGTTCTTGGATTGGAAGACTTAAAATTGTTAAGATGGTAATACTCCCCACTTTGTTCTACAGATTCCTGTCAAAATCCCAGATCACTCTTTTTTTTCAGAAATTGACAATCTGATCCTAACATTTGTATGGAAATTCAATGGCTCCAGAATAGCCAAAACAATATTGAAAAGAGAAGAACAAAGTTGGAAGACTCACATTTCTAATCTTGAGACTTACTACAAATCAACAGTAATTAAGTCTATGTAGTATTGGCATAAGTATACATTATATAGGGCAATGGAATAGAATCAAGAATCCAGAAATAAACCCATGCATTTATGGTAAATGGTTTTTCAATGAGAGTGAGAAAACAATTCAAATTCAATGGAGCAAGAATAGTCTTTTTAACAAATGTTCTTGAGACAACTAGATATTCACACGCAAAGGAATGAAGTTGGAGATGCCCCCACCTCATATACAAAGAAATAACTGAAAATGGATCAAAGACCTAAAAGTAAGAGCTAAAACTATAAAACTCTAAGCAAAACCATACGTATAAATCTTCATGACTTCAAATTCTGCAGTTGTTCTTAGCTAGGAAACCAAAAGCGATCAAAGACTTTGACTTGATAAAAATGTAAGACTTTCGTGTTTTAAACGAGGGCACTATTAAGAAATGGAAAGATCTAGCCACAGGATGGGAGGTAGTGCTTGCAAATCATATAAATTATAATGATCAAAAATTCAATATATATAAATAACTCTTAAAACTCAGCAATAAAAAGACAGATAACTCAATTAAAAATGCACAAAATATTTGAATAGATATTTCTCCAAATAAGAGATACAAATTGCCAGGGAACACATGAAAAAATACTCAACTTCATTAGTTATTGGGGAAATGTAAATCAGAACCACAATGAGATACCATTTCTTATCTACTAAGATGGCTATTAAAAAAGACAATAACAATGTTGGTGAGCAAGTGGAGAAATTATAACCCTCATACACAGGTGGTAAGATTATAAAATGACATTTTTCCCTTTAGCAGTTGAAAACCCTTTGGCAGTTTCCCAAAAAGTTAGACATAGATCTACTATATGACCCATCAGTTCTACTCATAGGTACATAAAAAAGAGAATTGAAATGTATGTCCACACAAAAACTTGTACACAAATGTTTAAAAGAGCATTGTTGATAATAGCCAAAGAGTGGAAACCCAAAGGTTTATCAACAAAATGTCGTAAACAAAATGTTATATAACCATTACAATGGAGTATTATTCAGCCAAAAATTGTGGATGAATTACTAATACATACTACAATATGGGTGAACGTCAATATGGTAAGTGAAAGAAGTCAGGTACAAAAAGCACATATTATGGGATTCCATTTACATAAAATGTTCAGAATAGGCACTCCATAGGGGCAGAAAGTAGGTTAGTGTTTGCTAGAGACTGGGAGAAGGGAGGAATGAGAAGTGACTGCTAATGGTTACAGGGTTTTGTTTTGTGTGTTAAGTTGTCAACCATCACTGTTATCTAATTCCAAAATATTGTAATTAAAATTGTCTATTAAAAATAGATTTTATGTAAGAACTGAATTCAATTCTTAAAAATAGGTAACCTGATTAACACACTATTTCTTAAGAAATTCTGCACTACCACAAATATTTATTACCTACTATGTGCCAAGTATTGTAACAGTTACTTAAATTTTTAAAAAATCTGAAAGTAATTTCCCCTAATTTCTTGTTCCTTAAGAAGTTTGGTCATTGTTCTTTTTAAGGACTACAACAACATAAGTTAGTCAAAGATTAATATCTGTACCAGATAGAGAAATAAATAAATCACAGAAATAAAAATAAATCATTTGTTATTCATCAGATTTAACAAATATTCATTCAGTATTAATAAACCAGACAATTTTCAAGGTGCTAGATGTATAGCTATAAACAGAAGGAACTTGGAATACTGCTTTCATTAATTTACATTATGGTAAATTTCTTGCAAATACAAATGTGTCACCATGAAATTTCAATCTAATGCTAATATGTCTATACATGTCTTTAAAACTGATATTCCAGGTATTAGTTTATTTAGATATATGGTCTTATGCTTGGTACATTTAAAATAAAAAAACTTTAAAAATTTAGTTATATATCAAGATTTAGAACTCTTTATCTCAATGATGCAGATAAGAAATGGACTTTAGCCATAAAGAAATTATTACTTTTATTTGTATATCAACCGTTCCCCATATGGTCTTCTCTTACAGACCCTATAATATAGAATTGTAGATATGGGTTTACAAATATTTCTTCCCTAGGAGACACTGGGCTCCTTTCTAAGTGAATTTTCTGGCACACCAAGCTTGAAGAGATGACCGACATGTTTTTCAAGAAGTTTAGCAATGTTGGATATCAGAAAAGGAAAGGACTCTGAAGGCATATCTAGATAGATAAATCATATTTTAGTTAGAATTATTGTTTAAATTCCACATGGGATTTAGTGAACATGAGGGTGAGTAATATTTACTTAAAAGCAAAGTGAGAGATTTTATGTAATTATGTATCCGGAATGCCAAGCATGAGACCTGATACTCAGTAGACACATTAATGGCAGCTTTTACTCATGGTTGAAAATAAACCAGACTATATTTTACATATATATATATTTTACATATCAACTTCAATTCATTGACTGAATTCAAATCGATTTTAACTGAAACAAAACTTCTTACATGACACTTTACACTAAGACTATACAGAGCAGTTTATTAGTTTAAATAATTTAATATGTTAAATTTTCCATAAATAGGGTTTTCCATTCTAGATCACTTTTTTTAAAATGCCTTTTCTAGATCACTTTTTTTTTTAACATCTTTATTGGAGTATAATTGCTTTACAATGTTGTGTTAGTTTCTGCTTCACAACAAAGTGAATCAGTTATACATATACATATGTCCCCATATCTCTTCCCTCTTGCATCTCCCTCCCTGCCACCCTCCCTGTCCCACCTCTCTAGGTGGTCACAAAGCACCAAGCTGATCTCCCTGTGCTATGCAGCTGCTTCCTACTAGCTACCTATTTTCCATTTGGTAGTGTATATATGTCCATGCCACTCTCTCACTTTGTCCCAGCTTACCCTTCCCCCTCCTCTAGATCACTTTTTAAAAAATGTTTTTTCTCTCTTTTAAATATAGATTATTTTTCTATTCTAAATATAGATTAAATATAATTACAGTATAATGAATGCTATAAAATGAAATTTTCTGGGGTGTTTCTTTAGATGTTTGGTTGCATTAAAAACAACAAATAGCTATTCAGCACTCTTTTTTTACAAGGCACTATAGAAAAACAGTAAAGAGAATTCACTGTTATATTAATAACATGGCCTTAGAATGAAAGCCCTAGGAGTAAAAATGCATGTCTAGAACAATAACTTGTACAATTTGCATTTACAAAATGGGAAAATAATGATATAGTAAGGCCATAACCTCTTAGGTTAATGAAAGAATGATTTGTTTCATTTAGATATTTACAGATTTATTTCTGAAGTTGTGATCGCTCTTAGCTTTTCTTGTGTGCATGGTTGACTTTATTTAAAGGTGCTGTATATTTACATCCAAAAATGACAACAAGCTAGCATCTCCAATAGAATCTAACAACAAAAGACAAGGGAAGAAGTCAAAAGATAGAGATTTTGGAAGACAAATTGAACTTAACATAAACAAGAAGGTTTATGTAAGCTGAAAAGAGAAAATTGTGCTGACGTTAATCAAACTTTTAAATTGTCTTGTTTTTGTGATTGGGTACCTGGAATGAATAACATGCCATGCCAATGTTTTTACAAAATTCACCTTCCTTCTGAATGTTGTAAGAATTCTTTTAACTCATCTGTTTACAATTCATGACTTTAAAGCCATAAACCGTTCTTCAACCACTGGGGAACTCTTTTTCAAAAACAATATAATTCATAAAAATTACATCCATTTACTAAGAAGATACATTTTTCTCTATTTTGTTCTATTTTATACAATTAATAGATAATGGGAGAAAACTTTGCTTAAATTATTTATTAGCCTTGAACACACTTGTCTACTATAGACAAAGACCTATTTGAACATGGTCTGAGTTTGGTCTTTTGAGGGAGCTAATACCTTGTAACAAAAAACCATGGGATGTGCCAAAGTCAAATAGATATTGCCAGAATCTCATCTTCAATTTTAAATTTATGTATTTGTGGTGACGTTCAACTTGAGCTCATTCAAAATTCTTTTTTCAGAATATGTTGATCAGATTGAATAAACTCGGGCCAAAGTTTTTGTTTGTTTGACTTTTGGTTTGGGGGTTTTGTTTTAGTAAGTAACAATAGTTGCTTGATGTTTCAAGTTATGTGTGGTCAACACATAGACTATTCTAAGCATGGATTATTTAATTCCATCAATTTAAGAATTCATGTGGATTATGTTATAGTCACTTAAAATGGGAAGATGGGATATGATTCACTATTTTTATCATATATGGTCTTATGTGATTCTCTTATTTCTGCTACACATATTTTACTATATTATTTTAAAATAATTACAAATTCCAAATAATGAATCTTATACTCGCAAAAGATAGTTGATTAAGTGTAATGGTAGTAGTATTAAAATTCCTGGAAAAGCTCTTAAGTGCTTTTAACAATTTAATTCTTAGAAAAGGTCTTAAAGACATCTTGGTCCTCAAAATATAATCTAGCATTATTCCATTAGTCTACTTTGGTCAGGGATTACTTCAGCCACAAAACGTTTACATTTATCTGGGTGCAAATAGCTAGAGTTAAAGAATAGAAAATGAATCAAATAGACTTTGATACATTTGGTAGATAAATTTGCAGAAACAGGAATGTGGTTTTTTTGAACTATAAATTGAAAGGGGCATGTTAGATCAACACCTGTCAGCATCACCTTCCTTGGTGTCTCAGGGACTTTTCCCTCCTGATGAGCTGCAGTAAATAAATGTGCAAATCAATATTTAATTTATTTTTTATTTTGTTGATTGCTACATACTCTAAAACACTGTCATTAATAGTAAAAATATGACTTTAAAAATAATTGTGAGGATATTTATTATTTAAATTATCGTATGTAAGCAGCCTAATAAAATTATTAACATAGTCCCCTAAGGCAGCCTTCATCATCTTTTTGCTATGTATTCACTTGCTATGCCATCAGTTAACTGTGAATGGAAATTAGAAATATTTTAAGTTAATTGAGCAAAAATTACTTTGAATGCTTACTGATTTTCTGCTCTGAGATATATAGATGTTATCAACTTTTCAATGTAAAAGTACTTTGACAGTATCTTACATTGCTGTTATAATTAACAGCGTTTATAGAAGCACAAGGTGTAAAAAGTACATTTTCTACATACTGAAACATAACATCATCTGTAATTGCTTACTTCTTTAGATGAATCCAAATCAGGAAAGAAGAAATATTCAGCAACTCCCCTCTAAGCTTTTTATTGTGAACCCCAAACAGAAAGATAAATAGGTGTTCTTTAGCATCCAGTTATCCTAAATAGCTTAGGTAAATGTCTTTTTAATGCATTAAACATCTTATTTGAGCCCTTTCTTAAATCCGTGGCTTATTTTACTTTTCCATACCTATTCCCCTTTTGTCCTTTTCCACTATTTGTCTTAAGTCTTTGTTTTCCTCCTGACTGCTCTAACATTCTCCCTATGGGACCCCAAATTATTCTGGGACCTTGTATGTCCTGTTCCTGACAAGAGAAACCCAGCAAAGCTGCATCAACTCTATAAAGGAACCTACAATTTTGTTAGTTATGTTACTACTCTAATTCCATTACACTTTAATCTTATGAGTGTACTTCGCCCACTTAGGATTGTATTCTATGTACAGACTGTGAGAAAAAGGAAAATAATTAGGTCATATATGATGGTACTATGAAAACTATCCTGCAAAATTCTGAAATTCGCTAGTTTATATGAGCCAGCTATTTTTGACAAGAAAATAATTCTGATTTTCCATAGATTTGTAATATATCATGACTTCAAATAATTTAAAAATGAAATTAGTTTATAACAGATTGTGTCTCTTTGATTTACAATAAGGTATCTAGCTTTCAAACATGAGCCATTCATCTCCAGTCTTGAAAAATGGGTTAAAACAGATTACACTCAACCAAAGTTAATTGTTTAGTCATATCCTGTAATGGGTTGAATAGTATCCTCCAAAAATCATGTCCACCGAGAACCTCAGAATGTATAATTGTTTGGAAATAGGGTCTTTGAAGATGTAATTAAATTAAAGTGTAGTCATATTGGATTAGTTTGGGCTCTAAATTCAATGACTGGTGTCCTTAAAAGAAGAGAGAACACAGTGACATATACACACAAAGAAGAGGCTATGTGAAGACAGAGGCAGAGTTGGAGTTATGCTGCCACAAACCAAGGAATGCCTGGGGTTACCAGAAGCTAGGAAAGGCAAAAAAATAAAAATAAAAAAAGGGGGGGTCCTTCCCTAAAGCCTTTAGATGGAGCATGGTCTTGGTGACATGGACTTGATATTGGACTTCTAGTCTCCAGAATTGTGAGAATAAATTTATGTTTTTTTAATCCATTGAGTTTGGGGTCATTTGTTATGGCAGCCTTAAGAAACATACTCATAAGATCTAGCATATCTAGCTTAAGGGGTCAAATTAATACAAAAATGAAAAAAATGTGTATTGAAAGAATTATTTATCAGAAACATGAATGGTGCATTTGGGAAGTAAATTCATGTTAAGCCAGAAAATTATTACTATTTGTATAAGGATAATAGTTTGAAAAAAAGAAAAACATACAAATATAGTGTGAAAAAAACCAAGTTGAGTTTGATTCAGTATAAGTATTGACACAACTTTGATTTCTTCAAACTCAAATGAACTATCTAGTTAGATATTTCAATACATTTCATGTATTTAAAATCTTTCAGAAAACATAGTGGTTTTGTCTGGATGATTTTAAGATTTAGTTTTATTTTATTTTTATTTTAACTATTGTTTGGCAGTTTTACTATGATGTTTCAAGGTGTAGTTTTCTTTTGTCTACCTGGGGATTCCTAGAAATACTTGGACATATTTAAAAAAATTTTTTATTTTATATTGGAGCATAGTTGATTAACAATGTTGTGTTAGTTTCAAGTGTACAGCAAAGTGATTCAGTTATACATATACATGTATCTATGTCTTTTGTTGCTATTGGAAATTCCTGACCAGCATATCTTCAAACATTGCTTTTCCCTTGTTCCCCATATCTTGTCTGACATTGCAATCAGATACAAATTATATGATTTTATCATGTCCCATATAAGCTCCCCACATTCTGTTTTACATCTTTCATCCTTGTCCTCTCTTCATGCTTTGACCTAGATATTTTCCACTGCACTATTTTTCAGTTCACTGATCCTATCTCATGCTCTTTCTAATGTGATGTTAAATCTTTTATGTTCTTAATTTCCATTAATGTATTTCAAACATAAACTTTTTAAGTGTATAAGTTTTCTATTAAATTCTTCATTGAACATTTATTTTCATTAGCATTATCACAGTTATTTTAAGACTGTGACACAAAACTCCCCTTTTTTGATTATTTATGGGTCTGGTTCTATTTTCTATTTTTAATATCTTGAATTTTATTAATTGATACTGTCTCTTGTCAGACCTAGCAATTTTTTATTTGCTACTGACCTCTGTGTATACAAATTGTGTTGAGGCTGTGAAAAATATTTTATATTTCTACGTAAATTATTTACTTTTCTTCTGGCAGGCAGCTTGGGTATAGGCATATCACACTGATTTAATCAGACATTATGGCGATTTTTTGGTGTATTTTAGTGTTTGTGAGGCTGGCCTATTTCTGATTTGCTCTGATTCTCAGGGTGTTATATTTTAGGGATCTTAAATAAAAGCCTGGGCTATTTACTTAGTTTCTTGGTGGGCTCTGAAATCCAATTTTTGTCTTCTTAATATTATAAAACTGCCAAATGCTCTGGATAGTTATTTAGCCTCTCTCAAATGTCATTTTCACATGGGTACTTGACCCCTTGCCCTGTACAGGTAAATTTGGAGATTCACTTCTTAGCATTTCCTTTTCTATGAGATCATGGTCCCTCAAGTTTTGGCTTACCTTGATTAGTCAGATGTTCTTTTGTAATTTCATAGAGCTTTTAGCTATTTTTATTTAGGGAGATTTGTCTGATACAAGGTACTTTTACATATCTGGAAGCAGAAGTCACATTAAGAAGATGAAAATCCAGTCTAAGAATAAAGTGAAATTTTTTTTATGAATTCTTTAAAAAATAAAAAAAAATGTTTTTAAGAAAAGCTGCAATTAATCTGTGACTAACCATATGCACACACTCATCAGAAATTAGACCTCTTTTCATTAAATAAGAGAGATATCACTGTCTCTGCTAAACTGAAAGAAAGACTTTTACAAAAAAGATTCTCTTGGCTTCTGTTTTTGATCTCATGATGAAAGGAATCACATACCAGTCATGAGGCTGACTTCTTTTTATTGGAAAATATGGTCACCAATTAGAAAAGTCACCTTTATCATATACAAATTTTCCCTACATACCTAGATTTTTTATACTGTCTCTATCTTAATTGTCCAATGATTAAAATTGTCTGTTTGAACACAAATACCATGATACCATGCTCTTTTAAAATAAGCTTCCAATTTAATTCTTAGAAATGAATGCAAAGATAACATACATACCTCCAAATTATGTACAGTGAAATGTAAGTCTTCTACTGCCCCCTCTCCACTAAGTGTGTGTATTGTCAACTATATTTACCAATTTATATGTAGCCCCTGGAGATAATATATACATACACATATAATTGGTATGTGTGTTTGTATACATAGAAATATAGAAAAACCTTGTGTTTTTTACTAATTAATATACTATACTCAACTATTCATTGCTTTTTCATTTAAGAATGAACAATAATTATTATATTATTATTTTCAAAACTTGCATAAAACTTGTGTCACAGTCACTGTTCAAATAACTTTGCATGTATTAATTCTTTTATGTTTTGCTCTGATTTTAAGTCTTTATTATTTTTTTTTAGAGCAGTTTTATGTTTACAACAAAACGGAGAGAGGTGTAGAGATTATCTATATACCTTATGCCACAACACATGTATAGCCTTCCCCATTATCAACATCATTCACCAGAATGAGACTTTTTTTTTAATCAAAGGATAAACCTACATTGACACATCATAATCACTCAAAGTCCATAGTTTACATTACGGTTCACTCTTGGTGGTGTATATTCTGTGGATTTGGACAAACGATTAATGATGTGTATCCATTATTATGGTGTCATACAAAGTATTTTCACTGCCCTATAAATCATCTGTGCTGTGTCTATTTATCCTTTTTTCTATCCCCAAAGCCCTGGAAACCAACAATGTTTTTCTGTCTCCACAGTTTTGCCTTTTTCATGTAGTTGGATTCATACAGTATTTAGCCTTTTCAGATTAGCTTCTTTTACTTAATAATGTGCATTCAGGTTTCCTCCATGTCTATTAATGACTTGATCACTCATTTCTTTTTAGCACTGAAAAATATTTTGTCGTCTGAATGTACCACAGTTTATGTAACCAATCTCCTACTGAAAAACATCTTGATCACTTCCAAGTTTTAACAATTATGAATAGAGCTACCATAAACTTTTGTGTGCAGGTTTCCACAGAGACATAAGTTTTCAACTTCTTTGGCTAAATGCCAAGAAGCACAGTTGCTGGATCATAGAGCAGAAGTTTATTCAGTTTTATAAGAAACTGTCAGTGTGTCTTCTAATGTAACTGTATCATTTTGAATTCCCACCAGCCATGAATGAGAGTTCCTGTTGTTCCACATCTTCATCAGCATTTGATGTTGTCAGTGTCCTAGATTGGCCATTCTAATAAGTGTATAGTGGTATCTCACTGTTGTTTTAATTTGCATTTCCTAGATGACAAGTGACATGAAGTGTATTAATTATTTTTAACATCACAAAAACCCTCTGAGGTAATCATATAATTTTCTCCACGTAATAAAAGAGAAAACTGAGGCACAGAGTGTTGAGGTAACCAGCCAAAGATTAAACAGTTTAGTGGGTGGTAGAGGCAGAATTTAAATCTATGAAATTTAGTTCTAGTGTCTGTGCTTATAACTACAACCATGTAAACTTGAAGATTGTTCCAATTAATTATTAATTTAGTAATAAATTGAACATTTATTCCATTTAAATATAAATACATTTAGTCAATAATAATGTGATATTTCTGTATGGTGACAGATGGTAATTAGACTTATCATTGGTGATAATTTTGAAATGTATAGAAATATCAAATTACTGTGTTGTACACCATGAACTAACATAATGTTGTAGGTCAATTATACTTAAAAAACAAACAAACATGAGAGACCTTCAAGTGGCAGAGGAGTAAGACGTGGAGATGACCTTCCTCCCCAAAAATACATCAGAAATACATCTACATGCGGAACAACTCCTACAGAACACGTACTGAATGCTGGCAGAAGACCTCAGACTTCCCAAAAGGCAAGAAACTCCCCCACGTACCTGGGTAGGGTAAAAGAAAAAAGAAAAAAACAGAGGCAAAAGAATAGGGATGAGACTGGCACCACTGGGAGGGAGCTGTGAAGGAGGAACATTTTCCACACACTAGGAAGCCCCTTCATGGGTGGCAGCATGGGGAAGCTTTGGAGCCACAGAGGAGAGCACAGCAACAGGGGTGCAGAGGGCAAAGTGGAGAGATTCCCGCACAGAGGATCAGTGCCGACCAGCACTCACCAGCCCGAGAGGCTTGTCTGCTCACCTGTCAGGGCGGGTGGGCACTGGGAGCTGAGGCTCGGGCTTCAGCGGTCAGATCCCAGGGAAAGGACTGGGGTTGGCCGTGTGAACACAGGCTAAAGGGCGCTAGTGTGCCACAGCTAGCCGGGAGGGAGTCCGGGAAAAAGTCTGGACCTGCCTAAGAAGCAAGAGACCATTGTTTCAGGGTGCGCGAGGAGAAGGGATTCAGAGCACTGCCTAAACCAGCTCCAGAGACAGGCACGAGCCACAGCTACCAGCACAGACACCAGAGATGGGCATGAGATGCTAAGGCTGCTACTGCAGCCACCAAGAAGCCTGTGTGAAAGCACAGGTCACTATCCACACCTCCCCTCCCGGGAGCCTGTGCAGCCCGCCACTGCCAGGGTCCCGTGATCCAGGGATAACTTCCCCGGGAGAACACACAGCGCACCTCAGGCTGTTGTAACATCACACTGGCCTCTGCCACTGCAGGCTCACCCTGCATTCCGTACCCCCTCCCTCGCCCCAGCCTGAGTGAGCCAGAGCCCACTAATCAGCAGCTACTTTAACCCCATCCTGTCTGAGCGAAGAACAGATGCCCTCAGGTGACCTACACACAGAGGTGGGGCCAAATCCAAAGTTGAACCCCAGGAGCTGTGCGAACAAACAAGAGAAATGGAAATCTCTCCATGCAGCCTCATGAGCAGCGGATTAAATCTCCACAATCAACTTGATGTGCCCTGCATCTGTGGAATACCTGAATAGAAAACGAATCATCCCAAAACTGAGGCAGTGGACTTTGGGAGCAACTGTAGACGTGGGGTTTGCTTTCTGCATCTATTTTGTTTCTGGTTTTATGTTTATCTTAGTTTAGTATTTAGAGTTTATTATCATTGGTAGATTTGTTTATTGATTTGGTTACTCTCTTCCTTTTTTTATATATATATATATATATTTTTTTTTTGGCTTTTTCTCTTTTTGTGAGTGTGTATGTGTATGCTTCTTTGTGTGATTTTGTTTGGATAGCTTTGCTTTTACCATTTGTCCTACGGTTCTGTCTGTCCGTTGGTTTGGTTGCTCCCTTCTTTCTTTCTTTCTTATGTTTTTTTTCTTCTTTTATTACTTTTAAATTTTTTTTATTTTTAATAATTTTTTTATTTTTTATTTTAAAACCTTTATTTTATTATTTTTCTTTCTTTCCTTCTTTCCTTCTTTCTTTCTTTTTTTCTTTCTTTCTTTCTCTCTTCCTTTCTTTCTCTTCCTTCCTTCCTTCCTTTCTTTCTTTCTTTCCTTTCTTTCTTCTTTCAACTTTTCTTCTGAGCCATGTGGTTGACAGGGTCTTGGTGCTCTGGCTGAGTGTCAGGCCTGTGCCTCTGAGGTGGGAGAGACAAGTTCAGGACATTGGTCCACCAGAGACCTCCTGGCTCCACGTAATATCAAATGGAGAAAGCTCTCCCAGAGTCTCCATCTCAATGCTAAGACCCAGCTCCACTCAACAACCAACAAGCTACAGTGCTAGACACCCTATGATAAAAAATAAGCAAGATAGGAACACAACCCCACCCATTAGCAGAGAGGCTGCCTAAAATCATAATAAGGTCACAGACTCCCCAAAACACACCACCGGACACAGTCCTGCCCACCAGAAAGACAAGATCCAGCCTCATCCACCAGAACACAGGCACCAGTCCTCTCCACCAGGAAGCCTACACAACCCACTGAACCAACCTTAGCCATTGGGGGCAGACACCAAAAAGAATGGGAACTGCAAACCTGCAGCCTGCAAAAAGGAGACCCCAAACACAGTAAGGTAAGAAAGATGAGAAGGCAGAGAAACACACAGCAGATGAAAGAGCAAGGTAAAAACCCACCAGACCAAACAAATGAAGAGGAAATAAGCAGTCTGCCTGAAAAAGAATTCAGAGTAATGACAGTAAAGATGATGCAAAATCTTGGAAATAGAATGGAGAAAATACAAGAAACGTTTCACAAGGACTTAGAAGAACTAAAGAGCAAACAAACAATGGTGAACAACACAATAAATGAAATTAAAAACTCTAGAAGGAATCAATAGCAGAATAACTGAGGCAGAAGAACGGATAAGTGACCTGGAAGATAAAATAGTGGAAATAACTACCACAGAGCAGAATAAAGAAAAAAGAATGAAAATTATTGAGGACAGTCTCAGAGACCTCTGGGACAACATTAAATGCACCAACATTCGAATTATAAGGGTCCCAGAAGGACAAGAGAAAAAGAAAGGGACTGAGAAAATATTTGAAGAGATTATAGTTCAAAGCTTCCCTAATATGGGAAAGGTAATGGTCAATCAAGTCCAGGAAGTGCAGAGAGTCCCATACAGGATAAATCTAAGGATAAACATGCCAAGACACATATGAATTAAACTATCAAAAATTAAATGCAAAGAAAAAATATTAAAAGCATAAAGGGAAAAAAACCAAATAACATACAAGGGAATCCCCATGAGGTTAACAGCTGATCTTTCAGCAGAAACTCTGCAAGCCAGAAGGGAGTGGCAGGACATATTTAAAGTGATGAAAGGGAAAAACCTACAACCAAGATTTCTCTACCCAGCAAAGATGTCATTCAGATGCTATGGAGAAATTAAAACCTTTACTGACAAGCAGAAACTAAGAGAATTCAGGACCACAAATGCTTTAGGAAACCAACTTTACAACAAATGCTAAAGGAACTTCTCTAGGCAGGAAACACAAGAGAAGGAAAAGACCTACAATAACAAACCCAAAACAAATAAGAAAATGGTAAAAGGAACATACATATCGATAACTACCTTAAATGTAAATGGATTAAATGCTCCAACCAAAAGACATAGACTGGCTGAAGGGATACAAAAACAAGACCCGTATATATGCTGTCTACAAGAGATCCACTTCAGACCTAGGGACACATACAGGCTGAAAGTGGGGGGATGGAAAAAGATTTTCCATGCAAATGGAAATCAAAAGAAAGCTGGAGTAGCAATTCTCATATGAGACAAAGTAGACTTTAAAACAAAGACTATTACAAGAGACAAAGAAGGACACTACATAATGATCAAGGGATCAATCCAAGAAGAAGATATAACAATTGTAAATATTTATGCACACAACATAGAAGCACCTCAATACATAAGCCAAATGCTAACAGCCATAAAAGGGGATATCGACAGTAACACAATCATACTAGGGAACTTTAACACCCCACTTTCACCAACGGACAGATCATCCAAAATGAAAATAAATAAGGAAACACAAACTTTAAATGATACATTAAACAAGATGCACTTAATTGTTATTTATAGGATATTCCATCCAAAAACAACAGAATACACATTCTTCTCAAGTGCTCATGGAACATTCTCCAGGATAGATCATATGTTGGTTCACAAATCAAGCCTTGGTAAACTTAAGACAATTGAAATCGTATCAAGTATCTTTTCTGGCCACAATGCTATGAGACTGGATAACAATAACAGGAAAAAATCTGTAAAAAATACAAACAGATGGAGGCTAAACAATACTCTACTTAATAACCAAGAGATCACTGAAGAAATCAAAGACGAAATAAAAAAATGCCTAGAAACAAATGACAATGAAAACACGACAACCCAAAACCTATGGGATGCTGCAAAAGCAGTTCTAAGAGGGAAGTTTATAGCAATACAATCCTACCTCAGGAAACAAGAAACATCTCAAATAAACAACCTAACGTTACACCTAAAGCAATTAGAGAAAGAGGACAAAAAATCCCCCAAGGTTAGCTGAGGAAAGAAATCGTAAAGATCAGATCAGAAATAAATGAAAAAGAAATGCAGGAAACGATAACAAAGATCAATGACACTAAAAGGTGTTCTATGAGAAGATAAACAAAATTGATAAACTATTAGCCAGGCTCATCAAGAAAAAAAGGGAGAAGACTCAGATCAATAGAATTAGAAATGAAAAAGGAAAAGTAACAACTGACACTGCTGAAATACAAAGGATCATGAGAGATTACTGCAAGCAACTATATGCCAATAAAAAGGACAACCTGGAAGAAATGGGCAAATTCTTAGAAAAGCACAACCTTCTGAGACTGAACCAGGAAGAAATAGAAAATATAAACAGAACAATTACAAGCACTGAAATTGAGACTGTGATTAAAAATCTTCCAAGAAACAAAACCCCAGGACCAGATGGATTCACAGGAGAATTCTATCAAGCATTTAGAGAAGACCTAACACCTATCCTTCTCAAACTCTTCCAAAATATAGTAGAAGGAGGAACACTCCCAAACTCATTCTACGAGCCCACCATCACCCTGACACCAAAATCAGACAAAGATGTCACAAAGAAAGAAAACTACAGGCCAATATCACTGATTAACATAGATGCAAAAACCTTCAACAAAATACTAGCAAACAGAATCCAACAGCACATTAAAAGGATCATACACCATGATCAAGTGTGGTTTATCCCAGGAAAGGAAGGATTCTTCAATATATGCAAATAATTCAATGTGATAAACCATATTAACAAATTGAAGGAGAAAAACCATATGGTCATCTCAAAAGATGCAGAAAAACTTTTGACAAAATTCAATACCCATTTATGATAAAAACCCTCAAGAAAGTAGGCACAGATGAAACTTACCTCAACATAATAAAGGCCATATATGACAAACCCACAGCCAACATCATTCTCAATGGTAAAAAAGTGAAACCCTTTCCACTAAGATCAGGATCCAGGACCAAGACAAGGTTGCCCACTCTCACCACTATCATTCAACATAGTTTTGGAAGTTTTAGCCACAGCAATCAGAGAAGAAAAAGAAATAGAAGGAATCCAAATTGGAAAAGAAGTAAAGCTGTCACTATTTGCAGAAGACATGATACTATGCATAGAGAATCCTAAAGATGCTACCAGAAAACTATTAGAGCTAATCAATGAATTTTGTAAAGTAGCAGGATACAATATTAATGCATAGAAATCTCTTGCATTTCTATACACTAATGATGAAAAATCTGAAAGAGAACTTAAGGAAATACTCCTATTTACCACTGCAACAAAAAGAATAAAATACCTAGGAATAAACCTACCTAAGGAGACAAAAGACCAGTATGCAGAAAACTATAAGACACTGGTGAAAGAAATTAAAGATGATACAAACAGATGGAGAGATATACCATGTTCTTGGTTTGGAAGAATCAACCTTGGGAGAATGACTACCCAAAGCAATCTACACATTCAATGCAATCCCTATCAAACTACCACAGGCATTTTTCGCAGAACTAGAACAAAAAATTTCACAATTTACATGGAAACATAAAAGACCCCAAATAGCCAAAGCAGTCTTGAGAAAGAAAAATGGAGCTGGAGGAATCAGGCTCTCAGACTTCAGACTACTACAAAGCTACAGTAATCAAGACAGTATGGTACTGGCACAAAAACAGAAATATAGATCAATGGAACAGGATAGAATGCCCAGAGATAAACCCACGTACATATGGTCACCTTTTTTTTTTGATAAAGGAAGCAAGAATATACAATAGAGAAAAGGCAACCTCTTCAATAAGTAGTGCTGGAAAAAGTGGACAGTTACTTGTAAAACAATGAAATTAGAACACTCCCTAACACCATACACAAAAATAAACTCAAAATGGATTAAAGACCTAAATGTAAGGCCAGACACTATAAAACTCTTAGAGGAAAATATAGGCAGAACACTCTGTGACATAAATCACAGCAAATCCTTTTTGACCCACCTCCTAGAAAAATGGAAATAAAAACAAAAATAAACAAATGGGACCTAATGAAACTTAAAAGCTTTTGCACAGCAAAGGAAACCATAAACAAGATGAAAAGACAGCCCTCAGAATGGGAGAAAGTATTTGCAAATGAAGCAACTGACAAAGGATTAATCTCCAAAATTTACAAGCAGCTCGTGCAGTTCAATATCAAAAAAAACAAACTACCCAATCCAAAAATGGGTAGAGGACCTAAATAGACATTTCCCCAAAGAAGATATACAGATTGCCAACAGACACAAGAAATGATGCTCAACATCACTAAATATTAGAGGAATGCAAATCAAAACTACAATGAAGTATCACCTCACACCGGTCAGAATGGCCATCATCAAAAAATCTACAAACAATAAATGCTGGAGAGGGTGTGGAGAAAAGGGAACCCTCCTGCACTGTTGGTTGGAATGTAAAGTGATACAGCCACTATGGAGAACAGTATGTATGTTCCTTAAAAATTGAAAATAGAACTACCATACAACCCAGCAATCACACTACTGGGCATATACCATGAGAAAACCATAATTCAAAAAGAGTCATGCACCACAATGTTCATTGCAGCTCTATTTACAATAACAAGGACATGGAAGCAACCTAAGTGTCCATCGACAGATGAATGGATAAAGAAGATGTGGCACATATACACAATGGGATATTACTGAGCCATAAAAAAAATGAAATTGCATTATTTCTAGTGAGGTGGATGGACCTAGAATCTGTCACTGTGAAGTAAGTCAGAAAGAGAAAAACACTGTATGCTAAGACATCTATATGGAATCTAAAAAAATGGTCCTGAAGAACCTAGGGCAGGACAGGAATAAAGACGCAGATGTAGAGAATAGAATTGAGGACACAGGGAGGAGGAAGGGTCAGCTGGGACTAAGTGAGAGAGTGGCAGGGATATATATACACTACCAAATGTAAGATAGATAGCTAGTAGGAAGCAGCCACATAGTACAGGGTGATCAGCTCGGTGCTTTGTGACCACTTAGAGGGGTGGGATAGGGAGGGTGGGAGGGAGATGTAAGAGGGAGGAGATATGGGCATGTATGTATATATATAGCTGATTCACTTTGTTATAAAGCAGAAACTAACACACCATTGTGAAACAATTATACTCCAATAAAGATGTTAAATAAATAAATAAATAACTTATAGAAAAAGATATCATATTTGTGGTTACCAAGGGCAGGGGGTGGGGTAAGGAGAATTGGATGAAGGTAATCAAAAAGTGCAAACTTCCAGTTATAAGATAAATAACTAGGGATGTACAATGTACAATGTAACTGACACACGTATGTTATATATAAAAGTTGAGAGAGGAAATCCAAAGAATTTTTATCACAAAGAAATTTTTTTCTTTTTCTTTTAGTTTGTAGCTATATGAAATGATGGATGTTCACTAAACCAATGGTGGTAATCATTTCCTGATGTATTTAAGTCAAATAATTATGCTGTACCCTTTAAACTTATACAGTGCTGTATGTCAGTTATATCACAATAAAACTGGAAGAAAAAATATTTATGGAATACTAGCATTTTTATCTGCTGCATAGCATTCCATTTAAACTCTATTGTGGTATTTTGACTATGCTATTGTTGATTATTTTGTCTTGTAAACAGTGGTTTTCCTAATACACATGTCATTGCCTATGTGTGTATTTTTCTAAGATGAATTTCCAAAAATAGATTTATTGAATTAATGGAGGTATGATATTTAAAAATTGTAGTGTGTTTGAATTTCTATAGCTTCTTCTTATGGCTGACATTTTCTACAGGAATTCCTTCTCGGTGTTATTTGTCATCTTGGTAATTCCTGTGTATTTTTTCTCCCATAAGACTTTTCAAATGGACTTATAAAGTTTTGTTATAATTTTTTGAATTTTATTCAGATTACTTTGCAGTAATATAATAATTTTATTTTTTTAGTTAATTTTTATTGGAGTATAGTTGCTTTACAATGTTGTGTTCGTTTCTACTGTACAGCAAAATGAATCAGCTATACATATACATATACCCTTTTTTTTTTTGAATTTCCTTCCCATTTAGTTCACCACAGTGCATTAAGCAGAGTTCCCTGTGCTATACAGTATGTTCTCAGTAGTTATCTATTTTATACATAGTATCAATAGTGTATATGGGTCAATCCCAATCTCGCAATTCCTCCCATCCCCGCGTTTCCCTCTTGGTATCCATACATTTGTTCTCTATGTCTGTGTCTCTATTTCTGCTTTGCAGATAAGATCATCTATACCATTTTTCTAGGTTCTACATATACACGTTAATATACTATATTTGTATTTCTCTTTCTGACTTACTTCACTCTGTATGACGCTCTCTAGGTCCATCCATGTCTCTACAGATGACCCAATTTCGTTCCTTTTTATGGCTGAGTAATATAGTAATTTTAAAAGAAATGTCTTATTTTCTATGGTGAGTCTTCCATACAGATCTTTGATAAGACGTATCCAACTGCTAAGTCCTTTTTTTATGCTCTCCAGTAAAGTTTTATACTTTTTTTTCCTATTGGTCTTCCTCATTTCATTTTTCTCACTTAATTTAGATCATTTTGTAGATAAATTTTCCTAGGTTCAGCTATATTTGCCTTTTATTCTTTAACTCAATGTGCACATGAAGTATTATTATTTGAGAAATCTGTATCACTTATCTATTGCTACATAACAAATAACTTACACAAACAATAATCATTTATTATTTCCCATGATATTTGCAGCTCAGAATTTCCTACAAGATAAATAGAGATGCAACGTCTTGACTAGGACTGGAGGATCCACTTTCTCGAAGGCTTATTCACATGCCTGGCAATTGATGCCAGCCAATTGTTTCTTCCCTTTGTGGGCCTTTTCATAGGACTTCTTGAACTTCCTCTTTATATGGAGGATGACTTCCACCAGAATGAACAATCCAAGAGACTATGCTGGAAAATACAATACCTTTTGTGACAGAGTCTTGGAAGTCACATACTGTCACTTCTGTTTAATTCTATTGGTTAAATAAGCCAGCCTCAACTGAATGAGTGAGGGGACTAAACAAGAGCATAAATCCTAGGAGACAAGTATCATTGGGACTAGAATCCACAGATCCTAATACATTCTTTTGCTATTATTAACATTTATGTTTTAAGTGACATTGGGCCATATTTTCCATTTCCTATGCTAGCTATATTTACTTAATAATTAGTGTTATATTAGCCTTGCAAAATCATTTTAGTACCTTTTCTAATTTCCTGTTTATATAAACTGAAACTTATCTGTTCCTTGATGAATTATATAAATCCATCATGAGACTGGGTGATTTTCACACATATCTCTCAAACATGGAGATATCAGACAGAACAATGAGTGATGACAAAGATTAATTTAAAAATACAATTATCAAGCTAGATATATTAGATATGTATAGAATTTTGCATTTAAAAGGAAGTAAACATTAAATATTTACAGAAGTGATTTTACATTAGTTGCCATATTAATAAATTAGCTACATTTTGTATAGCTTACTATATGCCAGAAAATGTTAAGAATATTTAAATATATTAAGTAATTTAATTGTTGCAAATAACACATAGGTAGTATACTTCTACTATATCCATTTTACAGGTGAAGAACCCGAAGAGCGTGATTAGAAAGTATATAACTGTTAAATGGCAGAATTAGTATTTAAATCCATCATTTTGCTCCAAAGTCTATATGGTTAACTAATTCCATATTACCTCTCAGATAGCACCTCTCAACAAATAAGTAAATACTTAATAAACTACCCCAAATAGCCTTTGAAAATATAACATTCCCAAACCACAGCACAATCATTATAGAGGCTTAAAAAATACATTGAAATTACCATGTACTGAATAATTTAAAAGTTGCCCCAAAATAAAATATGTTTAAAGGAAAGATCACAATGAAAATTGAAGATAACTTTAAAATTGAGTAGTAATAAAACTCTACATATATACTTGTAAGATTGAAAAAATACATATTTGACAAAAATGTGTAACATTAAAATGTATTATAAAATAAAAAGTTGAAAATTAATGAGTAAAAGTCCATATTAAAATGTCACAAAAATAAAAACAGAATAAACACAAAGAAAGGGTGATTAAGTGACAAAAGATTAATAGTCAAATATCAATGAAATAGAAAAGAAGTAATATAGAGAATAAACAAAGTTGTTTTTGTTATTTTTTTTAAAGATGGGAGAAATATAACAAGCTCTGCCATTGAGATGAATGGAACATCCTCTAAGCAGATGTCTGAAGATGGGTTGATGGGTGTAGAATCTCATCATTACTTATGTGCTAAAAACTGCTTTCAATCGTAAAAGATTATATTTGAAGGAGAGTGTAGCTGGATATAAAGTTTTTGTTTCACAATTTCTTTGAGTTTGTTAAAAATCCATCTCCATTGCTGCTTTGCTTTGTGTGTTGGTCTTGGAATTACTAGTCTCATTTTTACAAGTCATTTGATATTTTTGTCTTGAAAGCCTTGAAGATTTTATTTTACCTTTGAAATCTGGTAATTCTATTATGATAGATCTCAGTGTTGAATATTGTGGGTTAATTTCCAAGGTACCTGATGAGCCCTTTTGACGTTATATTCAGATTTTTTTCTATTTCTGGAGGGTTGTCTTGCATTATAAATTTAAATATTAGTTCTGTTCCATTGTTTTGTTTTGCTTTTTCATCAAGGATTTTGAGATAACAGGAATATTGTTTGTCTGTACAAGTTTTCCATTTCTACTCCTTTCTTTTTGTCAGTTTTAAAAAATGTCTTCCTTATATTATCTTAGTTATCTAGATTGTTTCTTCCCTAATTACATTTTTTATTTGAATTTTTTCTCCTTGGGCATAAGGTAACTTGCTTCATTTTTCCCTAATTATGTTTATTTTATCTTAGATTTTGGATTTCTGATTAAGGTGGTTTTCAAATTAATTTTAAGTGTAGACTTAGAGTTTTCTCCTGCTTCATCATTTTTTTTTTTTAATGGGAGTTAGGTATGAATTTCAAATGATTTGTGTGAATTTTAATTTCTTGGTTTTCTACAATGAACTTTATATTCCAACTGTTTACTTTTAAAAATTTATTTTGGGGCATTTTACCAGACTCCTAGCCTAATGTCAATTACTTCTCCATTTAACTGTCAAAAAAACCCCACCTTTATTTTGTCCCTTTTCTTCCCCAGAAACTGTGTTTGGAAGAGTATCCCTTTAAAGCACACTTGCCTTTTTCAGCTGATTCTTTTCCTTTAAATCAGGCATGGAGTCTTTTACAAGGTGATGCCACTTTAATTACAGATAGACCGTTTATATGAGGATTTTGACCCTTTGAAAAAATCCCCCTGTATACCATGCACTGGTGTGTCTCGATACATTTTTAGAATTTTCAAATTTAGGAAGGATTTAATGTTTCTGTTGGTTCCTCCAGCCCCGCCTCAAGCTCTCAGGCTCTTTCAGTAGCATTCTCCTCTGTCTTCCCCATAGCTTTTTTCTTTTTTTTCCCTCTGTCTTTCCCACAGAAATAATTAAAAGAGTAAAGAAGAGACAGGAGTGTGTGGGGCCATATTGTTATAATTTGTTGAATTTTCTCTTTAAAATCAGTCACTTTGTAGTTTTGGAAATCATGGGAGATTGGTTACTACATATCTACCATTGTCTACACCTACCCAGAAGTTCAGGAGTTGCTTTTGTTTTTATCTATTATTATAATTTCAACATTGTAAATGAAGTGTTTAGAATATTATCATTTAATGTAATTAAATGTTTATATTTAAGTGTACTTTGTATTTAAGTGTAGTATTTTATTATTTGTTTTCTGTATGTCAGTTTTCTGTCTGCCATTTGTAACTTTGTCCCTCTTTCCTGTCTTTTTTTAGATTTTTTTACATTTTTAATAATTTTATTTTAATGTATCTTTTAGCTTTTAGCTATACCTCTTTGATTCTTTTTCATCAGTTGTTCTAGGGATTACAATATACATTTGTCAATTTTCCTTTCTATTTAGAGTTTATATTATACCATTTCACATAGTATGTAGAAACTTTCAAACATATAGTTTCAGTTAGAAACTCTATTGTCTTTTATGCAATTGTATTACACAGTCTTCTAAATTTTTCTTTAAACAGCCATATGTGTTTTAAAATATAAGGAGAAAAATAAGAGTCTTTAACATTTACCATTTCCAGGACTAATCACCATTAGTTCTTGAACATCCAAGTTTCCCTCCAATGTATTTTCCCTGCACCCTAAAATGCTTCTCTCATTTCTTAGAGTATGTGTCTGGTCCCAATGAATTAATTTTTTTATCTGAAAATATCTCTATGTTGCCTTCATTTCTGAAACATGTTTTTGATGGACATTGTTTTTGGGTTATAAGTGTTTTGTTTTGTTCTTTTAGCACATAAAAGTCGTGCCGCTGACTTCTGGCTTTACTACTTTCTTATGAGAAGTCCATGGCTATTAAAATTATTTTTTCCTTATATTTAATGTGTTATTTTCTCTGTCTGATTTTAAGATTTTCTGTTCACTTTAGAACTTTTACTATGAGACGATAATCTGGTTTTGTTATTTTTAATTCTTGTTTCTGTTTAATACTAAGCTTTATATATATGTGTATATATATATGTATGTATTATATATACATAATTTCAGAAATTTTTGTACATTATACCTCCAACTATTTTTTTCATTCTATTTCCTCTTCTTTAGGACTTTGATACTCCTATGCTAAATCTGTTTATGTTGTCCCATTGATTACCAAGAATTCAAATATTTTTCCTTCACTTAGCTCTGCAGTTTAAAACTATTTATTCTATGTTCAGTCTTAGCGACACTTTTTTTTTGTAATTTCCATTCTGCTATTAAATCAATTTTTTCACATACCTTATTATATTTATAGTTATAAAATATTTATTATATTTCTTTTATAATGTAATTTCTTCCCTGAGATTACCACCCTCTTCATTTATTATGAGTGTACTGTACTTTACCTCATTGATAATAGCTACAACATCTGGATTAAAGTCCTTGCTTGAAAATTCTATCAACAGGTTGATATATGTTGATTGTTTTTTCCCTTGAGATGGGATGCATTTTCCTGTTTCTATATATATTCACTAATTTTAGATTATATCTGGACATTATAGAAACTATAGGTTCTATTATATTCCCTTGAAAAGTGTTGATTTTCCTATGTTTGTCTTTGTAGAAAATTAACAGGTGTAGACTCAAACTGAAATCTCTGTATGCCTGCAGTGGGCATTGGCTCATATCTTAGTTCAGATTATTTTAATATGCTTGTTAATGCCTGGTTCAGGGGTTATTCAGATACCTGGGCAGAAAGTATAACCTGATTTGGGTTACTCTTCCCTGACTTTCTCCTTTCTGATTCCCTTCTACTTCTTTGTAAGTTCTAAGTGTCTTGATTTCTCTTTACAGAAAGAGTGTGCTTTCTATAAGAGTTTTAGCTACTCCAAATCCCTGCGTTGATGGTTGCAATCAGTGAAAGTAAAGGCAGAAAGAAAGAAAAGAAGGAAAGAAAAAGAAAGTAAAGAAGAAAAAAAGAAAGAAATCTGGAATATTATTGCATACTTGGTTGCTTCCTCCAAGTTTTAACTTCCCTCTAATAACTTCCTGAGTTTTTTCACCCTCAAATATGTATTTTTTTAAATTAATTAATTAATTAATTTATTTTTGGCTGTGTTGGGTCTTCGTTTCTGTGCGAGGGCTTTCTCTAGTTGTGGCAAGCGGGGGCCACTCTTCATCGCGGTGCGTGGGCCTCTCACTGTCGCGGCCTCTCTTGTTGCGGAGCACAGGCTCCAGACGCGCAGGCTCAGTAGTTGTGGCTCACGGGCTTAGTTGCTCCGCGGCATGTGGGATCTTCCCAGACCAGGGCTCGAACCCGTGTCCCCTGCATTGGCAGGCAGATTCTTAACCACTGTGCCACCAGGGAAACCCCAAATATGTATTTTTTAAATTGAGTTTGCAGTTGATATTTGCAAGAGTGTTATTTGTTAGTTACTTTCTCTTCAATCACAGAAAGTGCGTCTAACTGCCATTTTTTTAAACTTTGTTTTTTCTCTCTTTTATTCTGAGTGAATAAGGTCTATTGATTAGTCTTCAAAATCACTGACATATTTTATTTCCTGTAATCTCCAATTTACTGTTATTACATCCAATGACTTTTCCATTTCAGATATTGTATTTTTCAGTTCTAAAATTTCTATTTCATTTATTTTAGCAGTTTTCCTCTCTTTGTTGAGACTTCCCATCCATTCATTCAACTAGACTTTTCCTTTAAGGTATTGACACATTTATTTAATTGCATTAAACCCCTCTCCTACTACTTATAATGTATGGGTCAAATTGTCTTTTTTTTTTTTTTTACTAACTGATCATCTCATCTCTTGTTTTTGAGATATATTTTTCCGTTGATTTTTACATTAACTAACTTTTGATTGTGTACATGAAATTATGGATGATATATTTTAGATAATCCAAATATAGTATCTTCTCCTGAAGTATGTTGATTTTTTCCAGACAGGTAATAAAATAATAGTCAATTATTTGAAAATTCTCCCTTGAATTTGGAGACTCTTGGGGTTTTCTACTTACTAGTGCCAATATGCTTGGTTTTACTCTCTGTCCTAGGAAAAATGATTTTGGACATTGTCTTTACTCCAAGTCAATGAAAATCCTATCACTTGGCAAGTCTCAAACTCAAATTTCAGTCTTTCCTGCACTAGGTAGCAGCTTACATCTCTGCTCAGCAATTTCAGCCTTGCAGCTGATGCTTTCTGGTAGTCCTTATAGGTCTCACCAACAGACACAGTTCAAGGCTCAACCAGGACTTTGAGTGTGAATCATGCCAATATTAGAGTTCCCAATCTGTGTCACCTTCTTTTCCAGGATTTTTCCAAGTCAATTTCCAGCGACTTTGACAATTTTTAAGCTCTTATTCTACTCCTCAAGGAAATAAGACAGCAGGTTTCTATTTGAATTCTAGTTGTCTTGTGCAACATTAAATGTGAAATTCTCTCAGAAGAAAAGCCAATAAACAAGTTCCCTTCTTACATTGGTCAAATCATTTCCAGTATCTACCTCCATCTCAGTTTGGTCACTCTCCAGTGCCTTCAAAAAGTGGGTTGTTAGTTTGTTTTTTGTGTTCATTTTTTCCCCAGAGTTTCAAATTCTTAATTTGTAGGAATGTTAGTGCAACACAAGCTACTTCACCATTTCTGGAATAAGAACGCTTTCTATTTTATTTTCTATTTATTAACATGCATCTGCCAAATAAATCAATGCAAACTTAAGAATCAAAGAAGTTTGAGATTTTATTGCAATAAAGCATATTGAAAATAATAGATAACATTGAGAAAACTTTCCATCATAATTGTAGGTCCAAGGGAGATTGCCAATTGATTAGTTATAAACGTGTTTGTCAGCTTGATGTCCAATTATCCAGTAGATACACTCTGCCTTTTCCTTAGATGCTTTTCTGAGTCAGTGTTCGGCAGTATAATCCCAAAAGCTGATAACCTGTTGAAATAACCCTAATTTGGTGTATTTTGGTCTTAATTTGCTTATAAGTAGTTCTGTGTAATTGTAGAATCTAGAAATTAGAAGGAACCCCTGTGATCACTTACAGTCCAATTCTCCCAAATAGTTCAAGAATTTCTTCTCAATCTTCTTGACAACTGATCATGCAACTCAGCTTGAACACTATCAGCATCTGGGTGTTCATTGTTCTAATTTCACTCAAAAGCAGATGCAAACTCTGTGTTTTACTGTGCAAGACACACAATAAAAGAGAATAGATTCATCATTACCCAAGATCGCATAGAATTAACCAGATTTGACAACTTAATTTCAATTTCCAGCTAATCCAGAGGTATCATCTAAAGAGACCATGAGTAAGGCTGAACTGGCTTTAAAAACTCTGAGAAGCCAAGCATGAGAACAAGGTTTTAGTTTTTTTTAAAAAGTCCAATTTTTAATCTATTCATGGTTAAATCATAGTTAAATTTATGTCCAAAGGAGACTGGGAGCAGAACAGGAAGTTTTGTTTTCTAAGCCAGCATTTTTTTCCCCTCCAGTTATTTGGAACAAATAAAGCCAGGTCTACCGCTTCTCAAAGCTTCTCTCTGTAACAATGTCCTGGCTCTGCCTCAGGCTGAAGCAGACACCGAGGCACAGGTTTAAAAGTGACAGTGAAGAGCTTAGATTTGTATGTACAACTCATGAAGACAGATTCAAAATGTGCTTTCATTTAAAATTGAATATACTTCTCTTCAACCTAGGAAACTTTGGTTATTTGGCTATTTAAATAAACTAAGAAGTGTAATTTATACACATTCATTCTAGTACTTATAAGAAGGCTTATATACATAAACATCTTTTTACACATTGACTATGTGGGTTTACATATATGTATTTATAAATACTGAGAAAACTGCTTCAGTATCAGTTGGGCAAGCTTTGAATATATCTTTTAGTGATGCATGTTGTTAATGACTATCCTAAGGTTTTGCTGTCATGAAGAACATACACTTAAGAGATGACTAGTTAAATGTGAGAGTCAATATTTTGCTACAAGTTTTACGTGTCCATAGAATATAAGACATTACAAAATTGCAAATGCTATGATAAATATGATGATTTATGACCTGAATATTAAAGTCAAATCAATATATGTGAATTTCTTTTAGGATACCTGATAGAGATAAAATTCAGGATCCATGTAATTTAGGTATGCCCTTATTTATGGTCTTTTATCTGTGAATTAAAACAAATCAGGGGTCATTGATAATTCACAGGTTAAAACATCAAAAAAAGAGAGTTATTTAAGACTGTCTAGATTTTCTGTTCTAAGTGTATTTCTTTAACTAAAATCACCAAAGCTTAGATGTCCATTCTTTATTTGGGAGATGTATTGTAACCTGATGAAGGTTGGAAAAAGAAAATGTTCTATTGCTATTTAGAGGTAATTTTTTGACAATGGACAAAGGAAGAAGTCCTACTCTGCTGGTATAATAAAAAAAGGAGGTTGTGAGACGATTAAATGGCTAAAAACAAATTCTCAGGGTTTGACGTTATCAGTACCCAACAGTAATTAGGGATTTCATCAGTTTGGTGGCAATTTGCTAAGGGAGTAAGATGAAAGCATTATGAAAAGAAGTCACATAGAGCTCTACTTTTATGTGACACTTCAAACTTAACTAAGAGGTATGGAACCTAGAGAGCTGTTTTAATAGCAAATATGAAGTGTGTTAAATCTATTCATTTGCCAGAGCCATGTAAATGTTTGGTAAATTAGAGCAAGTTGCCACTTACATAGGAGAAAGTAAAAAGTCTTGGGTAATGTCCATCTACGTGCTTAGGGGATATAATGTCAAAGGGAAAGTATGATGTATAAAATTTTGAACAGGCAGATAAGTTTCACAAATATTCAGAAACAGATTCATAATTCACAAACAGAAAATGTAGAGACTGGATAAGCATGGGAGAAAAAATAGGAAGTTCTGTTATATTGAAAGCTATGTAACAAGTAATAATAATATCTAATACTCTATAAACCCATAACTTATAGACAGAAAGTATTGAAGAATAAGAAATGTATGTGGTTTTGGAAACAAGGTACTCTTTTTAGTGGTTGATGCCTCCCTGTTTATGAATATGATGGTAGTTGTATGCAGACTTAGAGATCTGCCATATCCTGTTAGGATGCATTTTGGTTTCCCTAAAGCATGAGCTTGGAATATTCTCAGAGAAAACTAAGGCTTATCAAATGCTCCAAACATTCCAGAGAGAGGGAAAAAGAGACACAGAAACAGAGAGAAACAGAAAGGAGTAAATGACATGACAGGGAGTCAAGAAGCAACTTTGGAGTCTCTGAGGTTTTTGGCAGGAATCTAGACGAGATAGTGCCAAGATCATTTTTCCATTGTTTTATATGATAAATAGTTTGGATTTTAGATAAAATAAAAATAATCATATGGAAACTGAACTTTTGTCTATGTATATTGTTTGAAACACAAAATATACCTATTATCATAGAAAAACTAACCTAGGGTTGGTGATAGAGGGTAGAGATGGATGGATGGATAGATAGATGATAGATAGATAGATAGATAGATGATAGATAGATAGATAGATAGATAGATAGATAGATAGATAGATAGATAGATAGATAGACAGATAATCATAGCCATTAGTGGACTAAATGCTGATGATTTTAAAATAATATAGAGAAGGAAGGGAAAAGAGAGAAAAACACTAGATTAAATTGGAAAGCCCTTACTGTAGAGAATATCAGCTGGGATATCAGCTGGGATAAAGAGAATCTGTTTACCACCTGCTTGTTAAGCCTCATCTCTTTCCTCTCATTTGCTCACCCTCTGTTCTTTAGTCATGCTTCATTTTAGTTCCTTAAAGGCAAGAAGGTCTTTCTTGCCTCAGACACCTGTACCTTGTCTGCCTGGATCACATTTTCTCCACTCTTTTCATAACTGGCTTCTTAGAATTCTTGCTCTGAGAAACTCCTCTATCAACTCTATGTAGATTTCCTTACTCTATTCTGCATCACTACTTTGTTAGATCCCCTCATAGAGCTTATCACTGTTTTAATGTAATTGTCTATAATTTATAGAATCTGTATCCCTCATTAGAAAGCCAGGAATCAGGGCAGGAATCACATTTCTTTCTTTCACCACTGCTGACCACACAAGTACCATAGTCCCTAATATTTGGTAGATCCTATTGACTAAAGGCAGAAAAAACACTGCAGGGTTCACATGTCTATTTTCTAATCCAAAACCACAGTAATAAAGAGAGTAGTCCTTTCACAGAATTAGAACAAATAACCTCAAAATTTATATGGAACCCCAAAAGACCCAGTATTGCCAAAGCAATCCTGGGGAAAAAGAACAAAGCTGGAGGCATAATCCTCCCAGACTTCAGACAATAATATAAAGCTGCAGTAATCAAAACAGTGTGGTATTGGCACAAAAACAGATATATGGATCAATGGAACAGAATAAAGAACGCAGAAATAAACCCACATACTTATGATCAATTAATCTTCAACAAAGGAGTCAAGAATGTAAAATCGAGAAAAGACAGTCTCTTCAGCAACTGGTGTTTGGAAAGCTGACAGCCCCCTGTAAATCAATGAAGTTAGAACATTCCCTCACACCATACACAAAAATAAACTCAAAATGGCTTAAAGAATTAAATATAAAACATGACACCATAAAACTCCTAGAAGAGAACATGGGCAAAACATTCTCTAACATAAATCATAGCAATACTTTCTTAGATCAGTCTCCCAAGGCAATAAAAATAAAAGCAAAAATAAACAAATGGGACCTAATCAAACTTATAAGCTATTGTACAGCAAAGGAAACCATAAACAAAAGGAAAAGACAACCTATGGACTAGGAGAAAATATTTGCAAATGATGTGACTGACAAGGGCTTAATTTCTAAAATATGCAAACAGCTTATACAACTCAATATCAAAAAAATGAACAACCCCTTCAAAAAAACGGGCAGAAGACCTAAACAGGCATTTCTCCAAAGAAGACATACAAATGGCCAACAAGCATATGAAAAGATGCTCAACATTGCTAATTATTAGAGAAATGCAGGCCAAAACTATAATTAGGTATCACCTCACACTGGTCAGAATGGCCATCATCAAACAATCTACAAATAATAAATGCTGGAGAGGATGTGGAGAAAAGGGAACCCTCCTACACCATTGGTGGGAATGTAAATTGGTGCAGCCACTATGGAGAACAGTATGAAGTTTCCTTAAAACACCAAAAATAGAGTTACCCTATGATCCAGCAGTCCCACTCCTGAGCATATACCCAGAAAAGACAAAAACTCTAATTTAAAAAGATATATGCACCCCAATGTTCATTGCAGCATATATATATGTGTGTGTGTGTATATATATATATATATATAATGGAATTTTTCTCAGCCATAATAAAGAATGAAATATTACCATTTGCAGCAACATGAATGGACCTAGGAAGTATCATACTAAGTGAAGTAAATCAGACAGAGAAAGACATATATGAACTTATATGTGGAATCTAAAGAATAATACAAATGAACTTATTTACAAAACAAAAACGGACTCACAGACATAGAAAACAAACTTATGGTTACTAAAGGGGAAAGGATGGGGAGGAATCAATTAGGAGTTTGGGATTAACAGATACACACTGCTTTATATAACATAGATACACAACAAGGACCTACTGTATAGCACAGGGAATTATATTCAATCTCTTGCATAACCTGTAATGGAAAAATATCTGAAAGATAGCTTTGAAGTTATGTAACTGATAAAATTTTGACCGAAGTATGAAAGTAACCAGAAGCAAATGGTTTCTCAGTAATAAAGTGGGTTGTCATTTCCTATAGTCAATAGAGAATAGTTTTGAAGGTTAATTCTTTTGGTTACTGTGGAAGGAATTCAAAATATAGTCAGTGGTGAAAGGTGTTAGAAAAATTATTCTGTAGTCTTACTAAACCTTTACAATCTGTAATTGTATGTTATCTCTTTTCTTCAGTTTTCTAATTGCCCAAGTATTAACAAAACCCTGCTGGCAAAATTAATTGAGATTTTAAGCTGTTGTTAAGTGCTAAAACTTCACATAGTGATAATCAAAGACTATCAGTTATTTCATTTGAAAAGCCAGAAGTTACAGCTTAAAAATAACATAAACTGACTATAGAAGCAGTGCACTCATACATTAATAAAGCTCATTTACTCAAGTTGTTGACTGTAATTAAGAAGCCTTACAAAATAATATGAATAAATAATTAAGTCACAGGGCCTATAAGATCCTACTTAATCTGAAAATCAAGTATTATACCATTCTTATTTTCCTATACCAGCCTAAGGAATTACATACCTCTGGCATCACTTTCCATAATAGCTGCTACCCATTGCTTGTAATTATGAGGACAATCCTTGTTGATAGAAAACATTTTTTTTCTATTATTGAACAGATTTGACTTACTACTGTTGCATAGTGTTATCTCTTTTGGGGTTATTGTGTAACTTCTAATTTATTTTTATCTGAGGATATTTCTATTGAGACTATTATAATAAGAAGAAAATTGATGGTCAGAGATTTGGAGAAAGACCCCTTTAAGCAGAGGGAAGACTTGGGTAAGCACCTGGCCAATTCCAGGAACCAAAGGACAGTGTGTCTGAAGAGTAATAAGTGAGAGGCAAAGGGGTAGGAAATGAGAAGGAGGGGTGTTCAAAGGCCTCCAGGTGAAGAGTGATGGGAAAACATTAGAGAGTTTATAGCAGGGCATTGGCATGATCTGAGTTCTGTTTTTAAAAGGTCACTGTGACTGCTTTTTGGAGAATGGGTAACAAGGAGACAAAAGAGAAACAGGGATTATTGCATTAATTTAGGCAAAAAATATTAATGGCTTCGAGTAGCATATAAATGTTGAGAATAGAATCTTAGATTCTATATCCTGTATATATTCAATTTGGAGACAATAGAACCTGACGAGGAATTCAACTAGGAAAGGCAAGAAAGAGAACAGGGGCCAGTGATAACTCCTGGGGTTTGGGCTTTGCTCAACTGGATGAATCATTGCCACCATTTACAAAAATGAGAAGTACTGGGGGAGAAACAAGTTTGGAGTAAGGGATGAGAAAATCAAATTTTTTTTTGACATGTTAATTTTTGGATGCTTATTATAGATGTCAAACATGCAGTTGAATACACAAGTCTGGAGTGTAAACACAGGTTACAAAATCTCCTTCCCAAGTTGAATATCCATCCCCGCCTGAAGAGTTTATCAGAATTCTTTGTGAGGCTTTAGAAAAACAGAATCCCGAAACTTCTGATAATTTTTCAAAAAATTATATTATTCTTCTTCAAGTTAACATTTCTTCATATAAAGAGAGACATTTTATTGGTGATTTGTATTTGCATATGGAAGCAGGAGTTTCTAAAACTGAGAGAACAAAAATAAAAATAAAATGAAGGCTATGCACTTATATCTTGATTATCTTCTCTCTGCTCCTTCATATTTCCTGAGGAATTAATCTTGACTGTTGGTATGAACATTGAATTATGTACTGAGAAAACAGTGGAGGTCCTTTAAATGTAGTTTGGCTTTGACATCTAGAGCCTATCCTCATTTTTCTTCTAAGAACATAAGTAGAGATGGTTTATTATGAACATTTTCCAGGGATGAGCTGTTGCAGTTTTCTATGGCTTTCATTCAAGTTGTAAAAGAAGAGCTCAATTAAAAATAATTAACAGCCACTGAAATCACTGTCATGAAATTTTGGACACTACTCCGGGTCCTCAATCTAATGTTGTTTCTTTCTCTTTTTGTAAATTACTTGCATACCTGGAAGCCACTATACAATCACATGAAGAATGTTGATTTTGAAACTCTTAAAACCCAGTGAAGAATACTGGTTTCACTACTTACTACCTGGGTGAACTCGGGCAACTTAGTTAACCATTCTGAAACACAGTTATGTCATATATAAAATAAATCTAATAACATCTATCTTGAAGACTAACTGTGAAGATTAAAGAAAATGTGTGCTAGTAGGAATTAATGGTCATTCAATACTGAAAAGCACTGATATTGTTATAAGCATCATCATCATTCTATATTCATCAGTTCATTTACTTATATTTTCAAATATAAAATGTTTGCATCCAGATAACTCAGAAATATGACCTTTGTGCCTGGCACCATGCCGTTAAACAGCTTAGACTTAGTAAAGTACCTACCAGTCAGCTTGTATATATACATGATATGTCTACTATATGTGGGTTTCCTACTCTCCTTAAAACTCTATTCTTCACCCTTCCCTGCCCTGTTCTATGTTCAAGGAGGCTTATTTCTACACATGGCATCACCCAGGCTCTCTTGATTTCTAGCCTCTGATTGGATATGGTCAATAGTATCACAGGGTATCAGAGAGCTGGAAGAGAGGAAAGTGAAGGTATTTATCACTCTTAACAATCTCTGTCTTGCTTGCCTCAATTTGGACAAAGGCAGCATTCTATGGTTGAAATTCTTATTAGGCAGCTCTGCTTCTATGGCTTCACCCCTCTTTGAGGCTTCAATAACATGATTCTACCCTTTACCCAGGAGGCCTCTCACTATGTCTCTGGTGTACAACCATACCTTGCTGTGTCCCTTAATCCAGGTCACATCTGTGTAAAGAGACCCTTCATAAAAATCTGTTAAGTTAAAAACTGAGTTTCCTGACAGTACCCTGAATGTTACCCTACTGTGTGCAAATTAATGGCCTAAGCATTATTAGTCATCAGAAGAGCCAAGGACAAAATCATTCTGCCTAGTTGTACCATCACATAAAACTTTGCATTCAGCTGTGTACAGATGTGTTCTCAGTGATTCAGCTCAGTCAGTGTCACAGTTTTATAAAGCAGATAGAAGTAGGAAACAATTTACTTTGCCGTTACAATGCTCCATTGCCACTTGGAAAAGGGAAATGTGCTAAACACAGAATGTTATCTTTCATTGTTCTCTTCTGAAAGAATGTTTCCATAATTCTTCTGAAATCAAAATATGTGTCCGTTGAATTAATGTCAAGGATTGAGTGATAGCAATTCGCTTCCTCCTACGCAATTTCAGAGAAGATGGATTAAAAAAAATTGCTTTCTCATAAGTACTTTTGACTTAAAGAACAAATGTCAGGCAGGAAAAGTTACAAAAATATATTTATAAAAAACAAGTGGATTTTAGAAGGCTGCTGTGTGTCATTTCCATTTAAATTAGCCCTGGATGTTGATAGATATAAAAGGCAACATTATTCATTTAAATATATATATATAGATATAATTATAAAGTTATGTGTATACACACAAAAGCACACATATGTACATATATACCTTATCTTTTATGTATGTTTTATGAATTTTGGCATTATAAAAATACCTTTCATTTATTACCAATATTTGGAGAACACATACAGGGATTATTTTTTTTAAATATGCTTACATTACATTCTTTGCTTGGTAGGTACAAGTAGTAGGGAGAACCTAAGCACGTATTATTTCAAAATCTAGATCATTTGAAAAATAAGTATATTAAAAATTTGACCAAGTGAGAGATTGGGATTGACATATATACACTACTATATATAAAATAGATAGCTAATAAGGACCTACTGTATAGCACAGGGAACCCTACTCAGTACTCTGTAATGGCCTATATGGGAAAATAATTTTAAAAAGAGTGGATATATGTATATGTATAGTGGATTCACTTTACTGTAACCTGAAACTAACACAACATTGTAAATCAACTATCTCCAATAAAAATTTTTAAAAAAATTGACCACAAAAATTAGAATAACAAGACAAATACAAGTAAAGGAACATTTTTTTTGGAGACTGAGTAAAACTGACATCTCATTGGACATGGTTTCTATAGAGTGGATGGAATAAAATATAATTTTCTTGATACTTTTTTTTTCTTAATATCCCCACTTCTTCCTTAAGCTATTGTGGAGCTTTATGTTCCTTCTCTGGGATTAATGTCATGACATTTCACTTATTTAGCATACACTTATTGAGAGCCTAAAGTGCATTCACAGGCTCTGAGATGAATTGGGAGAAAATTACTGCATGGGCATTTGTCCTCAAGGAGCATTCAAACTGATATGGGAATGTATCAGTCAGGGTTGTCCAAAGAAATAGAACCAGTAGGAGATAGACGATGATAGATAGACAGATGATAGATAGATAGATGAGAGATAGATTTCAGAGAATTGGCTTATACAATTGTGAGGACTGGCAAGTTTGAAATCTATAGGGCAGACTTGGAGGCATAACTGTAGGGCAGGAACTAATATTGTAGCCTTGAGGCAGAATTACTTATTTCTCTGGAAAACCCCAGTTTTGTTCTTAAGGACTTTCAGTTGATTGGATGAAGCCCATCCCCATTATCAAGGAAAAGTCTCCTTCACTTAAATCAACTGATTGTAGAGGTTAACCATATGCACAAAATACCTTCACGATAACACTGAGATTCATATTTAATTGAGCAACTTCAGACTATGTCCCAGCCAAGTTGACACATGAAACTAAGCATCACAGAGAGTAAAAGCTCTGGTGTAATAATAACTGATATTCGAGTAGTAATTTAAAAAGTAATAAAATTACTTTAAAAGCCATTATTATGATTGATCTTTGCAACAGGGTTGTGACAGATGTATTAATGTTAACAGCCCAATTTTTCACCTGAGGCATATGGACTCAAATTCATATGTACAGATCAAGTAGGATGAAAGACAATCTATGGAAAAAAAAGAAGATTTAAAAATTATAACTGTCTCAGGGAAATCCTTAGAGAGAGAGTCACTAAGAAAAATATTTTTAAATTTTAGCGACTTATTTGTAAACATTTTGAAAGAACCAGCAAAGTTGAGACAAAAAAGAATCAGGACAAAAAGACCTGATTCTCTTTACTTATTCAGTCATTCTTTCTCCCTTCATTCATTTTGTCTTTCCTAGCTTCAGTTTTCTCATCTATAAAATACATATAAAAGTAGAGTTACCTCATAGGGCTATTAAGAGGAATAATTAAGGAACTCTGTAACGTACTGAATGTAGAGCTGCATGTATATTAAGCACATAATATTTATTAATTTTTACCCTTATTGTAGTAATCCTTAAAATTTTTACTAGTTCTGTTCCTTCTATAGAGAGAGAATTTTGCATGCAATTACTCTTTGGAGTCCTCCCAAAGTTCTAGATAGATATCCCTTTTTCTTTTTGTCATTTTTATGAGGTAGCAACCCCTTCATACCTAGGAAGTCTTCTGTGTTTGAACTTAAAGCACACTATTAAGCATCACTAATTTGGTTGTAGTTTTACCTCTCAATTCCTAATGAACAAGTGATCGGGAGAATTCTTAGCCAGAATTTCTTAAGGGAAATGTATCTGTCCTGTTTCAGAATTTATCCAATTCCTTATTCTACATTAACTAATCATCTTGTTTTGATCCAGACAATTTAGAAGTCACATTGTTCCACTGTAAGGGTCAATTCCTTGATTCATGTCTTCTAACATTAGTTGCAGAAATTCATGATTCTTCATCAATGGTATTTCTTAGCAATAACTACCTCATGGACTTCCAAAACATTGAAATATAGAAATGAATTGAATTTCCTTTAATTTATTGCTAACTGCTGTCTTCAGCTAGTTATTGTCACAGAAATGACTTGTCTCTGAGATTTTTCATGCTCTTTTAGTGCTCCTCTCTTACTCTGAAAAGATACCAGAGTTCATTCTCAATTATTATCTCTGGTTACAGTTTAAAGCAGACCTTATGAAAACCTACATTAACCTTTGGAACTGAGTAAAATCTGATTGGTAAAATTGGTTATTTTTTCTTTGACCCTTCTTTGGTCTCTTGCCATAGAGTCAAAATATAATCCTTTAAAAACATAACTAAGAATATGTACCTGAAGTACACTAAAAGAACAGGAAGAAAAGCATAAGGCATAAAATAAAAAATTTCTAAATCTTCTTAAAATTAAGAAAATAAATGTTTAAGGACAAAGTAGGAAAATTGGTATATTACAGATGATGGATACATTGTATTATTAGAATTGATAAAATGCAAATTGACATAAATTTGACAAAAGCAATGAGAATGTCCTGAAAAAATAGTTTAATAAAGAATATAAATAAACATTTACCCAAGAAAAAATATCAGTGTCTAATAGTAAACATAAATGTTTAAACTCTTTTGTAGTAAAATACAAAATTAAATACTATTAAAATACTATGTCCTACCTATTAAATTTGAAAGATTTATTTATGTAGCTATTTATCCATATATCTGCCAGTGTGAGTAAGGGGAAAGGTAAGGAGATGCAATGTGACAGTGCTGGTAGCAGTATAACATGGTACAAGCATCTGGAAATCCAGAGGAAGTGGGAATGAAAAAGTGTAAAAATAACACGTATCATTTAAAAAGAAAATCCTCATGTAAGTATTTATAATTATAAAAAGAATGTAAACAATTAAGCAATTTATAAGGATATTCATCACAATACGATTTGCAATAATACAAAATAAGAAACAATCTCAGTTCTCAAGAATGAAATTGCATAGGTAACTGACATTGTATACAGTTATTCAAAGTCAAGTTGTAGAACGCTATTTTGTGACTGAAGGAAACAAGCTTCGAAGGCAAGCCCAAAAGCAGAATGTGTAGTAATTATGGCATGTGTATTTATGCAAAAATATCAGAAACCTTTTACTCAGGGATATGGAATTATGGGTGAAATTTTTTCTGTGTCAACCAATTTATTTTCCAATGAATATAAACTGGCTTCCTGTTAAAAGTCACCAAATTATGAAAATGAATAAAAATGTACAAAAATGTGTTGGAAGAAGAGCATTGTCAAACCCCCAAAACAAATGCTTTAGATCTAGTAAGTGACAATCAAAATTAGAAATGGAATCAATAAATATTGCTTACTTTCTCTAGCAATCCTGAATTAGAAAGCAAATCTGAAACAAATTGATTTATAATTAGGTTAAATTTTGAGACTTGATGTAGATCTTTATGAAGCTTTTTTGAGAAGCACAAAATATTGCATAATAAATAACATTTTATATTTATTTAATTTTGTTAGGAAGTAGAAAGAAAAATAATCAGCTGATTATATAAACAGAAAGTGTACTTTGAAATACTGTGAAATACTGTACAGTGAAATACTGTGCGATTATTGAGAGTTGTGTATAAGTAAGCCTGTGGTCTCTTTCAGAATTGTAACTGTTCATCCATAATCTCTAATAAAGCTATTGAACTGTACACTAGGGATAATACATCTGTTTAAAAATGAATTTCTGAGCTTCAAGGGTTTTTTTGATCTAAAGAATTTGTAGATTCAAATTCATTATGCATAGTTGACCTCTGCCCCTCCTTTCTAAATGAAAAAGGGCATAACAACTGTGTTTTCTCCTGTCAAATAAAACAAAACTGTCATTCTGCACATTAATAAGAACTTCATCTATTGATTTAATCTTTAGCTAAGTGTTGTGGATGTCTCCTTTTGGTTTTGTCACTTGGCTTTAAAGTCTATTAATATTTTATTGATTAGAGAATGGAAAATCAATAGTTTTATTCACTATGGCCAACATCAAATTTAATGTATCCCTATAATCAGACATATTAAGAACTAATAAGTCTACAAATAATTACTTTTGAAGTCTACTACTTGAAATTCTTATGATTTAAAAACAAAAATTAGTAGAGAACTATATGCATACAAGCATCCAAAGATAATTGGCATTTATTCCTCAGAATAGTTGCACTCATAAGCCCCTGAAAATCCTAGTAAGCATAGTGTGATGGTATATCTTATATCCATGAATCAATATTTGACTTGCTGTATAAATATCTTATCATAGTTTCTTTGAATATAGGAAAAGTATAAATTAACCTAACACGAAAACAAGAAGAAACTATAAGAGGCTGTAAGAAAGAAAGAAAGAGAGTGAAAGAAAGGAAGGAAGCAAGGAAGGAAGGAAGGAAGAAGACAAGGAAAGAAGGAAGGGAGAAAGATGCTTTCTCAGCTGCAGCGTGAAATACTTGTGTGCAGTGAAAAATTCCAACTTTTCCTATTTCACCTTATGCTTTTTAATGTATTGTGCTATTTAATCTTCTATCTGGATCAGTGCTTACAAGGCCATTTTGAAGGTCTTTTTGCTGTACTAGATGCTCTCCGATTTAAAGGCATTCTTAGGTCATTAGTTTCATAAGTAACATTTTTTCAGGTCACTAGGTTCTCAGAGTTCTTTCTTATGATATATTTTACTTGATGTTTCTGTACATGGTCTCTTGATAGACTCCTCTGGGTAAAAGAGCAAAAGAGAATAAAGGGCAAAATATGTAGGCAGTAACCTAAACAGCAGTGCCAGAGTGTATTAAACTCTATTTTGTTTGAACAGATAAAGTGCATAGACCAATTTTATTGTTGTGAAGGGGCACTTTTAAAAGGTGTGCAGCTGTGCAGGTGTGTAGGTGTACATGTTTTATACATGCATATTGATAAATGAATTTTAAACATTTCTTTACTTCAACACTAGTCATAGCTATGAAGAGGCAAAATTATTGAAAAACAGAAATTGAAGGTGTAATTTCATGTCCTTAACTAATTGGACATGTACCCTAAACTCTGAATGTATAAATGAAAAGAAAAATATATTATCCAGTGTTATAACTCTTGTTGATATGAATATATACAGGAATATAAAAGACTTTTTTTCTGTCTTTTCTAGAGAAAGTGAGATTGAGCATTTAAATCCTTGAGTATAGATTTGTATCTTCATGTTGCTTAAATCCATATGGATATATGGAAAGAACCATCTGTCCCATCGTCTTAAACCCCAAGACATGTGAAAAATGCCCATGAGTCTGGGGGAGCAAATTCACAAGAGAACACTTATGAATAGCAGTTGGGGGTAAAAAGAACTAGGAGAAAACTAAAGTGATGAAATCAACAAAAGTCACTTTGGAAAAAGCCAAGAACCAAATGGCAGGGTTATTCTCCTTGCAATGGAGAATAAATTCAGAGAACATGAGGCAGGAACTGCTGGAGAAGAGACCGAGTTCAGAGTTGTCCAGAGACTGGATTTGAACGCGAACATGTTAAATACAAATGGGGAAGGTCCAGGACTATGGCTGAATGAGGTTGTAGTCAGACGGTAGATTTCGTTGTGGCACTTGTCTTTATGTCCTTAAAGGGCCAGAGACAGGATGAGATTAGTGTTTTACCCAAAATATCAATAATAAAAATGTTAAAAACTAAATAACTTAAGATAATTTTCTGAGTGATATAAGCCCTTTCATTTTTATCTTTTTCATAAGTGTAACATAGGAAAAATTTAGGGGATTGATGGGTAGTAGGCAATATAACTATTATAACTATTGTTATTACTATTATATATAACTATTATTATAAGTATTATAATTGCCCATCGATGGAATAAATTATAATGTTTTCAAAGTATTTGTTTAAGCAGAGACTAAAAGCAACTCTTATGTTTGCTGTTAATTGGATTACCTTAGCTGTTTCTTTCAATGCTGAAATTCTATGTTTTGTTCAAGCAGAAAGACTTTTTAGAGACAGGACTAATAGATGGTGGGGTGGACCTCATTTTGTTAAAATTAAGACATAAAAAGTAATCTGCCTGAAACAAAAATTGAACTATCTTCGTCCTAAGTTGGAGTTTCTGTAAACAAAAGTAGAAGACTTCTAATAAAGTAATTCTGATCCTGCTCCAACACATAAGTATATTTTTATATTAGCTGTTTATTTGAATATAAAGTTTTTTGTTTTTTGTTTTTTTTTACTTTACTTTCACTCCCAAATGGCACACACAATCAGAGGCCTGCTGGTATCACATTTGTGCTTCTTATTCCCTTGCCTGCTGAGAGTTTTCATCTGTAATATCTGAAACTCCCTTCATTAGAGATGCAAGGAAGTCAATACCCCAAGTTCAGCTCACAACAAATAACAGGTAGAAATCAATGACTAAATACATTCAGTTTCTCTGTTGTGGGGTAAGACATCTCTGAACAGGTTTTATATGGCTTCCAAGAGGTCCACTGATTTAGCTGCAGTTGCCCAAAGTACAAACTTTCATATTAATATATCTATGGTTGATCTTCTTTCCTTCCATGTCTCACTTCTATTCCTTTTCCAATGTTTACTTGAACTACTTCTCATAAGAACAAAACCTAGGACAAACTCCATTTATTTTTTCCACAAAGATTTGTATGATAGCTTATAAGAATACAAATGACCTAATGAAATGGAGAATAGAAATAGTAAGTTCCTAAAGTTATAAACTATGTAGCATAGTTAAAGTAAGCTTGAAAATTTCAAAGGAGGTATTAAAGTCAGAGCATTATAGAGAGGAAAGAGTAATCATAATTTTTATCAACATATTGAAATCACAATAATATCTGTGATATAATAAGAATGATTACCTTGAGAATTGCCCCTAAAATAATTTTTTCTGAATATCTTTATTGAATATGATCCCATTAAATGTTGGAAGCATAGATAAATTATTTTAGAATTGTTGACATCGGGCAATTTTTTGTAAGATTAACCTATTTGTTTGTGAAAACAAAACTATGTAATAAGTATTTAAGAGGGCTTTTTCTTTTTATATAGTATGGGAAATGGGACATAATTCACATAATCAGAAAACAGTTGCTGGTTGTTAAGACATGAGTTATATGAAGGGATACAAATATATATAAATTTATATCTTATTTTGTGTGTGTGTGAGGAAATTGTGTGACCTCTGATTTTCAAAATAGTATTAAAAGTAGGTATATTCAACAACATGGGGTAGATATACTTATCCCTATTCCTCCCATCAATATAGCTAAACACTGTGGACATAGATAATTAAACAAAAAAAATATAAGAATACTATGAAATGTGGAGAGAATAAGGCAGACGGTGTAGGAAATTTTGGACCAAGGAATGTCATGGTAATGCACACCCTAGGTTTTCTTTTTGCCTCACATATCTAACTTGGTGGTAGAGAAGCTGGCAACCCCAAAACACCAATGGCTAAAGACAAGAAAATCCTCAGTAAAAACTTGCTCTCTCTGGTTGAAAAACCAGGAAAGGACAGCCTAGCAGGACAGAAAACATTTAGGTAATAACTTCCCCACACTGGCCAACACCACAGAATAGCTGTGGACTCACTGTAACCCTCATGAGCAAACCAAGATTACATAGATATTAGAATTATATGACCAGTATTAAAGCAGTAATCATAAAAATTAATATACTTGAAGCAAATGAAAATATAGACATTCTTGGAAGAAAACAGAAGATGTAAAGAAGAACCAAATGGAAATTTTAGAATTGAAAAATTCAGTAACTGAAAGAAAAAAATAAAACAAATTGATGACTCAAGAGAATGGGGAAGGCAGAGGAAAGAATGAGTGAACTTGAAGACAGAACAATAGGAATAATCCAGTCTGAACAATACACAGAAAATTGACTGACAAGAGTAAGCAGAGCTTCAGGACCTGTAAGTCTATATCAAAAAAATCTAACATTCATCTCACCAGAGTCCCAGAAAGAGAGGAAGAAAGAAGGTGAACCTGAAAGAAGTAATGGCTAAAATTTTCCCCAATTTGGCAAAATCTACCGATTTTGTAATTCTACAGATTTAAGAAACTGAGTGAACCCCCAACAGAACTTTTACTCTCACTCAACTATAATGAGGGGAAATCAAGATATTCTCAGATAAGTTAAAACTAAGAGAACCTGTTTCCAGGAGACCTATTCTAAAAACAAAACAAAACGAAACAAAACGAATGGACTAAAAACATTTTAGAAATGGAAAGTGAGTTTTAAAAATAATATAGAAGAAAATACCAATTGAAAAAGGCAAATAAAAAGATAAAACACATCCAATGGCTTCTCATGGTTCTCAGAAAAGAATTCAGTTTTCTTTCCTCAGGCAACAAGGTCCTATAAGATCAATCCTTCCTATTTCTGTGACTTCAGCTTCTGTCATCTTTCCCTTGTCTGCTTTGCTCAGGGCCTTTTTCCAGTTTCTCAAACCTGCAAGCTCTTCACTGCCTCCAGGCCTTTGTGCCCACTGTTCCTTCTGCCTTTATTGCTTCCCCAGCTTCAGCACTTCTCCTCTCCAACCACTCATGCCCATCCTCGGAGTGTGAACTTTCCAACATCAAAGCTAAGCATCACCTGCATTTTTTTTTTTTTCATTACACCATGTGCCTTTGTCTCCTAGAACTTATCACAAGTTGTAATTATGTGTCTATATTTTTTGTGTTTATTTGCCTTCTAGACCATGTCCTCCATGATGCTGAGTTCTTGCTACTCACCACTGTAGCCCTGAGACCTAGTACATGGTAAACATTCAGTGAACACTTCATGACTGAAAAAAAAATACTAATGGTAGAATTTAAGTGCTTGGATATACATGTGCTCAGTGCAATATATTTTTTTTTCAGTTTTCCTCTATGTTTGCAAATGTTCATAATAAAATGGAGAAAAACAAAACAATATAAATATTTAAATAAGAATTAATAACTGAGAACTAGTAGGATATTTATCATGATTTATAATTAAATATTCCTGTGAATAGATTCAAAGGTCAGGAAAGGTCAATAATGCTACAGATAATTTTGTTTTTCTTGGCAAAATGTTTCAGGAGATGATAGAGCATCACAATGATCAATAATGGAATAATTATGTTTACATCCCTGTTTTTTTCATATTTTGTAGACTAGAGTAAGGCGACCCTATCTGGCAACTCATTTTAAGGTCTATTGCATGATGGACTATCTAACCACGCAATGGAATAATATTTGTAAGAGATATATAGACTACTCTATTGGACAGCACAGATACAGACAACATGTTCAGTGCATTTAGACTAAAACATGACTTACATTCGTAGAATGGCTAGGAATCATCAATATAGTCACAGTTCTCCCATTAGACTAGACATCAATAATTCTAGTAGCTAAAACATTCACTGAGTGCAGTTAAATCAAATGAACTATTTGAAGAAAAATACAGACTCATGAGACACTAGGCACCAGGAAACCAGTGTCTTTATTTCAAATGCTGTAAAGTGTAAGATGTAAGAATCCTGAACGATATCTGACATCATTGTTTATCTACGCCCTTTCTTGTGAGTGCCAAAACTTACAATCAGAGCCCAAAATCCATTTTTATTTTCAGTTCTAAAAGTTAGGTCTGGAGATCTCCAAAATGGTTTGATTTATTAGGCTTATGCTTTTGTGATGCAGTAAGAAATTTATAGTAAGTTTAACATTTTATAGTCTCCTAAAAAGCTTCTTCAGTGTTTGATTTCATATCCTGCTATGTCAGCTTTGCCAAGGACTCATGTTTGTTTGTTTTTTCTTTCCCCACCCTATAGTCTGTCATAGAAACTGAGGATGAGACCCATATTTTCCCAAATAGTGACCAAGAACAATTCTCAATTTCATTTTCTGTAGCTTGTCTTTTATCTCCATTTGTAATCGAAATGAGGAAGGGGCTTCATTATTCTTGATTTCTTAAAATAATCATTCATACAAGGCAGTCTTATAATGCAGAATACACACATTTTTTGTGGGGATAGGTAAAGGGCTAGTGCAAAATTTAGACAACAAATTGTAATTTAACATAACATATACCTGTTCTTACCGATTGGACACAACTAGTAATTTGTTTCTGGCTAACTTTAGTTTGAGGTGAGCTCTGATCTTGCCATTGATGAGAACTGCAAAAGTAAAAGAAAAGAGCTTGAAGAATTTTTTTAAAGAAATGGCAAGAATATGAGAGAGTGGTAGATAATTAGGTAAGATAATTGAGTATATTAGTGCCAGATGCTTGACAGTCTTATAAACCACGGAAAATGTGTCAGTCCAGGTCCTCCAATACACAGGAAGTGCAGGAGGTTTTGAGGGGATGACCCCTGTGAAAGATAATGGGGGATAAAGTAGGACTGGATGTAGAATGAGGTAGAATAAGAGGACTAAAAGGTGACTTCCTAGATTTTTACAAAAGCATCTGGATTAATGATAGTGCCATTTGATGAAGGGAGGAAGACTGAGAAAGTAGTAGGTTTGGGAGGGAGAAAAAAATATTTTTGTCATAAAGAGTGAGGTAACATTTAGATAACCACGTGGAGACATTGAGTAGGCAATTAGTTATAGGAGTTTGAATCTCAGAGGAGTGGTCTAAGCTGGATATATTTATTTTGTAAGTCATAGCATATCACTTACATTTAAAGCCACAGGATTGTACAGAATCAATCAAGGGGAAAATGTAGATGAAGAATTAACTCTTGGAATAATTTAATATTAAAAGTGCTGCAAGGAGAGAACAATGCAGAAAATGAAGTTGAAAAGGGGCAACAAATGAGGTAAGAGGGGAACCAGTGGAGTGTGGTATTTAAGAAACCAAGAGTACTAGCTAGGGTTCTCCAGAAAAACAGAACCTATAGCGCACAGATATAGTTTTGTAAGAGGAACTCTGATGTCTGACGGCAGGAGAAAATGGATGTCCCAGCTCAAGAAGGGAGAGAGAATTTGCTCTTCCTCCACCTTTATGTTCTAGCTGGGCCCTCAATGAATTGAAAGCTGCTGCCCGTGCTGTTGAGGGCACGTCTTCTTTACTCAGTCTACTGATTCAAATGCTAACCTCTTTCAGAAACACCTTCACAACACACTCAAAAACAGTGTTTTATTTCTATCTGGGCAGCTGTTAGCCCAGTCAAACTGTCACATAAAATTAACCATTATATCAAATGCAACATGTATTTTAAGAAAGAGGAAGTAATCAGTAATGACAAGTGCTGTGAGAGGCTTTCGTGAGAAGACTCTGTTTCTTAGACTTACTGAAACAATTTCTTTTAGGACTGTTTTCTAAACTCAATTATTCTCAAAGTTTCAGGAAATAAATTTGGATTTTCACCCCGGGGTCTGCATATATATAACAGAAAAGCATATTAAGTTACACTGAAAAATCTATATCTATTAAGTTATCAACTTTCAAGACCACAGAAACAAAACCTTAGTCTCTTACCATTTAATCCCTCCCTTTCTCTCCATTAGACTTTGGATATGGAAGGAGTTATATAAAGTTTAACTGAGAAAAATTATACTACTCTATTCAGAATATAGGAAATGCCATAATAAAATGTTTTTGACTATTAAAAAAACTTTTTTCTACTCTTCTTGCCTCGTTTGATGACAAAGGATTTTAGAATGAATGTAATATGGAGTACAGGCAGGCCCTCTAGTTGTCTGGGGTTTTATAAGTATCCATTTTACACTGAAGGTACTTCTTTCCCTTGCATCTTACGTGTTGCAAGAGAGACTCAGGGGTGTCTAGGCTTTGAAGTTGACTAGTGCCCCATTCCCATGACAACCGATTTTCATTGTTTTGTTGTTCTGCCTCTCAGTTATTATTGAACCATGATAAATCCCTTTCTACCTTCATAACCCTAAAATTGCTCCAAACCAAAGGATCTTAACTTTTGATATTAACAAACATTTGGTGGCTTCTGATATTCCTCAGCTATATAATGATTTCTTCAACACACTCTAAACACCTATAACTGAGAGCCCTTCCAGATAGTATGGGAAAAATCATAGTCATTTTCTCTTGTCACTGTTATAGTTCCCTTCCCTCTGCATTGCTTTCCTTTCTCTTAATTTCTATTGTTTCAGAGACCCTTTATTTAGGCAAACTCTGTTTGCTACTTCCTGTGTCAAACTATATATGAGTGACAAGGCACATAAGCCATGTTTATTTATTAGCACTTTACTTTTAATGTAAAAATTATGCATTAGCTCAAAAACAGCTTCATGAATACAAAAGCATCTTGATTATTTTAGGAAAGATATCTTTCCAAAATTTCAAGACACTTCTTTTTGTCCAGGGAAGAAGTAGTGATTTTTACATATCAATCACATAGATCAGAGCACTGTGACTCTGTGTGTGCATGTGTGAGTGTGTTACTTGTTCTTAATTTCCCAAGGGACCCTGTAATCCACAGAAATTCAGTAAGTGCTCAAGTGGAGTGGAGTTGGAGTTGACTGTGAAAGATGGGGCTCCTTTCATTTATACACTTAATTCAACAAAATTGAGAGGCAGAGACTAGTTTAAAAATGTTTTATAATGCATTGCCAATGAAATAAAGAGCTTGTTCATTGGCTTATTTAATATGCAGTAAAACTTCTCATTGGGTTATTTAATATGCAGTAAAACTTCTCAGAGCCTGAGGTTTTGGAAATTTCTATGGCCCTTCACTTCATTCTTAACGAAAACTAATTTTAACCATTGAACATAAAAATATATGAAATGGTTTTAAAATATTACTGTAGAGTATCTTTTACACAGTTACATATATATACCCATCTCTGATCATGTTGCTCATCAGGTGCATAGCGATAAGTGCCTGCAGCCAGTTAAAGGGGATGGAACATCAGGCTTCGGAGGATGTCCTACAGGGGATGTCACAGAAAACTGATAGGCAGGAGATGCATGAAGAAGACACTGAAAAACTCACACATTTACCCAGGAGAAGACAAGCATTTGAACTCTTAGCCTACAAAGAGCATCTCTGTTCTTCAAGGTTGTTTAGAGAAACTTTAAGAATGTTACAACTACACTTTAGGACTTTTGCAGGGTTTAGCAAGTTTCCCTCTTTCTCCCCAGTCCAATACACAAGAGGAACTAAACCTTGAAGTTAAAAAAGAGAAAAAATATCTCAGAGCCAGGCCATGCCTCTCCTTTATTCCATATAGTCCAGAATCCCAGCCCAAGTCAGCCTTGAGGGCACAGGAGGCGATGAAGTTTAAATCTACTTTGGAATTGCAACTTTAAATTGCATTTAAAAATAGAAAGAACCTCAAAATTTATGGGATCTGTACACGATATAATTGGAGGGGAACAAAACAAAATTTAAAAGAGTATTTATTGATTCCTTTAGTCGGAGAATATTTGTAGAAGGAATTGCTCTAGCTGTTGAGGACACACCTGTAAACAAAACAAACAAAAATGTCTGTCTTTGTGAAGCTTAAATTTAAATTCTATTGAGAGCCTTCTTAAGACAGTAATTGGAGAAAAATTAAACCAATTCTTATTTCGACTTCACCAAGTTGAAACACATCATTAAACTTGCTAAAACCAGTATGAGTCTCACATTATAGACTTGAAATTAAAATGTAAGCTGTTTTACCCCAAATATATATGGTTGCAATTTATTGTAATACATCAGCTTTCTCATGGTGCTGCATTCTGGGAATTGTTCATTCTTCCATGTTGTACTTGACCCTATCTGAAGGGGCCTTTAAGGAATGGGTGAAGGAGAGCATTTTCAGTTTGTTTCCTGCCCCTGGTCTACTAGGGGTCTAAAGATAATTTTAAGTCTTCAATAGTAACCTTTCTCTTTTTCTGGCCCATGTCAGTGAATCATTTAGCAGTACACCTCACAAAAATACTTAGCGAAGTCCATTGCTAAATAACAAGCCCACAGTTTTTGGGGGGGACATAATTTCCAGAAGCAGTATATTTGTTTGCTTTTGCATCCCCATCTTGGTTCCACCTTACACAATTGTGTTTGCCTATCCCTAGAGCTTATCTAACTTTGGTGGGACTGACAGTATTCCTGTTTTCCTTCCCTGAGTCATTTTGTCTGATTGAAAGGATTTGGTTGTTCCTAGATCCTTAATTGGTCTTTGTCTGAAAGACTTTTATCAATTTCTGGGTTTTAATAATATAAGTGATATCATGCCCCTAAATCAATCCTTTTTTTTCCCTTAAAAATTTTATGTTCTTTTCTTATTGTTTGGAGTCTAAAAATTGGTTGGCTTTTCCAACATTGCAAAGCCATGAATTTCTGACATTTCTCTAAAATCTTGCTATTTTGCTTGCAAACTGACAAATTCTCTCTGAACTCTTCTCTTTCTCATCAAAGAGAGGTCGTTGCAAACAGACACCCACTAATAACATCGTTTCGTATCTCCTTCTCCTCATCCTACAAGTTTATTTCATGCATTTCTGCCTTCAAATACTTTGTGACACCTTTTATCATTTTTTGCCACTGTGTAATGTTGATTGCCATCTTTCAAGCATACAAGACAGTGTTCCTGCTAGTCACTGTTTGGCCTCCAAGCAAATGCTCACAGATCTTTTTCTTTCTCCTTTCCTTCTTCCCTTCCTCCCTCCCTCCCTCTCTCCCTCCTTTCTTTCTTTTTCTTTCTTTCTTTCTCCCTTCCTTCCTTCCTTCCTTCCATCCTTCCTTCCTTCCTTCCTTCCTTCCTTCCTTCCTTCCTTCCTTCCTTTCTTTCTTTCCTTCTTTCTTTCTCTTTCTTTCTTTCCTTTCTTTTCTTTCTTATATCCACCTTCTACAACGCCAGGAAAAGAATGGGAAACACTTACATTTAATTTGCATATAAAAGAACTATGAGGGCCTTGTTGGGGAAGAGAGGGTAAAAGTCCTATGGGCTGGGAACTGAGAAAGAAAAATTTAAGATGGAGAAAATAGGCTCTACAGTGTAGTCTGGATAAAATGAGTCCAATCCTGTAGAGGATGTAAGAAGAAATGTTGGGGGGTTTGGTATTGCTTCACCTTTGATGTGTTTTGAGTGATAGATGTAAAGAATGCATTTTCCTTTAAACTGAATGGTTGACTGTTAAACTTTGTTATAAGTGCAAAATTCCTCAGATCTTCAACACTGAATCATAATTTCAAAAGGGTTTACATATAAATCACATTGGTCTCTTTTTCTACTTAAACAAGTCATTGTCATAATTTATGGATGTAATAATACTGCTAATTCTAATACAAAGGTGGTTTATTCTGTTTTATTGTAATCTCTGATTTTAAGGAGCAATTTTCCCTTTATTACAAGGTATCAAGAGATTCCTGTGTCTTTTTAATGTCAAAGATAGTTTTGAAGTTTAAATGGGAGTAAGGCAAGAAATGAAACTCAGTTATTGTATTTTCCTTCTTTCAACCCAAGAAGTCAGTACAAAAGCCACAAAGATTGAGCTCTGTTTCTTTCATACCTATCATTTTGATTCACAGTCACATTAATTTTCTCTACTTTTCTCCAAAGCAGAAATACAGGTGGATGGCCCAGAAGAGGAAAGTAGGGAGCAGTTAAAAGTGATTATATGTTTCAAGTCTCTGATCTTGGATTGAAAATTTATTGAGTTATAGGTCAATTAAACTGAGGGGTATATATTAAATATCTGTTTTTGAACTTTTATTTTACTGAATTTTGTTCACCATATTTACCTTTGGACATGTAAAGTGTAAGGAATAATGAAAACTAAAATTTGGGGCCTGAATTTAATAGACTATTCTTAATGTATTGTATATCATACTGCATGTATACTTAGTATAAGAGACAAGAAGTGACAGACTAATTGAAAAAGTTGAGTGCTAAGAGTTAAGAAATCATGGTAACTATCCTGCCTGTGACACTAGCTATAGCTGGAATTCTAGCAAGTCACTTACCTACCTAGGTCTTAATTTTCATATCTTAATATGAAGAACTTTTATTAATTTCTGTTCTACTAAAATTCTATTGTAAAATGAATTTTATTAGTTACATATAACAAAATATTTTTTGTTTTATAATTAATGAAATCCAGAAAATGTGAGCTCATTATTATAATTTTCTGTAAGTAAAAAGAACATTTGAACTTGAGTGTTCACTCAAGCACATACTCTCTTGGATGAGTCAACATCTCTAAGCTTTCTTTCCCAATTTTCTTATCAGTAAATAAGGATAATAATATTATGCATATAGCCATGAAGGCAAAATAATAAAATATACACTCATAAACTGTAAGGCAAAAATTATTTTCTTTCTTAAAATATATTTAATGAAATAGTATAGCTGTTCAATATATACTTTTTCTGAGTTAGGAAGAAATAGAATCATATTTTAAACAATTTCACACTAGGAAAATAACATCATTTGTAAGGTCATAAGATAGCTGATTTACAAACCAAGGGGTAGTATAAAATAATAATGACCCTAAAATTCTTACACTAGTTTGTGTTTTGAAGACATCAAAGTCTTTCAATAATGGAAAGAGATAATCAAAAAAACTCTTCATAAACTATTTTCTTTTCTTAATTATTATTTCTACTAACACCAGGAAGGTATTAAAAAAGCTTAATAAACAATAAATTTCTGATAACTTTTATAAGACAAAAATGATTGGATATTTTAAGAATTCTGGACACTAACCAATTATCTTTCTGAAAGTAGGTAGATAGGTGAATACACATGTATGCATATATACATATGGATAAGTTTACAGACACACATAACATACACGCTTATAGTGTTTTTTTAAAAGTAGTCTATATTGTTTCTGTAAAATGGAGAAAATTATTAAGGGTTTTGCCTTGAAAGAGTTTGAAAGTACAATTATTCTAAATTCTATGATTTGAAAAAGAATATGGAAAATGGAGGCATTATCATTCAGGACGTTCTATTTTTCACAAATATTTAGGTATTTTAAGGATTATGGAATTTTTTTAAGGCAAGCAAGAAGGGTTTTCTTCTTTCCTTCTTTAGTTGGCCAGCATGAATTTTATAGTGAAACATGACCCCACTTGAACAAAGCTTATAAACTCTTTCCAATGCTCATTAAACTCTAAAGACCTCAAATCACCATTTCATGGATTTGAACTCTTTTTCTGTTTAATGTCTTTACATTCATTGTTCTGCCCATATGTCCTTTCAGACTAATAGATAATTCTTCTCTCACAATCTGACCTTTGTTTTCAATATGGTGCATGTAACAGATAAAATAAGACAGGATGAGTTCTCTCTTTATTTTCCTCTTAACTTTGTATGCTGTGTTTCATTTGGCTTCAAGTCCTGGGAAATTCATTAGGTATTCAAATCAGAGAATAAGTCAGAAATCTCTACAAGTTAAGTCAGTGGGAATTGCTGTAATCAAATTTTACCAGGTTCTTTAAACAATTATGGTTTTATGGAACATTTCTTAGAAGAAAAGATCCTTGATAGATGCTAGAGGACAACTTTAAAGTAGTGAGTTTGGGGCTTCCCTGGTGGTGCAGTGGTTAAGAATCTACCTGCCAATGCAGGGGACATGGGTTCAAGCCCTGTCCAGGAAGATCCCACATGCTGCGGAGCAACTAAGCCCGTGTGCCACAACTACTGAGCCTGCGCTCTGGAGCCTGCAAGCCACAACTACTGAAGTCTGCGCACCTAGAGCCCGTGCTCCGCAACAAGAGAAGCCACTGCAATGAGAAGCCCGCGCACCACAACGAAGAGTAGCCCCCACTCGCCACAACTAGAGAAAGCCTGCGCGCAGCAACGAAGACCCAACACAGCCAAAAATAAGTAAATAAAATAAATAAATTAGAAAAATAGTGAGTATGAGTGAAAATGATTTTTTAATTAGAAAATGTTTAAAAAGCTAGGTATATAAAAACAAATCGCAAGTATCTGCATGAGAATCCATATTCAGTGTTATTATATTTACTTAATCCTTGGGTTTGTAAACCAGTGCTAATATATATCATGATGAGTCTTAATTTTAAAAATAAATAGTCATTGCATCACACCAAAACTTTCTAAGTAATGTAAAAATTATAAGGTATAGTTTAAATTTTGAAAACCAAAATTGTAGCGAGAGATTTTAAATTGCCACATCTTTCTACTCTATTTAAGTGTATCTCTAGTAAAGCAAGATGACATCATCTTTACTGTCAATTAAATGTTTATATTTTTCCTTACTTTATTTTATGTTATGAATGAATGCTCTTTCAAGTGTTTCATATATTTTTAACTAAATGGACTTATTAAACAGTTAAATATGTTAATTGATAAACAGTAGGCACACTTTTGCATTGTAAGGTTACAAAAAGAATGTTTAATAAGGTATATCACAGAGTATTATCAATTTAGGAAAAAGTGAAATGGCAATAAATAAGAAATGAATTATATTATGGCAAGAGGATTGGTTTGGAGTGAAGATAAGGCCAAAGAGTATAAAATGGCTATTCAATGTTGGAGTTAAAGAATGATCCATTTCATTTTATACTATGGAATCTCTAGTCTAATCTTTTTGAAAGTCTTCCTGAAAGAGTTGAGGTAATGACAATCTTAGGCTTCTTGGCTTATCTTCCGATAAAGCCTTCTCTCAAACTTTGAATATCGATTGTCAACCCATTTGGTAACCAGCTTTTTCTTCAACAAATATTACTAGAATGCTCAATTATCAGCTGTTAAATATCTGAACAATATCCTTTGTCTGGCCAGCTGCTAAAACGTCCAGTTGCTGGGCTTATTTCATCTCAAATACATAGGCGGCCTGCCAATAGCGTCCATTCTCAGCACCCTTCAACTGGTCCTGATACCATCCTTTCAGTGGCCAGCTGTTGCAGTTATAGTTAAATTGTTGCCAAACCAAAGGTCACAAAAAACAATGCCTTGTCTTTTTTTTGGAACTTTTATCTTGCCCAAGCTTCATCATCAATGTCATATTGCTCTGAGCTAGCGCCAGCATCCCACAGATTTCCAGAAAGCTTTTAGAACGTATTTTGTATTCATCATAGATGGCATATAATTGAAGCAATCCACCTGCTCTGGGGCTTGTCTGTCAACTTTGATCTGGTCGAGGCATGACTGACACTTGCTTATTGTTGTAAATTTGGATATTGTTTTTTCAGACAAACGAGAAATCTATGTTTTATGATAGATTGCTGTATGTCCTTTAGCTCTTGAAAAGTACAACTAGATGTTACGGTTTGGGTATTCACAACTGCATTACTATTTTATCCATAAGCTCATTTTAAAAATGAAAATAAATTGAATTGTTTATAAAATAAATAATGGCTAAGTGTATAAAATATTCATTACAGACAGTGTATAAAGGAGTAAATTATCTATATCCCTGACATTAAAATAACCACTTTCAATATTAGGTTTTAGTTCTAGCTTTTTCTTCTGGAAATTATATATAGATGTGTATGGATGCCTATATGAATTAAAATCTTTAGGTTGCTATCTGTTGCTTCAAACACAAATTTGGGATGTTACCATTCTGACAAAATAATATGATTTTAAAAGTAATACATAATAATTGAGAAATTAGCAAAAACACTGAAAATAAAAAAGAAAATTAATCAATAATTTTATTAATGTTTTGTGACAAATTACTCCATTTTTTAAATTTATGTATATTTGTGCATATATTCATAGTAGTTTTAAAAATTTGGATAACTATATATTTTCTTTAATACATGCTTGCAACGAACAAACAATATACATATATATAAAGGAAAAGTTAATTATTTCCCCTTTTTAATACGGTGCTTCATAAAATAAATTAAAAATATTTACTGTAACCATTCCAAACATATTTCTATGTTTTTACAAATCAATATAAAAAGGCACAGATAAATACTATACAGGGGTTTTTACTTATGATACCATATTGTACCCATTATTCTATAGCTTGCGATTTTCATTTAACAAATGTACATACCATTTTGCAGTCAAATGCTCTACCCCTGAGCTCTACCCCCAATGCATACCACTTTGTTAAATAATTTTCTCATATATGAAGTTAATAATATTTCCCCAGGTGAGTAAATATATTTGAAAACTTAATTACAATGGAAGATAAAGTTCCACCATCTTTCTGAACAATCTTTCTTTGATCATTAAACTGTTGTTTGAAATTAGATTACTTATAACTTTTATAAACACAGTTGCAATGAGCAATATGATGTATATGTGTTTTTTTTAAAGTGGGTTTTGATTTTTTTTAGGATAGGCTTCTAGAACTGAAATTAATGATAAAAGAGCATAAAGTTAAAAATATATCTTGATTCATATTGTCTCTTGCTTAACAGAAAGAAAATTTGTATTCCTACAGTTTTAAATAGAATAATATGTCCATTTTGATGCAGATTATTATATTACTATTTTTATGTTTATATATAAATCCTTGCAGGACATTTGGTCTTGTCCAAAAAAACCATAAAACATTTTGTCCATAAGACTTTTGGTCCACATCAAAAGGACCTTGATATTTGGTCCTGTCCAAAACAATTTGGCATGGACCAAATATATTCATGGATGTTTTAGGACCAAATTTCAAGTACCAGCTTTTCTGGCTGTGCACAAAATGTCTTATAGATGTTTTGAACAGCACCAAATGTCTGCTCACCATATAAATTTATACTTCTCTTTCAGAGATAACCATGATTTTTATAACAATTATTTTACAATGCCTAGGTACAATTTCTTTTTAAAAATATTTTATGGTTGTTATATGCAAAAAAATCTAAAATTATTTGAGAAAATAATGACTATTTGTATTTATAAATGCATATGTAAACTATATATTTTAATTTAAATAGATATAGATATAAACATGATCGCAGATATTAATGCAAATATATATACACATGTATATCTAGTTTGCTACATTTTATAAGCGTGGAATTACAGTTGATCCTTGAACAATGCAGGGGTTAGGTGCACTTACTGGCATAGTTGAAAATCCGCTTATAATTTTTGACTCCTGGATGACTTAACTACTAGTAGCCTACTGTTGACCAGAAACCTTACCAATAACATAAAGAGTCAACTAACAGATAATATACTCTTAATTTAAAAAAATAAACAGCAAAAATAGAAAGCTCAGTCTTGTAAAATAATAATTTAAAAAACCCCTCTGGTTGCATTATTTTCCAAACCTGAGTGTCACTCTGTAGTGAGTGGGAAATCGCTACCCTGAGAACAAAAATCTTGTCAGGTTATTACGTCTTCCTCTCCTCATTGTTGCTCACCTTCACAGTCTTGATAATGTGTGATTCTCAAATACGACGCAATAATACTTGCTCATTCATTTTGTTCATTTTGCACAAAAATCTATATGTTCCTGTCACATATTTTCATGTTTTGTTTTTCCCTGAGTATAATAACAGTGTCTTGTTTTATCCCAAAGGCTGAGGAATCTTTTTCCTTGTTCATTTCAGACAATCTAAGAAACTGGTTTGGAGAAAGGTTTATACGCAAACACTTTAATGTAATTTATTTACTACTTGTCATACATTAACACACTGCTTCATATAATTCTTACTTGCAATCTCATTGTATGCATACTGTACTTGCTTTACTATTTATTCCTTAGTGTATTTTGAAAATTTAATCTCTCTATGCATTTAAGAGAATGAAATCAGTATAACTAACCCATTTAAATTTGCTTTTCCTTTAGTTATTCTTAGAGATCTTGGGATGTGTATATTTCTTTGGCATGTGGGTGATTACATGAGAACTTTCTTAGTATTGTTAAAAACCTTGATGGATTTCCTTTTCCATCAGCATTTTGAAGGCAATAAAATTTGAATTGGATATTGAGTGTGAGCAGCTGACTTCATTTGTAGGCCTTAAATAATCAACCTGTCTACTTTTATTTCCTCTGACCATAAAGTTAAAAAAATACTAATAAACTCAAAGAAATGTAGTGAATATTGATAGAATTGTGTTTGAAAAGCAGTTTGAGGTGTTTTGTGTAAGAAGAAAATATCCTCATTCCTGAAAGGAGATGTAACTTGTAAAACATTATTTGGATATTTCTTGATAGGACATATAAGAGAAATTATAATACTTCCTTATATTTATATAAAAGATCTAAGTACGAAGTACTTTTTAGATCATATTTTGTTTCATAGCTTTATTATTTCTTTTTGTTATTGAATGGTTGTCCTTTGAAGAAAAATTTGAAAAAAAAATACAGAAAAACTTAAAGAATAGAACCTTAGGATGTACTGCCCAGTGATAACAACTGATTCAGTCACATTTGTTTTTAAGACATTTACCTGATTTTTCCAAATTGAACGTCTTAAAATGTACCACTTGAAAATGACTTTATTACATTTAAGAAATATTTATAAACAAAACGCAATGATGACACTAATTGCAGGTTAGGACCTTACAACCATCTCTAAGGCAAAAATGAGAGAAAGTGGGGCAGGTGATGGTGGAGGGAAGGAGAAACAGAGAGAGGGAGAGAGGAGAAAGGAGGGAGTGAGGGAGGAAAGAAGGAAGGAAGGGAGAAAGAAACAGAGAAAGAGAAAGAGAGAAAGAAAGGAAGGAAGGAAGAAACAAGGAAAAAGAAAAAGAAAGAAAGAAAAAAGAAAGAAGGAAAGGGAGGGAAAGAAAGGAAGGAGAGGGAAGGAAGGAAGGAAGGTAGGGAAAGAAAGAAACTTTTTAACGCAGACAGGAATTGACAACGCTATTTAGGAAAGGTGTGTTCTATAGCATCACTGATTTAACATGCAGCATTTGGAATTAGACACTGTCCTACAGCCACTGAAGACATTAATGACTCTTTACTGAGTTTATAATAAAGAGTACTAAACATCATCTGAGCCCACCCCCAAAAGCATCAAGTTACAACGCTCTAAAGGCATTTGGCATATTTTTATTGATATATAGACCATGGAAATAATGACAGAAAGAAAGAGATTCTGCAGAGGTTTGAATACATTTACTGTGGCTCTCGACAGTTGTCTGATAACCTGACTATCAAGCGGGGCTTGGGGGCTGTTAGTGGCAAAGCTGTGGAAAAAAGCAAAGTCACTTAATTTTAAGCTACTGGAAACTTTAATAGTGTTGGACTGCTAGTGCATTAACTCGTCTCTACCACAAATTTTCAGTCTACTAAACAGGAAGAAGATCGTGTGGATTCGTGTAAAATCAAAATAATAAATCCAAGTGATTCTTTTCTATTTTTCACTGGCTCTTGGGAGTTTTTCTGCACAGAAGAGAATTCCTAAGAAGCTGCAAACCAAAGAAGGGTTTTAATAAAAAAATGGAGCTTTATAGCCAGCTCAAATTGAATATTAAGTAATTTTGTTTTTAAAATACCAAGGACAAATATTCCATGTGAGCACTGTAATGATGTTAATATGAATAATAATTGTAATAGATCTCACATTTATGGGGTCATCATACATATATTGTACAAAATGCTTTATGTATATTTTCTCACATTTTCCACACAACTCTATGAGGTAGATTTAGTCATTATCTTCCTCCATAGATTATAAAACTCAGCCATAAAAAGATTAAGTACCTTGAAGAACAGATCCAAAAAACAGTAGATCCGGGATCTGAACCCAGAGAATTTGACTCTAGAGCCTATTCTTTGAAACACTTTCTCCAAATCTGATTAGTTTAAATTAAATGAAGCACAGATTAATGCAGAAACATTACATTGGACATTATCAGGAGGAAGGATTACATTGTAGATACATTCTTTATGACTTTCCATTCCCTGTATTCTAATTTACCCCCTTTCTCCTGTCGTCTACAGCTTTTACTTTTGTCTCAATAGTGGTTAACTGTTATTCTGCTACTTTTCAAAATGGTCCTGAACATAGAAATATTTTACTTTGTCATATTGGCTTGTTAACCAAAATTTTAGAAATGGATATCTGATCGAAATAAAAAAGGTGTTTATTTGGGGTTTGTTAGGACTGCAGCCTGGGAGACACAGATTCAAGAGACACTTGAATTGTGTTCCACTGAACTACAAAATGAGGGAGGCTTATAAAGGCAAAAAACTGCAAGGTTACAGTTATTTACATGAGTTGTTTATCAAGAATTAAAACCGGAGCTGGCAAGAAGTAAGGATGCCTGTTAAATAAGGATTAATTTGGGTTCGAAATGGTTGCATAGTTACAAGGGGAGGCCTTGAGACCATAAGCTTGTAGCTGGCAGGTGATGTCCTTGGGCCTCGTACAGTTCAGAGAAAGTTCAAGTTCTCAGTGGGGCAGAGAGGCGTCTGAGACCAGATCCACAATGGCCGCCCGACTTCATTTTTGTACGCCTGAACTGTGATTACTCCATTATAATTTTCATTGGTCATCAAGGTTAACTAGGTAACTGAGGCAATGGAGTAGAAAATGTTCATATTATGTGATGCAATATTCAATACAAATAGAATATGGAATAGTCACGAAGAGATTAATATCTTAAAGGAAAAATTAGGCTCAAAGGACAGGCATGATGCCACACATTATATATCTTTTTCATGGCATTGTAGGCAATTCAACAGGTAACACTGTATTCCCTGTCCAAATTGAGATCCAAAGGAAAGCTAGAAAGGGGAGACAGAGAGACAGAGATGGGAATATGAGTCCTATTACTGATTGGTAAAACAATTTGCTTAGATCTCTGGTGGCTACAGTGGCTTGTTCATACTTCACCCATAGATAAGGGTCTTTTCTTCACACAGACATTGGCAGAGTTAGAACCCTGCCAGCTTTGTGCCCAGCACAGGGCAGGGCCTGCTCCCTTGAGCTCACTGCATGGCTGTGGTGACATGGGACTCAGACTCAGAAGGTGGGAGATACCAGAGTAGGGGCTGCGCGACAACTTCACAAGTATCTTCTTTAAAAGCACCCATCAGATAATGTACTATTTCCCTGGAGGAATGTGGAGAATATGTGTGTGTGTGTTTGTAAGTGTGTGTGTATGTGTTTAATTTGGTAGTGGGGTAGGACAAAAGGCTAGTACTGGCACTCTCATATGAAACAAGAAGAATTAGGAAATTATATGCCCCATAACAAATATTTGTTTTTTTAAATTAATTAATTAATTAATTATATTTTATTTTTGGCTGCATTGGGTCTTTGTTGCTGCGCGCAGGTTTTCTCTAGTTGCGGCAAGTGGGGGCTACTTTTAGTTGTGGTGCGCAGGCTTCTCATTGCGGTGGCTTGTCTTGCGGAGCACGGGCTCTAGGTGCATGGGCTTCAGTAGTTGTGGCACGCGGGCTCAGTAGTTGTGGCTCGTGGCTCCAGAGCACAGGCTCAGTAGTTGTGTTCTTAACCACTGCGCCACCAGAGAAGTCCCCATTATTTGTTTTTTAGTGTGGACAGTAGCTTAGTATAATCATACAAAATAGTCTCATTTTATAATATTTAAAATATATGCAAAAATATGAAAACAATATGTCTATGATGTTTTATTTTATTTCATGGTATCTCTGTAATATTTTTATTTTATTATTTTAACAGAAAAATACAACATTTTTCCTTCACATCTTCTTAGTTTTTTCTCTTGTTTTTTAAAAATCAAGTTATTATGTGTGCAATATTGTTCGGATTATCTTGTCTCTCTCCCTCTACTTCTCAATCTTTCTCTCCCTCACACACACACACAAACACACATCATGACAGTCTTTTCATGATATTATATCTTACTCTCCAGTGCTTTCTTCATTTCTGCATTCATGAACCATTACACGGGTTTTACTTAAACCTCTTTGCAAGGACATCTGATTTCTTTGTTTTTCATTCCTGTCATCACTCATTGGAACTGTCCATCTACTTAAACTTTAAACAAGTTACTGCTTGGTATCACCTTATAATTAAGTAGCTTTTCATAAGTATGTTGGCCATTTGGATTTCCTTCTTCTGCAATGCCTGTTCAAATCTCTTGCTCATTTTTCTTTTGGCTTTTCTGCCATTTCTTATTGAATTCTAGATGTGAACGTTTTGTCTTAGATACTTTCTTTGACTCTATAGCTTCCTTCTCTATCTTATGTCCTTTAATAGACAGCTTTTAAGAATTTTAATGTAGTCCAGCTGAGCAATTTTTAATCCTTTAATGATTAATCATTTTTAGGAAATCATTGTTTATTTCCACATTATTAAGGTATTCTCTTATGTTTTCTTCTAGAAGGTTTATTGTTTTGTTGCTCCCACAAGTTGCCTAGAATTATTTACTGTGTAGAATCTGTTATAAGAATTAAGTTTATCATTATTGTGACTATCTATTTGTCCACATGTATATTCAATTGATCTAGCACCCATTATTAAAAAGAATATTTTCCCACTCTGTTAAGCAACCTTGGCCACAAAGTAGTGCTAGATGCTATTTCTGGATTCCACACCTGATCTTTTTCTGCTCTCTCCCCCAAATTAGTATAGCTTTAACATAAATCTTGATGTTAGGTGATGAATTTCTTTCCACTTTGTTCTACCTCTTCAAGTACATATGCAGCATCATTGACCCTTTGCATTGCTAATAAATTTTGGAATTTTCATTGCAACTGCCATCACAAAACATTTGAGATTTTTACTGGAATTTCATTAAATATTTTAGGGAGTACTAATATCTTTAAAACATTAAGATAACTATTTCATAATATAATATAGCCCTCCATTTTTCTTTCTTTATTAATGTCTTTGGCAGTGTTTTAAGTTTTATTTGAAGCTTTTCTGTACCTCTTTCATTAATTTTTTCTCTAAATTTTATATTTTCAAATTTTATGCTATTAAAAATTACTTTATTTTGTGTTTAATTTCTAATTGCTTACTACCTGTTTATAAAAATACTGTTGATGTTTGTACATTGACCCTGTATTCATCAATCCTTGCTGACATACTTATTAATTTTAATATTTTGGTAGGTTTGTAGGTTTAATTTTTCACAATTAATATAAATAATAATAGTTTTATTTCTTCATTTTCAATCACTTTACCGTATTATTTTATTTTTTCACTGGCTACACCTTCTAATAAATAAAAATGATGATAATGGACATTCTTAAATCGTTTCCAATCTAGAAAAGCTTTTTTTTAAACATTATACTATTAAACGTGATGGTAGCTGTAGAAATGTCATCTATCTATTTATCTATCCATACTCTTTCAGTTTGATGAATGAACGTCCCTTCTTCCTAGTTTGCTAAATTTTTTATCATAACAATTTTAATATAATCTATCAATGTAATCATGTAAATTGTTTATTCTGTTAATGTGGAGAATTGCATTCATTGATTTTAAAAATGTTAAACCAAACTCATAATTCCAGAAAAGACAACTTTGATTATATTGCATTATTCTTTTTATATACCCTAATCAGTTTGCTAATTTGTTTGACTCTGTTTTTATTATGGATTGTTGATATCCTTTCTGATTTTTTGTTGTTCCATCATTTTCTATAAGGGTATTGTTAATATTTTTCATTATGATTTTTGTCCATTTTTGCTTTATATTTTTGAAGCTATATTACTAATAATGCACAAAGTTACTATTGTTATATTTCCCTGGTAAATTTCACTTTTTAATCATTATGAAATTTTCCTTTTTATCTCTAGTAACATTTTGTGATGACACTGCACTTCTAAACTGCAAATATTATTGATTCAGTCACTTGCTAAAAGCCTTCAATAAATGTGTATGATTAAGACTGTAAGAACTTTCTAAGATTAATACAAAACTCCTTTAAAAGTTTCTGTGCAATTAAGGATAAACTCCATCACATGGCATTCAAAAATCTTCCATGCCCTTCCATAAAACTAGCTTTCTAACTTCATGTTCCATCAAATATTGTATGGTCAAATCACTCTGAATGAATAATATATCCTGACTCTTGAGGAGTTCAGCTCTTCGCCAAAAATTTATGCATAATCTTCAGGCCCAACTATAGGTAATTACGAAGGATTTACCTGACAGGTATTATCAGGAAAAGCTGCCCTCCCCACACCAGTCTTGGTGTACAGCCAGTGTATTGCAGGCTCTGAAGGGAGTTGGAGTCAAGAGCTCAGGTCTCCCTGGCCGCCTTGCTCTTATGCATATATGCCTGCGTATCCTAGATGCCACCATTTGCAAGTCTCCAAATCAGGAACATGAAGATACTTTGTCTCCACTCTGACTCAGTTTTCAGTACTTTTCCATTCTTACCCCTTCCCTCCTCTCCCTCAACCCTCAGTCTCTGGTCCCTGGGTCCATAAAATAATTGGAGCCTTTTGTTCAAGGTTCCCTCTGCACTGAGAATCCCCTACATCTGCATTGATCAACCTGACCCTCACCCAGTCCTGTTCCATGGGGAAAGCCGAGGCTTTCTTCTATTTTCTCTCTCACTTGTACTATTACACAAAGTGATTAAAGACTTGACTGTTACTTTCAGTTTGGCTTTTGTCTTACACCTGGCAGCTCAGCTTTCTTCAGCTCAGTTCTTAACAAATATAATGTAGCTTTTCACTTGCTTCCTCCTCTTGTGGTTAAAGTGACTAGAATGTCCAGCCCCTACATTTTCCGGTCTATAAATTTTCATCTTTTAAGACTCATCTCAAATACCAACTCACCTGCTGAGACATCACTCTTTGCCATTGACTACACTTTCATGTTAGCTTCATTAATTCTATTATACAAAACATATAATATATAATTAATATAATATTATTATAATTATAAACTATATAATTATAATTTATATATTAATTATATTACATAGAGATTATATTATAAAATAAATGCATATATTTTAAATATATATTTAATAATAGTATATTTACATTGTCATAATAAATAATATATTTACATTGTTATAATAAAAATTTTAATAATAAATAGCATATATTTACATTGCCTCCTTTTAAGTTGCATATCTGTGCAGTCAATTACACAGTGACAAATACGGTGCCTGATGCAAAGTAGACACTCTTTAAATGTTTAAAAAATAATTGAATGAAAAATGCTCAAAATAAATAAAAAATAAATAGCATCCTCTGGGGTGTTTTTTAAAATATTTCTAATGTTTCATTTAATGTTAATTTAAGAGAAATAGAACCTTATTGTATAACATTTACATTTTGAGATAATTTAAAAATAAATGAGTAAAGATCCTCCTTTGTTTAGCTCATATGTCTTACGTTACTAATTAGGTTACTCTTTGAAACAACAGTTTCAAGTAAAGGTCGTAATGCATGTAGAAGTAGTACATTTAAAATATACAATTACTCTATAATCATAAAAGTGAAGTTAAAGGAAAAGATATTTTTTTAAAAAATTTTTCTCTAAAAAAACATATAACATTCCCTTCATAGGATGGATGATAAAAAAAAAAAACTGGTAAATATTGAACACTGTGATGTTTAGCTTTAGAAGCTATATAATACATACATTCACTTACATCACACACACACACTTACACTCTTATATTTTTATATTCTGACTTTATCCAACTTAAATATTTTTGAGAAAAAAATTGTGATAGAAATATGTTTTTTCTATTGCAAAAAAAGTTGCCAATAAAAACAGATATATTATTGTTTCAGTGTTAATGTGTTTGCCTGTGATTCCATTTTGAAACAATGATAGTACACATTTAAGGACTATACCATAGGCTGAAGAAGGTGAAGGAGAATTCAAGGCCAAACCATAAGTAATCCTTCTTCCAGACTTCTTGTCATGTAAGATAAATATTCACATCATATAAGCAATATTTATTTGAAATTTCTATAATTTACATCCAAAATCATCTTGTCAGGTAGATTATTCGTTAGTTTTAAAGAAAAGGTCTCTGAATTTAGCACAGTAGCCAGTACTGCCATCACAAATCCTATTTGTGCAAGGGTGTTGAGTAGGTGAATAAGAGAACTGACATGGTCATTCCTACATAGGCCACTAACTAATTACTCTGATTGTGTCCTATTTCTCCATCTTGCTTCTAATATATGTAGACTCCCACCTTGAATCCACTCCCCAAAGAGTCTTCCTTAGAAGAATGGTGAAGGAGTTCCATCCCCAATTCCATCATCTCCAAAATGTTCACCTATGATTTCATATACTTTGGTGTATTCCTCAAACTATCCCATTGTTATCTTCTAGAAATTCATTTAATTCATTTAAGTTCATAGCCACTTATGTCTACTCCACCTATTCTCAGTGCCATTATGAATCTATCCCTTTTGACATACTTTCATGATCACTTTAATGAGATTAAGGGATAGAGAGAAGGAAAGTATGTGAGAGCAGTTAACTCATTTAACTATTGTCAAAGAAAACTTTCACTGGACTTGTTAATAAGCAGTAAGACTGGCATCAAGAGGTGCAGTAGAGATTGAACTCAACTCCTCTGAAACAAAAGTAGAGATAAGTGCATAAGAGTGAGCTAGTAGAAAAACTGCTAGAGGACATTAGTGAGAGGTCGGTCAGTGTGATTAGTCCATCTGTGCTTTCTAATTGGCACTCTATCTGAGTTAGGTTTCTACCTCCTACAGGGACTGGGAGATAGGGACCCAAATTTCTTGATGATTACATTCAAAGGAATGTCTCCCAGGTCCTTGAGAAAGACATTTCTGGGTTATAGAAGATTTACATCACAAGGGGGCAGAGAAATAATTTATAATTGTAAGTTTTCTAAAGTAAATGCTCTTATAAAAGGGAGGTGAGGTGCCAATAGTCAGGAAAAACACCTGTCTAAAATTTCATCAAGCTGAGAAGAACTTTAAGGCCATCATAATCACTATCTGTATCTGATTCTCAGAATTAGTATTTCTAAAACCTTCCCAAATAATTCTTATGCATGGCTAGTTTAGGTACAACAACACAACTATAATTACAAGTCTAATTCAAACCCATTACTAAAGTAAAATTAAAGAGGACACTTGGTCTTCTTTTTATAAAATAAATTCATTTTGCTTTTACCCTCCCACCCACAAATAATTCTACTAATTATTTTTAGCAAACAATTGTGCCATTTTATGCTTGGTGCTTATTATATTGCAGATTAAGTTAAGGCCAGAAAATTAATTTTTCAAGTTATGAAAATCAAAAATATAGTCACATCAAGGAACCACATATGTTACAACAGTGGTAAAGCTAATCTGGGCTCTGTTAATGCAAAATTAAAACGTTTTGTCATGGTTGGGCCATTAATTTGGGGCTTAAACTTTAAACAAATAAGAAGATAGAAGAAAAAGCTTCTAATAAATCTGAGAATTATAGTAGTGAGTGTCTAAGGCCCTTTCCATTTCTCCAGACTTAATGGTCCTCCCAGAGATTACTGGTCACTACAATCCAGTGAGACCGGGCATTAGATGAAACATGAGTGCCTCTCCTACTTAAGCAGAGGTAGAAGGGCACTGGCAGCTATTTTACAGTCACCACTCTACTCCAGGGGATCTCTTGTAATCACTATCACTTGAACGATCTAAAGACTCTCCTTTGTGGACACTTCAGCCCCAGACTTTGCTGCTGCATTGCAAAATGCTGGACACCACCAGAGCTCTTAGTTTAAGAGCCTTAGAAAAAGAGCCTTTTTCCTGCCGCTTGAGCTTAGTGAATCGGTCTCACCTGCTTCTGCAGTGCTCCTGAGGCTTCCCTAAAGGATTTAATCCAGTTTCACAAGGAACCTTGAGCCTTTAGTGATTCAGTTAGAATCACTAGTCAGATGGCAGTGATCAAATATGGATGATTTGAATGACCTTCACTGAAATCAGCATTGCTAACATAGGCAGAAAAAATGTGCCTGATGGCCTTTGTTCACCAACTGTTTACAAGCCTGGGCTCTGGTTGTATCTCTACAGGACACAGTCAATTGGTGATAAAGATTCATAGGTCAAAATTAAGCCAATTGATATTGAAATGAGATTTGTTTTTCATGTTAAACCAGTTAATACTTTCTTTCTTCAGAATTGATTAATAGAATTTTTAAAATTATTAGACAATTATGCTTTTATTAGTGCAATAATTTTTAATCATGGTGTTCATACTATGTTTCATAATTCTAGAATGCTACTATATATTTTGCTTGTTTAAAATATTTTTTCTTCAAAAATATATGAATTTTGTACAAAAAGCATAAGAACCAGTTTATCCAAAGCGTATTTATCTTCAAAATTAAATTATAATACTCCCAGTGTCACTGATACTATTTTTAATACCTTGGGGAAAATACATTGCGTATGAGTTAGTTTCTCATAAAAAATTACTACTCTGGCTTAAAAGAGAAATTAAAATAGATAAATACAATTTAATACACCAATGACAGATTCAAAAATCCAGTACTTCACCCTTAATAGAGTACCCAGTAGCCATCTGTGACTATTGAGCGTTTGAAATGAAGTTATTCCAAACTGAGATATTTTTAAGTGTAAAATACATAGTGGGGCTTCCCTGGTGACACAGTGGTTGGAATCTGCCTGCCAATGCAGGGGACACGGGTTCGAGCCCTGGTCTGGGAAGATCCCACAGGCCGCGGAGCAACTAGGCCCGCGAGCCACAACTACTGAGCCTGCGCGTCTGGAGCCTATGCCCCGCAACAAGAGAGGCCGCGATAGTGAAAGGCCCGCACACCACGATGAAGAGTGGCCCCCGCTTGCCACAACTAGAGAAAGCCCTCGCACGAAACGAAGACCCAACACAGCCAAATAAATAAATAAAAAATCCTTCCCTCTAAAAAAAAAAAAAAAAAAATAGTGGATTTCAAAGACTTGGTAAAAAAATAAGTAAAATAGTAATAATAATAGTAAATAGTAAAATAAATAAAATAATTTTGTATTGATTGATGATAAAATTAGTGTTTTATACATATTTATTATTAAAATTAATTACTTAAAAAAATTTTAATGTGGCTACTAGAAAATTTAGAATTATACATATCACTCATCTTATTTAATTAGACAATGTTGCTCTAATGCCTCATCGTATTGAATATTGACTTTAATGTCAATGTACTGATTTGTTTGACCATGAGTACCTGAATAGAAATACAGGTTACAAAAAGTAGCAAAACCAATCTCAGAATCTCTTCCCATGATTGAAATCAAAAGAAATATTACTAAATTTACAATATTCAACTATTTTTGGCCTACAAAAACAGCTAGTTCATGTAGTTCAATTTTTCCATCCTTCACATTTCCCTTTGATTTAGAAGTTCACTGGTGTTTTTCTTGTGATATCGAATGACCATGACCATCTCCTTCTTACCTCATAGCATCCAATCTAATTCTCTGTATCAGTGCTCAAAATTCCAATTTTCATAAGAGAGTTATTTGTGACAATATGTTGGTTGGGTCAGAACCTATCTAAATTTATTTTGAGAAATTCTGCAAAAATGCCTATATGGTTCTCTGTAACCTACTCTCATGAATAGCAGAAAGTTTAAGGTTTATCTTAGTAGTCTCAGAATGTTGGGGATATTGAAACATACACAGTGATGCCCTTTGATTTTAATGGGGAGAGGAGTTTATCTTAATCCACTATTAGGGTTCTAATTAGAATAAATCTGTCTAAGAGACTAGATGCCCCAGAAGCTGGAAGTAGAGAGAGATCATGAAAACTAAGAGAGAAAAGTCATAGGAGTGAGGTAGTAGGACTGTGAGCCACAAAGGAAGACAAGGACTGAATGTAAGATTAAGTCATGTTTCTCACTATACTGTGCATTTATGCCCAACTGCTCTTTGATCTGACTACCCTTAAAGGTATGGTATAAACGAAGGAATTGTACCACTATTGGCCCAAGAGCTCCACTGTGGATAACTTATCTGAAAGAGTTGAGTATAAAGAGATAGGAAGGAGTTTCCATGCTGGGGGCGGGGAGAGAAAAGAGCACAGAGATTGACAGATTGGACAACCCCATTTGGGGCAGAGCTGTTGACAGTGAGCAGAGTAGGATGCCAGCAAACAAAGTGAACATAAGAGGAGAAAGATTTTATTTAAAGTTACAAACAGCATGTCTGATTATAAAATGACAATTCCCCAGTCTCAGAGATGGCTAGAGAAACTCTTTAGGGAAGAGAATAGCAGAAATAGCCTGAAGTTTGAAAGAATTCTAGAAACATCCTTTGTTTCCTCAAGTCAGGAGAAACAGACCTTTGGGATATTATTATAAATACGGCAAAATTTTGCTGACTGGTACTTCAGGTGAGAGGGGAGATAGAAAACATATTTTTAAAAGTTCCATCCTTATTCACCTCTCCCTGCAAGCATATTTATATTATCTCCTGAAAATATATTTCATGCTGTCTATATTCTGAGGTTGAGGTATTCTGGTCAAATTTAGGACCCATCAAAGGCCCCTTTGATTATAATTTGCATGGAAGACCTCCATAGATTTTCAGTGGTGGATATTTTTTCCTGTAAGCTTTAGGCTTTTCCCAAGTCTATGTTGTGTATGGAGACAGTTTCTGTTATATACTTTAGATTATAAGATGATTTGCCTGTTACAGGCCAACTCTTATGTTGAAAACTTAACCTTAGCTCAGTTGTTAATACCTGTTTCCCATAGGTTTCAAGTGACTTGCCCTAATTCCTTTAAGAAACTCTGTGATAACGAAAGCAGCCCAGTAGGGCCCCTCACTGAACCAATTGTACCAGGTAAGAAATTATACTGAGATCAATCTTTGGCCTGATATCTTGTCTTGTTTGCCTTCATGTGCACATCCATATGTTTATGCAGCTCCTTTATCCTCTTTGATCATCTGAATGAGCTCCTGCTCTATCCCAACATTCTGCTATATGTTGTGGATGGAGTGATGAGTAGAATTTTAACATGGGATGCATTAAAATAAAATTGTTAGCTCCCAGTAGTAATTAGTAGGGAAGCTTTGCCTTTGCCTGGAACTATGGAATAATGTATCTCTGGAAGGCTTGTTAAAATGCCAATTCCTGGACCCCAAACCCAGGGATTCTGATTCAGTGTTCAGGATTGGGCCTATGACATTTTTTAGTGACAGGCCCCCAGATGATGCTAATGCTGCTGTTTTATGACTCATACTTCAAAGGCCATTGTTATAGTGCACATTTAAGACTATTGAGATACCATGAAATGAAGCAAAAAATAAAACAGTTAATCAAAGTATGAAAAAGAGCTAGATCTCTCAGCTTCAATACTTCTTGTTTTGTGTATTTGTTTACTTTTGAAGCTGAATGTCTACCTAGGAAATAGAAAACAAACAAACAAAAAAACCCAAGTATTTCACTTGCATAGTTTCTGTATAGTGAAAGACAAACTCCACATGTTTCTGTGCTGATGAGTATATCCAGTCAGCCTCTGGACCTAAACCAATCTGACCCGTGTGATTTACCTGTTAATCTTTGTCCATTTTGGCCATCCCATTCTCATTAGATCCAAAACACACTAATCATGTATACTAAAATTAGAAGTTTCAATAGAAAAATAGCAAAGGCAGGCCATGAGAACCAGCAATCTTAGAATTGTAATTTACATTCCAGTGGGAGCCATCTATGAAAAGAGTTATTTTAATTTAATCCTCAGTGAGGGGTCCTGTACACTGAAATCAGCTCTCTGAACAATGCAGACTTTTAATATAGTTAGATTATAAGGTAATAACATTTTGCAAGTTTCTCAAAACTTAGGCTCCCACACAGGTTTAATTGCTACAAGCCATTAGTGGGGAACATTTTCCTGGGAAATGTATATTAAACAAAAAAGGTGAATGGAAATCAACTGTTTCAACATCTTAAACTGTGGAACTTCATGTAAAATGTTTTTCTTCTATAAAAAGATAGAAAAGATTATGCTCTAATATGTTTAGAAGTTCTCAAATTGCTCATTTAAAAATATATATCTGTGGGAACAAACTGTCTTGGAAATAAGAAGAGATCGCTTTATCCAGATTTCCCTTTTGTGTGTTATCTTAGGAGACTGAGTTAATCTAAATAGCACAGTAAAATTTCAACACAAACCACATCTGATAGGTGTGTTGTCTTTTTCTTAATTTACCCCACCTCAGTTCCATTCTCTGCCCTTTTCTGTATTGCTCTCAGTCCAGGAGACTGACCCCCTGGACACTGTATCTCTAAGATTCCTTTGAGCTGATACCTCATTGTAGTTTTGATTTGCATTTCTCTAATAATTAGTGATGCTGAGCATCTTTTCATGTGCTTTTTGTCAATCTGTATGTCTTTTTTGGAGAAATGTCTGTTTAGATCTTCTGTCCATTTTTTGATTGGGTTGTTTGTTTTTTTTTGTTATTGAGCTGCATGAGCTGCTTGTATATTGCTTCTGTGTGGAATCTAAAAATATTGGTATAAATGAACTTATTTACAACACAGAAATAGAGTTACAGATGTAGAAAACAGTCTTATGGTTACCAGGGGGGAAAGGGGGGAGGGATAAATTGGGAGATTGGGATTGACATATACATACTACTGTATATAAAATAGATAACTAATTAGGACCTACTGTATAGCACAGGGAACTCTACTCAATACTCTGTAATGACCTATATGGGAAAAGAGTCTAAAAAAGAGTGGATATATGTATATGTATAACTGATTCACTGTGCTGTACAGCAGAATGTAGCACAACATTGTAAACTATATTCCAATAAAAATTTTAAAAAAAGATTCCTTTGACAGCTATCTTTGGTTAGATTTGTTTAATGGTAGCATAGTCAGTTTAAAGGAGGAGACAGAAGTTAAAGTATTTGTTCCATACCAGAAGATTCTGATGCAGACTAAAGTTCGATAAGCACTAAACTGGAGGACCTATTTACTATTAAAATCAGAAGAGCTTCATTAACATATTTTTAAAATATATAATTCCTCAAGGCATTACAGAGGTCCATAGTTATCTTCGTTTTAAGTCCATGCTGTCGTATTTGTCCCTGGCTGTCACTGCATCCCTCTGTGGTAATAACTTCCACTAGCAGGCACACTTATCCAAGATTCTACCTTTTACTGAGCACCAGTAACTATTTCCTCCTTTTTCCCTGACGTCCTTGAGGTGTTAACTGTGTCCCTCTGTAGCTATCCTGGGGGTGCCCCACTATCTGGTTTGATCTTTTAGCACAGGATTTTCCCCCATGACACCATTGACATTTTGGACTGGACAGTTCTCTGTTGTGCAGGGCTATCCTGTGCATTGTAGGACGTTTAGCATCACTGCTGGCCTCTACCCCCTAAAACAAGTAGCACTCCCCAGTAATGACGATCAGAAATGTCTCCAGACTTTGTCAAGTGACCGTGGAGGACAAAAACTAGTACCTCCAACGCATACTCTCTGCTGAGGACTGCTATCACAAACCATCTCACACTTCTACAACTACTCTTTTCTTTCAAGTCTCATTATTGCAACCATTGAAGGAAAATCCTGATTCACAACCCAAAATGGTTAACTAAAAATTATTTTTTAAATGGACTTATTGACCAATAGCAGTAATACTGCAAAAGCAAATCATGATTAATTAACTCTATATGGTAAGATTATATTAGAACATGCACAAATATGTAAGAATAGTTCTTAATGGCATAATTACAGAATTTACTTAATAAAATATTTTCCAAATTGGAACTTTTTAAAATTATAATATATAACATTACTAAAATGTATATGACATTACAAAACAGAATTGTATTATATGAAGTAATGTAAACTTTTCTAAAGTTTTAAGAAGAGTTAACTAGCCCAAAGCTTATAAAAATATGTATAGATATTCTTCAAAATGATACAAAATACTATTAACATTACAAAGAATGAAAAATAAACTTAATGTTAAAAAGAGCACATTTAAAAAATATTATAAAATTGTTCTTATTAATACTGTTCAAGCATTTCCAGCTCTCTGCTTACTAACTATAAGGTAAGACTACATTTCTCTGCCCCATTGAAGTTAGGTCCAGCCACATGACTCTCTTTACCTGAACAAATATGTGCAGAAGCAATTTCTTTCTCTTTTCCTTTTTGGAATTGATGCTCTATAATTGGCTCTCATATTTAAACACAATGATGGTATTGGTCAATCTCACATATAATGATAAATAACATATATCATCACTTACTCATGATGCCGTAAACTTAGTTCATCAGTTTAATAAAGTTTATCTTTTATGCCTATCCGAAAATTTCAAATTATTAAAAACAAAGTTAGTTTCTTGTTAATTCATCATCCATGATGGAGGTGGGAATGAAACACTGCATACAATTATAAACATCTTAGATTAGATTTAATATATTAATTAACAGGGAAATATATTTAATCACTTAAATAAATGAAAAGCTAATATTTGTATCATGTAACTCAGTACTTTAAGAAGACTAAACTATTTTGCAATTAATTTTCTCTAAAATTATAAAATAATCCTTTAATTATTAGCTCATCTACTCTCAACCCTTGAGAATTGTGGAAATTGAAAATCTGCTAATTGTAGCATATCTGAATTTTAACCTCATCTTTTAAATCCTCATCTAGTGATTTTTTTCTACCATACTTTTCTTTCTTTCCTATGCCATTACTTTCTAGATCATAAGGTATGATTAACAAATGTGGACCACCACATAATATATTTTATTAATTTCCAGATAACAAGATGTTGTAAACAAATATAGACCATGACATAATGTGCTCTCTGGCTGGTAGAAGTAATATAAGCAGCAAACTAATATTTACATGTGTGTACAATGTGCTGCAACCATGAAGGAAGCATTCCAAGTGCAAATTCATTTGATCTTCACAACTATACTAGAAAGATCTGTTGCCATTGTTGTTTGTGTGATATTTAAAATATATTTGAACAACTCAATTATATTATTTTTCAAATTACTACTCCAGTATTTAAGCAGCAGCTGCTCTTAAAGCAGCTTTTCCTTTATAGAAAGACTATTGAAGTAGCAAAAACCAGTCTCTTGCAATAGTTAACCAGAATCTCAAAATTAAGGAAGAAGTTAGCTAGCAGAGCAGAAAGGATTAGGTTGTCTTTTGGCCACAGCTTTTCACGATCAAGGATATTTATGTGTAATGCCAATCAATCTGGTTCTAATATAGTGATTCTTCGTTGTGTTTACCTATCATTGGAAGGGAGAATGATTGCATGCCTCACAAGAATATTTACAGTAGAATATAAACTCTATGAAAGTAGAAGTTTGTAGCTGTAGAATATGCTTGGATAAATTTGAATTCATTTTGTTCAATGCTGCATCCCAAAAATATTGGCTAAATTTTAACATCTAGTAGATATTTCACAAATTTTGCATTGTTGAAGACATCAATAAATAATCAGAGCACCATCTGGATAATAAAATGAGGATTTGCAAAGGAAAAATCAGAGGAAAGATACTGGAAGAAGACACAAAGCAGATAAAGTTTTTATAATTGTGAAGTTACCTCAATAGTAGCCTCTATTTTTGTCTAATAAATATTTTTTTCATAGTGTTCCCATAAAGATGGTAGCCTAAGGACTTAATGTATATTTAGTGAAAGAAACTTGTACAGGCCTATTTTAGATACTATTGTATTGATATACTGCTATCTTTGTACAAAATGTACATTTTAATAACTGTGATGCCAATTTCCATGCTAGCAGCCGTCCAGAGGTACTGTTGTGAATACAGCCAAGTGTTAGCACATTAAAGCTCAGAATACTAGGTTTCTAGGACATGATTTGTGAAATCTCACTTCTTTCCTCATTTGTATATTGTGTGTGTGAGTGTGTGTGTAATTACAACAGATGCTAAAGTCTTTTTAAACTTCAAAATGGACATGTGGCTTATTATTATTTATTCTCTTCTGACCCTTACTATTTATGCTCATCTGAATTGCTATATCATGTTTGTGAGTTTGAAAATTATCCAGAATTGGAGAAGGATCATGCTTGTTTTTGAAAATTAATTAATATGTTTCAGCTTTCACTACTGTTTTTACTCTCCAACTTCCCCACCCCCTCCCCCAATTGACTTCAGTCACAAACAAGTCTTTTAGAATACTCTGCCACATTATAGCAGAAGAGCCTGGTGGGTGAGGAATAAGGAGCAGCACCAGAAAGCATTAAACCTTGTACAGATTATGCCAGTAAGGTTTGCCACAGTAGCAGTGCTATACTCAATTATAAATAATAACACAACTACAAGTGCATGCCCTCTGCTTTCAGCTGATTAAATATCATAACTACACAAGCCCTAGTACAGAGGCATGAAAGAGAGATTCCCAGTTTTTACCTAGAAACTGAAACTCTATCACTTAAGTGTTAATTGGTGTTACTTTGAGTAACAATGCTCTGAACCGAAAAGGCAAGACAAGGGCTCCCTGCAGCAATGTTAAAATGGTATGCATCTATTCTCAGCTCCCTAAATAACCAGTAGTGTGTACACCACCTCATCTAGTTGAAATAATGCAGGAGAACAGTAGGGGGTGAATGGGGCAAACCTTCAAACTGATAAATAGATTCTGTTAATGGACATCTGAATTATATCTCACTCTCACACATCCTAAGTCATGTAAATGATTAAAAAGGAAGCTGCTTTAATGAGAATTGGTCATGTATTTTAGAGGTACTACCATGTAGATGTACTTGTAATTAAAATGCATATGCAATATTTTGTACTATGCACGTAAATTTACAAATAAATGTAAATTTTAATGTTGTCAGTGGTTATATTGAGTTGTAATGTCAGAACCCTGGGGACTGTTCTGAGCAAAACCACAAAAAGATCATAATCCTTGAAATACGTATAGTTCCTCTGCACTATTAACAACTGCATGAGGTAGTCCATTGTCTCCAATTTACACAAAAGGTAAATGACACTCAAAGAATTGTTGCTCAAGACAGGTGCACAATCAGACAAGATGACCATTTCTAATTCCCAGTTTTGATCTCTTTGTACTGGACTATGATGTTATTTACAAATATGTCAAAATTGTGTGCCATGATAAAATAAGTTTATCCCTTTATTTCAAGTAATTACATTTAAATTCATACACATTATATAACATAAAAGAAAAAAAAAATCCCGTAATCCTCCAGGGAGTCCTGGGGTCTCTTATTACAGGGATAATATGGAAAACTAAAATATTTTATTGTTGAACTTTTAAACAATACATATTTCTTAAGTAAAATATTTAGTTTTTTGGTACTCATGAATATTTTTAGGTATAGACATGGAAGGTTATTGGTCATGCTTGATAAAGTCTTAGTCGTGAACACATCTAAATTGACCCTTCACATAATGGGCTACTAAGAGCTTTATAGTATTTTCTTTATATGTACCTCCAGTGTATACTGGAGCAATTTTACTGAGTTAAATTTTTTAAATTGAAAATAGGAATCCTATGCTTAGATTTGATAAATTCTACAATTGTGCTAATATGGTAGTCACCAGCTTGATGTGGCTATTTAAATTTAACTAGAATTAAGTAAAGTTTAAAATTCACTTCCTCAGTCACACTAACCATATTTCACATGCTCTCTTGGTATAAGTGGCTAGTGGCTACCAAACTAAGCATTTTCATTGTTGCAGAAATCTTATTTAACAAGGCAATTTAGAACATAGAGACTTGCATACATTTGAGGGTTTATATAGTTTTTCATGCCAATTGTACCAGAAATACTAAATATATCATAATATTCATTTTTTAAAATAAATTTATTAATTAATTTATTTATTTTTGGGTGTGTTGGGTCTTCGTTTCTGTGCGAGGGCTTCCTCTAGTTGTGGCGAGTGGGGGCCACTCTTCATCGCGGTGCGCGGGCCTCTCACTGTCGCGGCCTCTCTTGTTGCGGAGCACAGGCTCCAGACGCGCAGGCTCAGTAGTTGTGGCTCACGGGCCTAGTTGCTCCGCAGCATGTGAGATCTTCCCAGACCAGAGCTCGAACCCGTGTCCCCTGCATTGGCAGGCAGATTCTCAACCACTGCGCCACCAGGGAAGCCCATAATATTCATTTTAAATATATAATATGTGTGACACAGGTGTTGCAGCTATCACACAGGAACATTAAAATAACTATAGGTAATATGCTAAACAATTTCAAAAACATGATACAAGATGTACAGAAGGAATTCCTTTGACAGGTTACCAAAAGTAAGAATGCAGCTGAGCAACGAATCAGTGAATTTAAAGATAAGTCCATAGGTGTTATTCAAACTGAAACAAAGGAGAAAAAAAGAGTGAAAGTCATCATCAATCATCATCATTATCATACTCGTGCAGAAGATATAGGACAATATCAAGCAGTCTAATATATGTATTTGGAATCCCAGAAGGAGAATGAGTCAGAAGAAATATTTGAAGAAATGGCTGAGAACTTCTAAAAGTAATAAAAGATAATAATCCATAGTTTCAAAGAACTCTTAAGAGGCAAACAAATGAATGTACAAACAAATAAACCAGGACACAGCTTTGCAAGAAAGAACTCCAGAGTTCTACAGAGGGAACTCCCTGAATATTCAGAAGAATACTGATCAGTGCATGCATGTGTTACCCAAGGCTAGAGAAATAATTATTTGAAAAATTAAAGACAAAAGAGCCCAACACTTGCAAAGGGCTGGGAATAGTGCCTGTTCCCATTACTGAAAAAAATCTCATAATTCATGAATAATAAGCAGAGTATATAGAAAAGTTTTCCCTCAGTAGTAGGAAATATTTAACCATAAACACTGCACCAATCCTGATGAATCTTGACATGAAAGGAATAAGTACTTCAAAGTAAATTAACTGCATTAGAGAATCTAGAAATATTCAGCATCCAAAAGTGTAAAATTCACAATGTATGCCATCAAATCAAAACTTACCAGGCATGCAAATAAATGGGTAAATATAATCCATGAATAGGAGAAAAAAAAAGTCAACCAAATCTACCCAGGACTGATACAGATGTTAGAAAAATAGGACATTAAAACTATATTCCATATGTTCAAAGAGTTATGTGGAAACATAGAAATGTGAAAAGACCCAAATATAACTTCTAGAGATGACTACAATATCTGGGATGAAACATAGACTAGTTAAACATTGCAGGAAGAAAAGATTAGAAAACTTGAAGACATAGTAATAGAAATTCTTCAAAATAAAACATAGAAGCTATTAAAATATAACATAGAATAAAAATTAATGAAAAGAGAAACAGCTGTGGGACAACTTCAAGTGTGCTAATATACATGTAACTGAACTTCTCAAATTGGGGAGGCCAGAAAAATATGTGTAGAAATAATTACTGAAAGTTTTCCAAATATGAAGATACCTGCAGATCCAAGATTTTTAGTCATTTCCAAGTATAAGAATCTTGAAGAAAATGACACCAAAACACATTATAATCCAATCATTCAAAACTTCTGATAAAGGAAAAATCTCAAAAGCCAGAAGAGAAAAAAGACTACGTACAAAGGGAAAAAATATGTAAGATTGACAGTAGGCTGTCCAGTGAAAACAACTGAGCAAAAACACGCTACTCAAAGTTCCATATCAAATGAAAATATCTATCAAAAACAGGCAAAATAAAGACTTCTACAGATATATAAAAGCTGAAAAAATTCCTCCCCAAGAAAACCATATTAAAAGATTTGTTGAACAAAGTTCTTCAGGAAGAAAGGAGAAGATAGCAGAGGGAAACTTGGATCTACAGAAAGGGACAAAGTACACCAGGAAAAGTAATAATATGCAAAAAATAAACCTTGCTCCATACTTTACACCATGTGAAAAATACACTTGACACGGATCAGAGATTTGAGTGAAGAGTAAAATGATAAGGCCTTTATAAGAATTCATAGAAGAAAATATTTATGGCTAGGAATTTGACAAGGTTTTCCTGGTTATGACACCAAACCAAACAAAACAAAACATAAATACTTGGACTCTATTAAAAAATTTTGTATAAAACTCTGCAAAAGGCACTGAGGAGAATAACAATAATAATAATGTCTAATAAAAATATTTGCAAATAACATATCTAATAAAGAAAATTTGTGCATAATGAGAAAACCTCTCACAGCTCAAAATAAGACAAACCCGGTGGTGGGGGAGGAGGAGGATGTAATGGAATAAGATTTCTAGCTTTAGTTCCAACATATAAAGATTTTAGAAGTCAGCACTCCCATTCTTATAATTAGAAAACGAATGAATTTTCTTAGATGCTTCAGACAGCTAGTAGTTGAGAAAAACCACCAACCTGAAATCTGTAGAGACAGGTGCAGCCTCAGAGTCACAGCTTAGAACCTGTTTCCCAATAGCAGAAGCCTCTAGAGCCATAAACTAATTCTTAAAAGGTAGCTTCGATGAATAGCTAGACACTGAGTGTGGAATAGTGTAAACATGAGAAACTCCTGAGGTTTAAATTTTTATTTATTTATTTATTGGCTGTGTTGGGTCTTCATTGCTATGCACCAGGCTACTCTTCGTTGGGGTGAGCAAGCTTCTCATTGCGGTGGCTTCTCTTGTTGCAGAGCACGGGCTCTAGGCGCATGGGCTTCAGTAGTTGCAGCCCGTAGGCTCAATAGTTGTGGCTTGCGGGCTTAGTTGCTCCACAGCATGTGGGATCTTCCAGGACCAAGGATTGAACCCGTGTCCCCTGCATTGGCAGACAGATTCTTAACCACTGCGCCACCAGGGAAGTCCCTGAGGTTTAAATTCTTAGAGAGCCACATACTTTTTTGGGCTTTACCTCCAGGAACCCCACCATATTCTCAAATTGAAAATCTAAATAAGATGCCTTCATGGTTCTAACAGGGTGAGGGAAAGAGTAATCATTATTTCCCAGGTGTATTCCCAGAGACTTCTCCACACACTCACAAAAAATAAACAGAAAACCTACTACTGTTCAAGAAAAAAGACTTTGCCTGAGACTTATCCCAGCTGGATGAAGATCATTCCTCTCACTTCATTCCTTCCCTTCTAGCATTTCTGTCTTACCTAAGGGGAGGAGAGTAACCCTAATCAACAAGGGTCAAGGCTTCAAGGAAATTGATTGGGAATGCTGCAACCAGGGAAGAGATGAAAGGGCAGAGGAAAAAGGTCCACTGCTAGACATACAGTTGTAAAAATCACAGCCCAGAGACATAGATCCGCTAAAAAACTAAGATGTTGTCTTAAGATTACAGAACACTTTCCCTCCTCTACATTTTACAAGCATGACAATAGTGCAGTATAACAGTAGATTACAGCTGAAAGAGCTATAGGCACAAACTCTTTCTCTAGAAGTACTTAGGGTAGATCAAATTCAAGAGTGCTAACAAAAGCAAGCATACCAGAGGAACTTGAAATTTATGGCACATACTATGAAGATTAAATTACAGCTACAACCAACATCAAACACATCCCCAAAATACATGTAGGCATATCATGTTCAAACTACAGAAAACCAAGATAAGAAAAATCTTGGGGTCAAAAGGAAGAAAATAATACACCTTACCCATAGATGAATATGAATAAGAATTACCATGGACTTCTCATCAGAATCCAGATGAGCAAGAATAGAGTAGAATGAAATATTTAAAGAGATGAAAGAGGATTGCCAACCTAGAATTCCATATCCAGCAAAATTATACTTCAAAAATGAAGAGCAACTAAAGACTTTTTCAAAGAAATAAACCCGAGGGAAATTATCAACAGTACACCTGCCCTGAAAGAAATGGTAAAACCAAGTTTAGGCAAAAGGAAAATGATATGAGTCATAAACTTGGTTCTACATAAAAAAGAATGTGAAATATAGGAAAAAAATACATGTAAGTAAAATAAAGTCTTTTATTTTTCTTACTTTTAATTGATCTAAATGATAACAGTTTGTTTAAAAAAATAGTAAGAAAGTATTGGATCATTATAGCACATGGATAAGTAAACTGAATAACAGCAATGACACAAGTGATATGAAAAAAAAAGTTGGGATACACTCTCATAGGTACTTATACTACATGTGATATATATATATATTTTTTATTAATTAATTAATTAATTTTATTTTTGGCTGTGTTGGGTCTTCGTTTCTGTGCGAGGGCTTTCTCTAGTTGTGGCAAGCAGGGGCCACTCTTCATCGTGGTGCGCGGGCCTCTCACTATCGTGGCCTCTCTTGTTGCGGAGCACAGGCTCCAGACGCGCAAGCTCAGTAGTTGTGGCTCACGGGCCTAGTTGCTCCGTGGCATGTGGGATCCTCCCAGACCAGGGCTCAAACCCATGTCCCCTGCATTAGCAGGCAGATTCTCAACCACTGCGCCACCAGGGAAGCCCCAACATGTGATATTATATGGTGCTATTTGATGGTAGATGGAAAATGTATATAGGAAACTTTAGGGCAACCACTAAAAACATTTTTAAGAGGTATAATTGAGAGACTAAGAGAGGATATAAAAGAATGGTATTAAATGCCCAATGAGAACCAGATAAGGCAGGAAATACAGGGCAAAAAAAAAAAAAAAAAAAAGAAACAAAGAACAAATGCAACCAAAGCAATCAATTATGAATATGAGAGATATTAATGAAACTTTACAAATAATTTTAAATGTGAGTGGTCTAAATGTACCAATTAAAAGACATAGTTAGAATGGATACAAATTATATATGTTACCTCTAAGATATCTACTGTAAGTATAAAGATTCAATACTAAGATTCAAATAGATTAAAAACAAAGGGATGGGAAAAGATATACCATGTAATACATACAAACAGCAAGAAGCTGGAGTAGCTGTATGAATTTAAAACAAAGCAGATTTCCAAACAAGGAAAACTATCTGGGATAAGGAGGAACATTACATAAATATAAAGGGGTAAATTCTCCAAGATGATATAATGACCCATGATGTAGCTGCACCTACTATAGAGCATCAAATATATGAGACAAAAACTGATAGATCTGAAACAAGAAATAGCAAATATACTTTTATAGTTAGTAATCTTCCTGTAAATAATAGGTCAAGCAGGCAGAAAATCAGTAAGGATATAAATAGCATGAACAGCACTAACAATCAAGTTGATCTATGTGACATTTATAGAATACTCTATCCAACAATAGAAGAGCACACATTCTTTTCTAGGTTATGTGGAACATTCAACAAGACAATCACATTCTGATTCATAAGATACAACATAAAAAGAATACAAAGCATACAAAGTATATTCTCAGACCACAATGAAATTAAACTAGAAATGAATAAGAGAAGTATATCTAGAAACCTCCCAAACATTTAGAAATTAAGCAACACGCTTCTAAGTAACATGGGTCATATTAGGAGTCTCAAGAGAATTTAAGAAATATTTTGAACTTAATAAAAATGAAATACACCTTTTGGAAACTTGTGGGGTACAGTGAAAGCAGCATATACAGGGAAATTTATAGCCTTAAAAGCATATATTAGAAAGGAAGAAAGATCTAAAATCTGTAACCTAAGCTTTCACCTTTGTAAACTAGAGGAAGAAGAACAATTTAAGCCTAATGCAAGCAGAAGAAAATGAATAATAAAAATTAGAGCAGAAATCAATGAAATTTAAAACAGACCAACAATAGGGGAAAAAAATCAAGGAAATCAAAAGCTGGGTTCTTTTAAAAAATCAATAAAATTGGTAAATCTTTGAACAGGCTAACTAAAAAAGATAGAGAAGACACAAATTACCAATATTATAAGTGAAATAGTGTTCATCACTACTGTTCACACGGACATCTAAAGGATAATAATGACGTCTACAAACATAATGAAGTCTACAAACAAATATCCATCCACAGTTTGCTATCATAAGTGAAATAGACCAAGTCACCGTAAGACATAAAAATTATTATATAGAAAATGCCAGGGAATCTACATAACAAGTGCTAGAACTAATAGACAAATATCACAAAGTGACAGGATACAAGGTCAATATGTAAAAGTCAGTTGCTTTCCTATATTCCAGCAATGAATAATTGGAATTTGAAATTGAAAATTATACCATTCATGATTATACTCCCTACCCCTCAAAAATAAATTTTAGGTGTAAACATAACAAAATATGTACTGGATCTATATGCAGATAATTACAAAACCCTGATGAAGACAGTAAAGGATGATATAAATAAATGGAGATATATTTCATTATCATGGACTGGAAGATTCAATATGTTTAAGCTGTTAATTCTTCCTAACTTGATCTATAGATTCAATGAAATGCCGATCAAAATCTCAGGAAGCTATTTACCCAATTAATTTGAACAATTCTGTCAACACAGAGCCCACACATGAATATACATAACAGCTTTATTCACAAGTGCCCCAAACTGGAGACAATCAAGATGCCTTTCCATAGGTGAATGGATAAACAAACTGAGGTACATCCATATAATAGAACACTATTAAGCAATAAATATTAATATTCTATAAAGTCATGCAAAGGCATGTGTGAATTTTAAATGCTTATTGTGAAGTGAAAAAAGCCAGTCAGATAAGGCTGTGTTCCATTCTTCTGGAAAAGGCAAACCTATAGAGACTCTGAATACATCAGTGTTTGACATGGATTCAAGGAGAATTGGAAGAGTTGAATAGTTGATGCACAGGGAATATTTTAAGCAAACCAAGATTTTCTTTATGATACTATAATAATAGATACATGAAACATTCATCAAACACTTAGAAGGGCACAGCACAATGACCTTAGTGTTTGCAAATTTAAAAATAAATCAATTAGATAGAGGATCACAGGACAGAATCCAGACTGTGACAATAGTGATGTGACTCATTAACTACATAGGTTGATATCCTTTCCCCTAACCCCACCAGTGAGGTTATTTCATACATTTATAATACAATTAGAATATTGTCAGATCAAATAAAGATAAAAATATTTATCTTATTAATGGTGGGACAATTGTACCCCAAACATAAGGCACCCTCATAAAGCTAAATTTTGGAATGCGCCTCCTTTGGTGAATGCACCATCACTTCTTTCTTACTTTAAAAAAAATTAAGACTTCATTTTTGAGAGAAGTTTTAGGTTTAAAACAAAACTGAAAGGGAAGTATAGAAATTTTTCCATATATCCCTGCCCCTACACATGCATACCCTCCGCATTTATTAACATCTTTCACCAGAATCGTACATTTTTTTAAACTGAGGTATAATTGACATATAACATTATATTAACTTCAGATGTACAACATTATGATTTGACATTTGTATACATTGCAAAATGATCACCACAATAAGTTTAGTTAACAGAATGGTACTTTTATAAACCAAGAATGAACCTACATTTATACATCATAATCACTTTAGCAGTGATTGTATTCCATTTTCTGGATATACCATAGTTTATTTATAGATTCAACTACTGAAGGACATCTTGATTGCTTCCAGGTTTGGGCAACTACAAATAAAGCTGCTGTAAACACCTGTATACGTTTTAATGTGGCCATAGTTTTCAACTCCTTTGGGTAAATACTAAAATGCACAATTGCTGGATCATATGGTAAGAGTATGTTTAGTTTTGTAAGAAATTGTTCCAAGGTGGCTGTAACATTTTGCATCCCTACCAGCCATGAATGAGAGTTCCTGTTGCTCTGTATCCTCATTAGCATTTGATTTCATCAGTCTTCCAGTTTGGCCATTTTAATAGGTGGTTGTGTTATCTCATTTTAATTTGCATTTCCCTGATGACATATGATGTGAAGTATATTATCATAAGCTTATTTGCCATCTGTATGTCTTCTTTGGTAAGGTATCTGTTAAGGTCTTTGGGCAATTTTTTAATCAGTTTGTTTTCTTGTTAAGTTTTTTTTTGAAGTATAGTTGATTTACAATGCTATGTTAGTTTCTGGTTTACAAATAGGTGATTCAGTTATACATATATATATATTCTTTTTCATATTCTTTTCCATTATGGTTTATTAGAGGATATTGAATACAGTTCTCCGTGCTACAAAGTAGGACTTGTTTTATATCTATTTTATATATAGTAGTGTGTATCTGTTAATCCCAAACTCCTAATTTATCCTTCTCCCACCCCCTGTCCCATTTGATAACCATAAGTTTGTTTTCTATGTCTGTAAGTCTTTTTTCTGTTTTGTAAATAAGTTCATTGGTATCATATTTTAGATTCCACTTATAAGTGATATCATATGGTATTTGTCTTTCTCTGTTTGACTAACTTCAGTTAGTATAATAATCTCTTGTTGAGTTTTAAGAGTACTTTGTATATTTTGGATAACAGTTCTTTATCAGATATATCTTTTTTTTTTTTTAAATAAATTATTTATTTATTTTTGGCTGTGTTGGGTCTTCGTTTCTGTGCGAGGGCCTTCTCCAGTTGCGGCAAGCGGGGGCCACTCCTCATCGCGGTGCGCGGGCCTCTCACTGTCGCGGCCTCTCCCGTTGTGGAGCACAGGCTCCAGACGCGCAGGCTCAGTAGCCGTGGCTCACGGGCCCAGCCGCTCCGCGGCATGTGGGATCCTCCCGGACCAGGGCACGAACCCGCGCTCCCCGCACCGGCAGGCGGACTCTCAACCACTGCGCCACCAGGGAAGCCCTCAGATATATCTTTTGAGAATAATTTTTTCCCATTCTGTGGCTTGCCTTCTAATTCTCTTAATATTATCTTTTGAAGGGCAGAAGTTTTTAATTTTAATAAAGTCCAGCTTACGCATGATTTCTTTCATGGATTGTGTCTCTGGTGGTGTATCTAAAAAGACATCACTACATCACTGTATCCAGGTCTCCAAGGTTTTCTTCTATGTTATATTCTAGGAGTTTTACAGTTTTGGGGTTTACATTTAGGTAGATCTGTGATCCATTTTAAGTTAATTTTTGTGAAGAGTATATGTGTCTAGATTCTTTTTCCTTTTTTTTTTTTTTTTGTGGAGGGACTATCTTTGCTCCATTGTGTTGACTACATTCCTTTATCAAAGATCACTTGACAATATATAGGGGCTCTCTATTCAGTTTTATTAATCATTTTGTCTATTTTCCCCCCAAGCTTGATTACTGTAGCTTTAAATCTGGTAGCTTTAATTACTTTAATTACTGTAGCTTTAAATCAGTCTTAAAATCTGGTAGCATCAATTCTTCAACTTTGTTCTCCTTCATTATTGTGTTAGCTATTCTGGGTCTTTTGCCTCTTCATATAAACTTGAGAATCATTTTGTTGATATCCACAAAATAACTTGCTGCAATTTTGATTGGGATTGCACTGAATGTATAGATCAATTTGCTGCAATTTTTATTGGGATTGCATTGAATGTATAGATCAAGACCTTTATCTTGAAAATATTGAATCTTCCTATCCATGAGCATGGAATCTCTCTCCATTTATTTAGTTCTTTGATTTTGTTCATCAGAGCTTTTTAGTTTTTCTCATATAGAACTTGTATATATTATTTTATACTTATACTTAAGTATTTTATTTTTTGGGTGCTAATGTAAATGGTATTATGTTTTTAATTTCAACTTCTACTTGTTCATTTTTGGTTAGGAAAGCAATTGACTTTTGTATATTAACCTTGTATTCTGCAACCTTACTATAACCACTTTTTAGTTCTAGGACGTTTTTTGTCAATTCTTTCAGATTTTCTACTTAGGCAATCATGTCATTTGCAAACAAAGATAGTTTTATGTCTTTCTTCCCAAACTGTATATATTTTATGTTCTTTTCTTGTCTTATTGCATAAACAAAGACTTCCAGTATGATGTTGAGAATAAGTGGTAAGAGAGGACATCCTTGCCTTGTACCTGATCTTTGTAGGAAAGCTTCAAGTTTCTCAGCATTAACTATGGTGTTAGCTGTAGTGGGTTTTTTGTTTTGTTTTGTTTTGTTTGTAGATAGTCTTACATATATACATGAAACACTCTAAACAAAAATTTCTGTGAGGAACAAGTAGAATACTTTGTATAAAAGCAACTTTCATACTTCTGACATCAAATGTGTGGGATTTTCTTTACATCAACCAATTCTTCAGACACCAACTGGATGTCCTACAATTCCTTTCAGTTCTAACACTAACTACCTGGAGTTAGTGCAGCCCCCACAGGTGAAGGGCTCAGTCTTACCAGACTGTCTTCACTTCAGATGCCAATTGCAAATCCAGGCTTCCCATACTTCTGACCAACTGGCTATAAATCACTGGTTCCCATGACCCGCGTCTCAGGTTTTATAATTTGCTAGAATGGCTCACAGAACTCAGGAAGACACTTTACTTACTGTTGCTAGTTTATTATAAAGGATACAACTCAGGAACAGCCAAGCAAAAACAATTCATAGGGCAAGCAACAGGGTGCACTCATTTTGTTCACCAATCCATAAGCTCTCTGGGGTCCTTCATTTAGCAGTTTTTATGGAGGTTCCATCACGTGGGCATGATTGAGTAAATCATTTGCCATTAGTGACTGAACTCAATTTCCAGCCCCTCTCTCCTACTTGGTCTGAGGGGGAGGGGTGGGGCTGAGGGTTCTCTAATCCCATGGTGAGCTCCCGTCCTGAAACTATCTAGGGGACCACTGAGTCATCTCTTTAGCATAAATTCAGATATGGTTCTGAGTGGTTCATATTCAGTTTCCACTTCCACGTTTACATAAGTGTGTGCAACAATCAAAAGAGACGATGCCTGTATACAGTCAGAAGTACTCAGGACACAGTGCTCCTATGCATGACACATACTGTAGCTGCCTTGGCTGCTACCACCACTATTACTGTTGCTGCAATTAAGTCTGTTACTAACATTTGTAAAACAGTATACTTGATTAAGCTTCATAGTAGACATAAGGCTTAAAGACTTTTTAAATATAAAGAATGAAAAAATATTTATATGTAAAATATAAGGTGGTTTGAAGGGTTTGGAAAAAGCAGGACAGGACCAGGTTATGGGTGTGAGCAAGACAAAAGCCTGGGCTAATTTCCAAAAGAGTCCTTTCTATGTGCTTCCATACCATTTTACGCTTACCTCCGTTAAACCATTTAATAGACAGTTTGGGGATTTTTCGCATCTGAGTTTGTGTTTAGACTGATAATGATTTGTAGAGAGAAAAAGTGCTTGGTTTTCTTTATTGTTTACATTCACAGAATAAACCCAGAATCTACCACTTAGTAGGTACTCAAGAAATACAAGTTGAGAAAATAAGAATCCATGTCTAAGATTTTTTTTAAGCTATATGGTTGTTTCAGTAAATTTTGACAATATCCCTAAGACATGAAGATACCATGTGTAGGTATCTAAAAGTGTATTTGATCTTGCTAAGAAATAATACCACAAACCACAACAGAACCTCAATGTGCTAATTTGTGGGCTAGAAAACCCATATATTTTTATTCTTCACATTTATATTTTGTATAAAAATTCCTCTCCATTTTATTGATAGGTGAATGTTCATAAGTTTTTAAAATTTATTTTGCTATATGCAAAATATTTATTAAGTTAAATATCTAATATACTTTTTAAATGTAGTAAATTTCTAATTTGTTATTTTCCAGTTAACCTTTTGCCAGAAAATTAATTATCATGACAATTAATCATAATAGTCATTAAATGTATAGTGGCAGTCATAATCAATAAATCATCATCTAAAATAATATTTTTACAGTGGTAAAGTATGTATTAGTTGATAACACTTAAAATGAATTACATATTGACATTCAAAACAATTTTAAAAACAAAGTTAATTACATATTATAAGGAAAGAAAAATACTTCAAAAATGTCTATGTTATTCAACTTATACACATTCCTATTACCCTTAGAATACATCCTCAAGTGTCTCTGCTCAAAAACCCTATATTTCTATTAATCTACTTTAAAAATTACAAATGAAATATGTTTAGTGAAGAAATAATATTTATAAATAAAATTATGGGGAGAAAGATTAGCTGTAATCCCATGCCCCTCCCCCAACCACTGCTAACATGCTATACTGCTTTCCAGTATAACATATATATTTGTAAAAGGAAAAGTGGACTCTCCAAAAAAGCAATAAGCAAAATGCTATCATTAAATGAGGAGAATGAAACCCATGTACCTATTCACATTGAGAACTTCCCAAACACCTGGGAACTTTACCTTCAGTTCACTACATATCAGCTGGTTGCCATATTTTATTTGTTACTTTACATTATAATGACATGGTAAGGAAGAGACAAATCTGTTGCTTTCTTGCTGACGATGTAATCAATATACACCTGTTTTCTTCTGGGAAAACTGCAGCAGTAGATGTGGTGGCATTTTAACCAGTAAGATGGTGACAAAGTAGCATGCTGGAAACACATGAATCTGACAAACTTTCACATACTGTTTGCAAATTGATCACAAGCAGTGGGATGCTGGCATATGCTACTATTTCCATGATGACAGATTATGATGCTTCAGGTAAAAGCATTATTCATGGAAACGAAGAGGAAACCCAGTCATGAGACAAAGCTATAGGATATATATATATTTTTTTCATGTTTTCTAATATCTTCCAAATATATTTATTTTTTAAAAACATCGTTATTGGAGTATAATTGCTTTACAATGGTGTGTTAGTTTCTGCTTTATAACAAAGTGAGTCAGTTATACATATACATATGTTCCCATATCTCTTCCCTCTTACATCTCCCTCCCTCCCACCCTCCCTATCCCACCCCTCTACGTGGTCACAAAGCACCGAGCTGATCTCCCTGTGCTATGCGGCTGCTTCCCACTAGCTACCTATTTTATGTTTGGTAGTGTATATATGTCCATGCCACCCTGTCACTTTGTCCCAGCTTACCCTTCCCCCTCCCCGTATCCTCACATCCATTCTCTAGTATGTCTGTGTCTTTATTCCCATCTTGCCCTTAGGTTCTTAATGACCATTTTTATTTTTTTTTTAGATTCCATACATATGTGTTAGCATACGGTATTTGTTTTTCTCTTTCTGACTTACTTCACTCTGTATGACAGACTCTAGGTCCATCCACCTCTATATTTATTTTAATATGAAGTTTCTTCTAAAAGCAAAAATGTCAGCAATATATAAAAGTAGGGAGATGTAAAATACATTAAACTTTTTCTTGAATTCTTGGTATTAATATATTTCAGACAAAATTCAAAGATCTAAATATGATGTTTTGAATAACTTTTAATTTTCTTTAAAATTAGTCACTTATGCAATGCATATGTAAAGATAAGCTGTATCTGAATATTATACCATCAGTTACTCTTCCTCCAAATTAGAATGTATTATCTACATTGTTAGTCTGTTTCACACAAAATTGAACAAATTGGCCACATGATCAAATACTTTCTTACTCAGAACAAAACAAACAAGAAGAAACATTATTGGGTTTGTGATCAATTATACTTTGTCATTTGCTGTGTATGCTTTTAAAGAATGTTATTATTTCAGTTTTATATTGAAGGGAAATCCAATAGCATTTTAGAAACTATTCAAAAATTATTATTTGTGTTGGCAATTTTGTAAGTATTCTTCGTTAATAATAACAAATAAAATTTCAAGTCTTTGTATGTTTATCAATACATTTACAGATTTATTAGTCAGCTATTTTTCTTCATACATGATCATACAAAAATAAAGTCTATTTGTCTTCAAGCTCTAATTAAGAAAAGTTGATCTGAAGACAATCTCCAACAAAAATCATGGTATTTTGAAAGAATTACATTGTAACTAAATCATCTAAAATTATGATTTTAACCATATTTTTTTTGGAAAAAGAGCACAGATTTTCTAATTACTCTTTGTTATCCTGTATATTTTGTAGATTATATTATAATATTTAATTTAGTTGTTATTTATACAGTTTGTATAACGCCATTTTCATCGAGTATTAAATAATAAACTGGTTCAGAATGCGATGCTAAAAATTTTAATTGCACATGATTCTTTTTACAGCAGGAAGTTAATCCTTCTGTAACAAAAAAGAGAAGGAAAAACTGAGATAACAAAAGCATTAGCTTTCCCTTTTAAAAGTTTGCTTTGTGTATAATAAAATCAACCAATCACCCACGTGGAGATTATAGGAGATATAGCACCAAACATTTCTCTTATCCTGATTAGCCAGTAGACCCCTCCATCACTTGCAATTTATAATCTGCCATTTACTGAGAGGCAAAATAATAATGCTGTTGAGCTGCCACTTATGTCTTATAAGTCTAGGTCTTTGGATGACGACTTGCCTGACTCATTCCTATTTTGTTCAAGTATCTTACTCTTATATAAAATTGTTCTTGTTTATTCATTTGCCCTTGGTTTTGTTGCACTTGTTGTCAGACTTCCTAAAATAAAATGTAAAAATTCTTAAAGGAAGTATCCTTGTCTATCTGATTCATTGCTATTCCCAAGATGTCAAGGACAGTGTGTGATACATGTTACATACTCAGTCAACACTGGAGTTTACTGGAATGAAAGAATAAATAAATGAACAAATGAACCACCTATGCTAAAAATTTAAAAAGTGTTTTAGAACTTGACCCACATTGTCTACACTATGTAGCTTTATTTGGACCAATCTGTGGCCATATAATATAACCTTCTGTCAATAAGAATTCTCTCAAAATCCAGGCTAAATCTCTAGGGCCACTAAGAAGTTCTAGTCAATTTTGCTGACAAGACTGATGTTTATTTTCTCTATTATTGATCCTTTTCCCCACTGCATTTATTTCGAGACAGAATAAAGCCATGATTTTAGACTTGGATATTTATCTATTTATGTTTATGCTTACTCTACTTGAATACCCTGTAGTAATAGAATCTATGGTAGAAATTACAGATTCTTAATACTGTATGGAAGAAAATCTCATATAAAGAAAATTATTCTTGAAAATACATTATGAATCCATGACATTGCACTCTTACACACCACCCCAGAACAAATCCAAACCAGCTAGTTTTCCTTCCAGTTTGAAAAAGACTATTGTTTCTTCAGTTAAGTGTTAGAAGATGCAATTGGTTTGTGTTTAAGGCCCACTTCAGTTAAAATATGAACCTTAAACATGAGAATTGCACTTACTATTTTATCATATTTACACTACCAGAGGGCATAGGGGTATACATTACAGTCTCAAATCTTACTTCTGGGCACACATACCAACTGAGAGGAAAAGTAGGGATAAATGCTTATACAACTAAACTTACTGTCTCTGGGGAGTAGAATTCAACTTCACTCTAATACATCAAGGTTCCTTTAAGATCTGCTTCAAAGGAAAGAGACAATACATTTTTCTTGCCTTGAATCAGATAATTATTACGAGATTGAACAAAGCAGTAATAGCAGCTCACACAGAACTGACCTTAGTGCCCCTATTGTCTGTGTTCATTTTGATACATTCAGCTGGCCAGCATGTGTTTGACTTGCGTTCAGTCCATCTCTACATTCTTAAATCCAGCTGTCTTGGGATCTGACACTGCCAAGGCATGGTCTACACCATCTGCTCTGACTGACTGCCACGATTCCCGGCTGCCCTGACAAGCCTGGAGAGACATTCTGGTTTTTGTGTCTCCTGTGAATATTTGAGGTTTCTGAATAGGTGACTCTCAGAGAGGTGAAATATTACAGTGTCCCAATCATAAACAATAATACTTCCCTTCCACTGGTATTTGAGATGATTTCTCACTGTAAAAATCTCAGTCACCTAAAGTATGTTACTTTGTTTTAGGTGACAAAATTGACAATAAACATTGACAAACTGAAGCATATGTAGAGTAGACTAGCACGATGATGTTAGTTCTTCTAACTATATTTGGGAAGTAGTATATAAAGAAACTGACATTTGAGTCTTGGAAAATGGAATATTAAGGAATAATAGTCTAGTGGTGACTTCATCTTCAAATGAGAAAACACAGTTCAAGGAATGAGGAGAGTCTTTTAAAGAGTCTACACTCTCACTGAGTGTTCATCAATGAAAAACTCTTTTCAGTTCAGTTTATAAAATGCTTTCAAAATTGCAAGCACTTGACTGTTTTACGGACTGGAGTCTCAGCACTCAAGATCCTCAGGGTCTGGTGTTCAAGATTTGTTCAAATGTAGAACATGGTCGGTCTCAAAATTGATTGATTCATAATATCATCCTACAAAGCACTGACATTAGTCTTTGTATAAAGTAGACAGTTGTGTGCAAACTATTTTAAATCACTTATTGTTCTTTTTTTCACCTTCCTCATTTGTAAAATAGAGATACTGATGATATATCAATCTGAGTCCTGACAATTTATGTAAAACGTTCAGCTTTCAAGCTGTTTTAAAAACCATGAGAGACCTGAACATACTAAAATTCTAAGTAATATGTTTTCTAGTAATTCAAAAACAGAACTTTAAACCCATTTATTATTTGTAATATTTATTTTCGTTATATAGGTTAGATTAATGGATTGAAGAAGACTATTTTGTCTTTGTTTTCAATTTTGCTGCTTATATTTGAGCCAATTCTATGATGGGAAAGTTTTTAAAAGAATGAAATTAGAGTGATTCTTGCTTTGAGAACTTATATTTAAAAGATATGAGCCTCCTGACGCTATGAGGTTTATTCATTGTAATTAATACATGACAAGACTTTCTGTTGAATGTTTTAAAACACTCAACAACTTGCAAGTATACTTTTCTTAAAAACAATTTATAATCCATCATATATTAACTGCATTTGGAGAAGCTATGGAATCAGATTACCCATAGTAGTATAAAAGGCAATATAATTGATAAATATAGTTGTTTAATCTAGAATAAATATTTTTTCATTGAGCGTTTGGCATTTTATTTATTGTTTGCTTATACTGATTTATTAAGAAGTTTTAGCAAATATTTTCAAAGCTGAAGTTTTAGAGAAGATATATTTTAGAAAATATATAATTATTTTATGATTGAAAGGTTTCTCTCTCGCTCTCTCTCATATACACACACACGTACATACATATACGTATCTCTAACCACACACATATGTAAGCATAATCTATTTTTTCCTGATATCAATAATAGAAAGGAAGAAAGAAGTAGCTGAGTGAAATAAAGGCAGCATCCAGCAATAACAGCCAGGAAGAAAGAAGAGTAGAGGTTTGAATGAGATCCAGATTAACAAAACTAGAAATTTTGTTCACTGTATCTAATGTATCACCTAATTTTCCACTTGTAGGCAACCATGGATTATTTAATAGAGAATGTTTGTCACCTTGTAAAAGGGCAGACTATGTCTATTTATCTTCATTTCCCTTCCCTTCTTGCTAAAACAAGGTTGGGAGGGGGGAAGTGAGAGACCCGAAGACAAAACTGTATAAAGGAAGCTCAAATATATTAAGACTATTACAGGAAGACCACCAGAAGATAATATTTATTATAGCACATACAGTAGGCTAGGGTTCATACTGTACAGTAATTATATAAGAGAGTAGTATGGTAAGTGGAATTCATAATGTACTAATCATTAATAACTAGTGAATTATTGAGTATTTCTACACCAAAGAATGGTTTAATGCTTTGAGCATAAAAATATATACAACACATTGTAACTCTCTAAATCAAATGAGTATTATTATTAGTAACAATGATGAACATTGTATATATGTTAAATATATATACAATGATTAATATCATAATCATTGTAAATATAACAATATAACACAATTGATTTTCTGTATCTTTCGATTTCAGTCTTTTGTCTCCCAGCACCTTTCATGAAAGATTTTACTACATCATCAGAGAGATGTTCTTCAGCTGAAAGTCTAAATCTAATCAATGCAGTTTCTAAAAGTGCTATAAATTATCACTTAATAATAAATATTTAATTATAGGAAGCCTGCTATTTATTTTTAAAAGCCTGATTCTTAGCCAGTATACAATTCAAATATAAATTTTTATTCTCCTGTCCCACCGAAACCAAACAAACCCCATATATCGTTCTACTTAGATACTTTATTTATTCTTCAAATACATATTAATTGAGCATGAATTTTGTGACAGATTCAATCATCTTTAAGTATCCATATGTGTCATGCATATTTGCTTAATGGAAAACAAGTGGGTATCAGTTCTCTCCATTTCTGTAAAAGGAAGACTGATTATTGCTCAGAACTAGTGAATGGTATTCACTTTTCATTTTCCACTTTACTAACTCAGAGTTTTTTGAGGTTATTGTCATCTCCCATTATGGAATGAGTATGTTATGAGCAGATAAATGGAACTTTAGTTTCTGGGTTACAAATATGAAGAGCCACATCTATATCTGATATCAAGAGCTACCCAGCACCAGATATAAAAGACATTGGGCTTCACTGAGTAACTGGATATGATCTTGTGGTTGTTCCCCTTTGGCAAGGATGAATGCGACTAATGAGACATTGATTTTAGCACAGTTAATAAGTGATATTTTACATCTTCCTTTGCAGGTAAGATGACTAAAGGAATGAAAGGAAGACTGAGTGGAACTTTATTTTTATTTATGTATTTATTTTTTAGAGAAGGGTCTTTTTTTTTTTTTAATTTTATTTTTGGCTGCGTTGGGTCTTTGTTGCTGCACTCAGGCTTTCTCCAGTTGTGGCGAGCGGGGGCTACTCTTCATTGAGATGTGTGGGCTTCTCATTGCGGTGGCTTCTCTTGTTGTAGAGCACGGGCTCTAGGTGCGCAGGCTTCAGTAGATGTGGCTCGCGGGCTCTAGAGCGCAGGCTCAGTAGTTGTAGAGCATGGGCCTAGTTGCTCCGCGGCATGTGGGATCTTCCCGGACCGGAGCTCAAACTCGTGTCCTCTGCATTGGCAGGCAGATTCCAAAGCACTGTGCCACCAGGGAAGCCGCTGAGTGGAACTTAAAAAAAAGTTGTTTAAAAGGGATTATCAAAGTTGAGAGAGGTGTATTTTACCTTTCACATACAATCCTTCTTTTCCCTTGAAATAGTAATTTGATGCTGAAAATCGTAACCACTCACTAAGGAAGGCAGAGAAGGGTTGAAAAATAAAAAAACGAAAAACAGGAAGATGCTGGATTCCTGATGTCCATGGAGCGTCCATTAACATACTTGGGTTTCAACCTCCAGAATCCTTTTAGGTAAGAAAAACTAAATCAGTATCTTGAAAATTCCATTACTATTTTGGATTATAAAAAGTATATATCCTAAATGATAGAGCATCAGAAGGACAACAGGACTAAAGAAGCAGTTTGTGCTAATATTTTTAAGGGAAAAGTTAGGAATAGAGTGAATTTTTAAACAAGGACAGACATTATCATCTCCATTAACAATGATATAAGTGCTTTTCAGGGAGTTAAGTTTTATAGACAAATGATAAATAATTGGTGGATACACATTTACTATCATTTCAGATTCTTTAACAAAAGCCATTTTTTCTGTTCTTTTGATAAAATTTAGCCCAAAAGTATTTTAGAAAAAAGTGATAAAATCACCGTAGATACAAAATAGTAACAAACAAAAGTCTCAGTAAGACAGCAGTTCTTTTACTATAGGAGAATTTAAGATCTCAGGTTAGTTGACATAAACTGTTGCACTAAAAGCACAATCGTCCAACTCTACATGGGCATTTAAATACCACAAGTACTAGATATCACATGTGTATTATATCAATAAAATGACATTAGGTTATTTTCCTCCTACATTGAGAAGATTGTTAGAGCTCGCACTCTAAAGTACTAATAACTGCAAATTTTCATTTGGGATAGTTTCTCATTCTTTATAGAGAACGAAGTTTCACTGTGGTTCACAGTATATTCATTTTGGCATCCAATTTAAAATAATAGTTACATAGTTATTATTACTACTAACAACAGTAATAAAATTAATAAAATAATTACAAAATGAGTATTTTAAAAGTTCCTGCTATTTGCTAGGCATAAAAATTATTTGAATCTTTTCCAAAATTGATTGTAGGCATTATTACCTTTAATTAACATGCGTACTTATAAATACTTAAATCAAGGCAGTTACTTTCTCAAGGTTACACATCTATAATATCTTAATGGAAATTCCACTTTCTGTTCTTAAAACTGTACTCACTCTATTATGTTATAACATTGGCACTAATTTACCAGTTTATATTCTCAAGAACAATGGAATTTGCATTCAAGATATTATGAATAAGGAAGAAGAGTAGGCTTGATCATTGTCTTAAAATCATGTTTTCTTTTTATCAATGTGTCTATGTATGTATTTATCTAATTTACACCTAAAATTCACTATTTTTGTTATAAGTTCTAATGAGCTTTCACAAATACACAGAGACGTGTCTCTTTCACCACAGTCAAGATAAAGAGCAGTTCCACTACCCCAAGAAATTTGCTTGTGCAGCCACTTTATAACCAATCCTCTCACACTCCCAATCACAGGCAACCATTGTATTTATATAAATGGAATTATTCAGTATGTAGCTTTTTGAATGTGGCCACTTTCACTAAATTGCCATGTAGATTCATCTATCCTATTATAAATATGTATTAACTGTTTGTTCCTTTTTACTGTTAAGCAGTATTCCATTATATAGATGTAATACAGTTTGTTATCCAATCACCAGTTAAACCTTTTTTTAATTTAGCAATTATAAACAAAGCTACTATAAACATTTGTATAGAGGTTTTCACATGAGCAAAAACTTCAAATTTTAATCATACAGTTGACATCAGTTTAACTTTATAACAAATTGCCAAACTGTTTTCCAAAGTGGCCAACCATTTTGCATTCCCACAAACAATGAATGAAAGCTCCAAAACCTAGGTATCTATGTCAGCACTTGGTCTTTTCAAGTTTCATTTTAACTCCACTTTCTTTTATAAACCATTCTCTACTGCAAATAACACTATCTGGCATAGAGATTTAATTCCCTCTTTCAAAGCATTTCTCTGCCACAAACTATGTGATCAGGTGCACACAATTGATATTTTTCTTATAAAGTGTAATATTTACCCTTAGTATAACTGACAATGTCTTCAAACAGGGAAAACTTATTTTCTAAAAGCTTCTGTTATATGCTCACTTTACTTTTGAGGTTTTGAGGGTTTTTTTTTTTTCTTTCAGTTGTTATATAATCTCTCAAGAATTCCAAGCTGTCTATAATCAGTATAAACAGGATGCCAACTGTTACACATGCAAACTTGCATTTGATTTTCAAATAACAGTGATTCAAAGGCAAGTCTAAAGAGCATAGGGTAAAAAATGATTAAACACATTACTAGATCAATCCTGGTTATCCAAATATATATACAGACCCATGATTTGAATTTGCATCTATACATACATACATGCATCTATAATACATGCATGCAAAAACACATTTATATATATACATTTAAATATTTATATTTTAATGATGACAATGGTAAAAGTTTTTCTAAAGATTTTTCATTTAAAAAATGCAGTACTCATTAATTTCTAATATTGAAAGAACATATTAAGTTGAAAAATAAAAAAGTTATAAACTATATGTTTTAATTAAAAGCTGTATGTGTATATCCATCTAAGATCATAATTTAAGTATAGACAGTGTCCAGTTTGTATAAAATTGGATCATATTCTACAAACAGTTCTCTAAAATGTGTATTTGAAACACATACAAATTATGGGTTGGAAGACTGCATGTCAAAAGCTAACGGCTTTTTTGGAGACCTTCAAGATGGCGGAGGAGTGAGACGTGGAGATCGCCTTCCTCCCCACAAATATGTCAGAAATACATATACATGTGGAACAACTCCTTCAGAACACCAACTGAACGCTGGCAGAAGACCTCAGACCTCCCAAAAGGCAAGAAACTCCCCTCGTACCTGGGTAAGGCAAAAGAAAAAAGAAAAAACAGAGCCAAAAGAATAGGGATGGGACCCGCACCAGTGGGAGGGAGCCGTGAAGGAGCAAAGGTTTCCACACACTAGGAAGGCCTTTCGCGGGCGGAGACTGCGGGGGGCGGAGGGGGGCAGCTTCGGAGCCATGGAGGAGAGCGCAGCCACAGGGGTGCAGAGGGCAAAGCGGAGAGATTCCCGCACAGAGGATCGGTGCCGACCGGCACTCACCAGCCCGAGAGGCTTGTCTGCTCACCTGCCGGGGCGGGCGGGGGGCTGGGAGCTGAGGCTCGGGCTTCGGTCGGATCCCAGGGAGAGGACTGGGGTTGGCGGCGTGAACACAGCCTGAAGGGGCTAGTGCACCACAGCTAGCCGGGAGGGAGTCCGGGAAAAAATCTGGAGCTGCTGAAGAGATGAGACTTTTTCTTGCCTCTTTGTTTCCTGGTGCGTGAGGAGAGGGGATTAAGAGCGCCGCTTAAAGGCGCTCCAGAGACAGGCGCGAGCCGCAGCGATCAGCGCGGACCCCAGAGATGGAAATGAGACGCTAAGGCTGCTGCTGCCGCCACCAAGAAGCCTGTGTGCGAGCACAGGTCACTCTCCACACCGCCCCTCCCGGGAGCCTGTGCAGCCCGCCATGGCCAGGGTCCCGTGATCCAGGGACAACTTTCCCGGGAGAACACACGGCGCGCCTCAGGCTGGTGCAACGTCACGCTGGCCTCTGCCGCCACAGGCTCGCCCCGCATCCGTACCCCTCCCTCCTCCACAGCCTGAGTGAGCTGAAGCCCCTGAAGCAGCTGCTCCTTTAACCCCATCCTGTCTGAGCGAAGAACAGATGCCCTCAGGCGACCTACACGCAGAGGTGGGGCCAAATCCAAAGCTGAACCCCGGGAGCTGTGCGAACAAAGAAGAGAAAGGGAGATTTCTCCCAGCAGCCTTAGGAGCAGCGGATTAAATCTCCACAATCAACTTGATGTGCCCTGCATCTCTGGAATACTTGAATAGACAACGAATCATCCCAAAATTGAGGTGGTACACTTTGGGAGCAATGATATATATGTATTTTTCCATTTTCTCTTTTTGTGTGTATGTGTATGCTTCTTTGTGTGAGTTTGTCTGTATACCTTTGCTTTTACCATTTGTCCAAGGGCTCTGTCTGTCCGTTTTTTTGTTTGTTTTTTCAGTAGAGTTTTTAGCACTTGTTATCTTTGTGGATTTGTTTTTTGGTTTGTTCGCTCTCTTCTTTTTTTTAAAATTACTTTTTAATTTTTAAAAAAATTTTAATAATTATTTTTTTTATTTTAATAACTTTTAAATTTTTTCTCTTTCTTCCTTCCTTCCTTCCTTCCTCCTTCCCTCCCTCCCCACTCCCTCCCTCTCTCTCTCTCTCTCTCTCTCTCTCTTTCTTTCTTTCTTTCTTTTTTTCTCCCTTGTATTCTGAGCCATGTGGCTGACAGTGTCTCAGTGCTCCGGCCAGGTGTCAGCCCTGTGCCTCTGTGGTGGGAGAGCCGAGTTCAGGACATTGGTCCACCAGAGACCTCCCGGCTCCACGTAATATTAAATGGTGAAACTCTCCCAGAGATCTCCTTCTCAACACTAAGACCCAGATCCAATCAATGACCAGCAAGCTACAGTGCTGGACACTCTATGCCAAACAACTAGCAAGACAGGAATACGACCCAACCCATTAACAGAGAGGCTGCCTAAAATCATAATAAGGTCACAGACACCCCAAAACACACCACCAGATGTGGTCCTGCCCACCAGAAAGACAAGATCCAGGCTTATCCTCCAGAATACAGGCACCAGTCCCCTCCACCAGGAAGCCTAAACAAACCACTGAACCAACCTTAGCCACTGGGGGCAGACACCAAAAACAACAGGAACTACGAACCTGCAGCCTGCGAAAAGGAGACCCCAAACACGGTAAGTTAAGCAAAATGAGAAGACAGAGAAACACACAGGAGATGAAGGAGCAAGGTAAAAAACTACCAGACCAAACAAATGAAGAGGAAATAGGCAGTCTACCTGAAAAAGAATTCAGAGTAATTATAGTAAAGATGACCCAAAATCCTGGAAATAGAATGGAGAAAGTAAAAGAAACATTTAACAAGGAGCTAGAAGAACTAAAGAGCAAGCAAACAGTGATAAACAACACAAAAAGTGAAATTAAAAATTCTCTAGAAGGATCAATAGCAGAATAATGGAGGCAGAAGAACGGATAAGTGACTTGGAAGATAAAATAGTCGAAAAAACTACTGCAGAGCAGAATAAAAATGAAAGAATGAAAAGAATTGAGGACAGTCTCAGAGGCCACTGGGACAACATTAAATGCACCAACATTCGAAGTATAGGGGTCCCAGAAGAAGAAGAGGAAAAGAAAGGGACTGAGAAAATATTTGAAGAGATTAGAGTTGAAAACTTCCCTAATACGGGAAAGGAGACAGTTAATCAAGTCCAGGAAGCACAGAGAGTGCCATACAGGATAAATCCAAGGAGAAACACACCAAGACATATACTAATCAAACTATCAAAAGTTAAATACAAAGAAAAAATATTAAAATCAGCAAGGGAAAAATAAAAAATAATATACAAGGGAATCCCCATAAGGTTAACAGCTGATCTTTCAGCAGAAACTCTGCAAGCCAGAAGGGAGTGGCAGGACATATTTAAAGTGATGAAAGGGAAAAACCTACAACCAATATTACTGTACCCAGCAAGGATCTCATTAGACTGTGACAGAGAAATTAAAACCTTTACAGACAAGCAAAAGTTAAGAGAATTCAGCACCACCAAACCAGCTTTACAACAAATGCTAAAGGAAATTCTCTAGGCAGGAAACACAGAGAAGGAAAAGACCTACAATAACAAAGCCAAAACAGTTAAGAAAATGGTAATAGGAATGTACATATTGATAATTACCTTAAAGGTAAATGGATTAAATGCTCCAACCAAAAGACATAGACTGGCTGAATGGATACAAAAACAAGACCCGTATATATGCTGTCTACAAGAGACACACTTCAGACATAGGGACACATAGAGACTGAAAGTGAGAGGATTGAAAAAGATATTCCATGCAAATGGAAATCAAATGAAAGCTGGAGTAGCAATTCTCATATCACAGAAAATAGACTTAAAAATAAAGACTATTACAAGACACAAAGAAGGACACTACATAATGATTAAGTGATTAATCCAAGAAGATATAACAATTGTAAATATTTATGCACCCAACATAGGAGCACCTCAATACATAAGACAAATGGTAACAGCAATAAAAGGGGAAATCGACAGTAACACAGTCACAGTAGGGGACCTTAACACCTGACTTTCACCAATGGACAGATCATCTAAAATGAAAATAAATAAGGAAACACAAGCTTTAAATGACACATGAACAAGATGGAAGTAATTGGTATTTACAGGAAATTCCATCCAAAAACAACAGAATACACTTTCTTCTCAAGTGCTCATGGAACATTCTCCAGGATAGATCACATCTTGGGTCATGAATCAAGCCTTGGTAAATTTAAGAAAATTGAAATCGTATCAAGTATCTTTTCCGACCACAACACTATGAGACTAGATATCAATTACAGGAAAAAATCTGTAAAAAATACAAACAAATGGAGGCTAAACAATACTCTACTTAATAACCAAGAGATCACTAAAGAAATCAAAGAGGAAATCAAAAAATACCTAGAAACACATGGCAATGAAAACACGACAACACAAAACATATGGGATGCAGCAAGAGCAGTTCTAAGGGGGAAGTTTATAGCAATAAATTCCTACCTCATGAAACAAGAAACATCTCAAATAAACAACCTAACCTTACACCTAAAGCAATTAGAGAAAGAAGAACAAAAATACCCCACAAAATTAGCAGAAGAAAAGAATCATAAAGATCAGATCAGAAATAATTGAAAAAGAAATGAAGAAAACAATAGCAAAGATCAATAAAACTAAAAGCTGGTGATTTGAGAAGATAAATAAAATTGATAAACCATTAGCCAGACTCATCAAGAAAAAAAGGGAGAAGAATCAAATCAAAGAATAAGAAATGAAAAAGGAGAAGTAACAACTGACACTGCAGAAATACAAAGGATCATGAGAGATTACTACAAGCAACTATATGCCAATAAAATGGACAACCTGGAAGAAATGGACGCATTCTTAGAAAAGCACAATTTTCCAAGACTGAACCAGGAAGAAATAGAAAATATGAACCGACCAGTCACAAGCAGTGAAATTGAGACTGTGATTAAAAATCTTCTAACAAACAAAAGCTCAGGACCAGGTGGTTTCACAGGCGAATTCTATCAAATATTTAGAGGAGAGCTAACACCTATCCTTCTCAAACTCTTCCAAAATATAGCAGAGGAAGGAACACTCCCAAAGTCATTTTACAAGGTCACCATACCCTGTTACCAAAACCAGACAAAGATGTCAAAAAGAAAGAAAACTACAGGCCAATATCACTGATGAACATAGATGCAAAAAATCCTCACTAGAATACTAGCAAACAGAATCCAACAGCACATGAAAAGGATCATACACCATGATCAAGTGGGGATATACCAGGAATGCAAGGATTCTTCAATATATGCAAATCAATCAATGTGATAAACCATATTAACAAATTGAAGGAGAAAAGCCATATAATAATCTCAATAGATGCAGAAAAAGCTTTCAACAAAATTCAACACCCATTTATGATAAAAACCCTCCAGAAAGTAGGCATAGAGAGAACTTTCCTCAACATAATAAAGGCCATATATGACAAACCCGCAGCCAACATCATTCTCAATGGTGAAAAACTGAAACCATTTCCACTAAGATCAGGAACAAGACAAGGTTGCCCACTCTCACCACTATTATTCAACATAGTTTTGGAAGTTTTAGCCACAGCAGTCAGAGAAGAAAAAGAAATAAAAGGAATCCAAATCGGAAAAGAAGAAGTAAAGTTGTAACTCTTTGCAGATGACATGATACAATACATAGAGAATCCTAAAGATGCTACCAGAAAACTACTAGAGCTAATCAATGAATTTAGTAAAGTAGCAGGATACAAATTTAATGTACAGAAATCTCTTGCATTCTTATACACTAATGATGAAAAATCTGAAAGAGAAATTAAGGAAACACTCCCATTTACCTTTGCAACAAAAAGAATACAATACCTAGGAATAAACCTACCTAAGGAAACAAAAGACCTGTATGCAGAAAACTATAAGACACTGATGAAAGAAATTAAAGATGATACAAACAGATGGAGAGATATACCATGTTCTTGGATTGGAAGAATCAACCTTGTGAGAATGACTATACTATCCAAAGCAATCTACAGATTCAGTGCAATCCCTATCAAACTACCAATGGCATTTTTCACAGAAGTAGAACAAAAAATTTCACAATTTTTATGGAAACACAAAAGACCCCGAATAGCCAAAGCAATCTTGAGAAAGAAAAACTGAGCTGGAGGAATCAGGCTCCTGGACTTCAGACTATAGTACAAAGCTACAGTAATCAAGACAGTATGGTACTGGCACAAAAACAGAAATATAGATCAATAGAACAGGATAGAAATCCCAGAGATAAACCACACACATATGGTCAACTTATTTTTGATAAAGGAGGCAAGACAGTACAATGGAGAAGAGACAGCCTCTTCAGTAAGTGGTGCTGAGAAAACTGGACAGCTACATGTAAATGAATGAAATTAGAACACTCCCTAACACCATACACAAAAATAAACTCAAAATAGATTAAAGACCTAAATGTAAGGCCAGACACTATAAAACTCTTAGAGGAAAACATAGGCAGAACACTCTGTGACATAAAGCACAGCAAGATCCTTTTTGACCCACCTCCTAGAAAAATGGAAATAAAAACAAAAATCAACAAATGGGACCTAGTGAAATTTAAAAGCTTTTGCACAGCAAAGGAAACCATAAAGAAGATGAAAAGACAACCCTCAGAATGGGAGAAAATATTTCCAAAGAAGCAACTGACAAAGGATTAATCTCCAAAATTTACAAGCAGCTCCTGCAGCTCAATATCAAAAAAACAAACAACCCAATCCAAAAATGGGCAGAAGACCTAAATAGACATTTCTCCAAAGAAGATATACAGATTGCCAATAAACACATGAAAGGATGTTCAACATCACTAATCATTTGAGAATTGCAAATCAAAACTGCAATGAGGTGTCACCTCACACCAGTCAGAATGCCCATCGTCAAAAAATCTACAAACAGTAAATGCTGGAGAGGGTGTGGAGACAAGGGAACCCTCTTGCACTGTTGGTGGGAATGTAAATTGATACAGCCACTATGGAGAACAGTACGGATGTTCCTTGAAAAACTAAAAATAGAATTACCCTATGACCCAGCAATCCCACTACTGGGCATATACTCTGAGAAAACCATAATTCAAAAAGCCATGTACCACAATGTTCATAGCAGCTCTATTTACAATAGCCAGGACATGGAACAACCTAAGTGTCCATTGACAGATGAATAGATACAGAAGATGTGGAACATATATACAATGGAACATTACTTAGCCATAAAAAGAAATGAAATTGAATTATTTGTAGTGAGGTGGATGGACCTGGAGTCTGTCATACAGAGTGAAGTAAGTCGGAAAGAGAAAAGCAAATAGTGTATGCTAACACATATATATGGAAGCTAAAAAAAAAAAAAAAAAAGTTTATGAAGACCTAGGGACCAGGAATAAAGACGCAGATGTAGAGAATGGATTTGAGGACACGGGGAGGGGGAAGGGTAGGCTGGGACAAAGTGAGAGAGTGGCATGGACCAATATATACTACCAAATGTAAAATAGCTAGTGGGAAGCAGCCGCATAGCACAGGGAGATCAGCTCCCGTGCTTTGTGACCACCTAGAGGGGTAGGTTAGGGAGGGAGGGAGAGGGACGCGAGAGGGAGGAGATATGGGGATATATGTATATGTATAGCTGATTCACTTTGTTATAAAGCAGAAATTAACACACCAATGTAAAGCAATTATACTCCAATAAAGATGTTTACAAAATAAATAAATAAATAAAAAATAAAGTATTTTTTGATATTTAGAAAAAAAGCTAATGGCAATTATCCACTAGGTGGTAGAATTTTTTTTTTTAATTCATCACATTAACTCTATCAATTGATAATTAAGTATAATAAACCCTAATTTTATTTGCTCTTAAAGCTTTTAAAAATTATCAGTAATTTTAGAGTAGTTGAATTGCACATACACATAATGTGAAATTAAATGGCTATAAATAAGCATAACGTTAAACATAAAACTATGAATATTTTTAAAAGGGTATGCTTAAAATTGCCAATTTTATAACTCACTGACATGTTTATAGTTATGCAAAGTAGTAGAAGAGAATTCATATCTCATACTTCAGCACTCAAAGAATTATTGATGTAAAATAAAATAATTACTAATAATTTTTATGTTGCTTTTACAGAATTATGTTCTATCGGTATAAAAAGACACACTTAGTTTTAATTACTGGTACAAGTAAAACAATTACTTGTTCAGTTTTACAAAATTAGTTTAAAATACTTGTTTTCAAGATACTGTTTCACAAAAATAAATAAATATTTATAGGTAAGGAGAAATTTCTTGGTACAACACTGTTTGGACTGTAAATTTCTTACAAGTAAGCCCCATAACATTGCTTAATAGTATTATTTTACTGAATAAATTAGTTTAATTTAACTTAATTTAGTCAATTAATTATTTAATCCTATCTCTGAACTTTTATTTTTTTTTATTTTGTATTTTTAAAAACATCTTTATTGGAGTATAATTGCTTTACAATGGTGTGTTAGTTTCTGCTTTATCTCTGAATTTTTAAATGAGGTTTGATTTTCTCTCTATTCCTTCCTGAATTCCTGTATAACATCCCAAGAACACAGCAACCCAGAATCCTGCATTACATCTCAAGGTTGCTCTGATTCCTCCTTTCATACTCATGTACAGTTCGTTCTCCTCTAAGTTGCTTTTACCTGGCAGAATCCCTTTGCCACTATTTCACTATGGTTGGCACATTATTTCATTAATATTTTTTTAATTGCTTTAACATCATTTTTTAAATTCTACTTTTGTTCTCTTATGGTTTTGTGATAAAGAAGTAAAAATAACATGTCTTCTTGCTTTTTAAATAACACCTCCACAATAATTCACATATTTCTGTTTGTTGAACTTGTCTAAACTTTTCATTCTCATTCAGTGCTATAGGATAATATTAATTCTTGCTTATTTGAGTGTCTTGTCCAATAAAACATTAGTTCAACAATGCATAAGACCTAAAATGCCTGCAGTATTTTATAGTCTCTATAGTTGATCACATTACTTAGGGTAGACATCTACTAGATGCCAGATGCATTGTTTACCAAATTTTTGCTCATCATGTTTCTTGCTGTATCTGTGTATCACAAGAAATCTTATTTTATTATAATATTTAATCCAAAAGATCACAACTGTGTACATAGAAATTCAGAGACAGAAATGTAGTGAGTGTCCCCTCTTGTTTCTGCTAGCCATATAGTTGAATACTTGCAGGGGAAGATTCAGTTGCTGCAGGTGTGAAGTTGACATAGATACACCTAAGCATCAGGTCTGTAATTCAAGCAGTCAGAACAAGCTAGAATACTAAAACACTTCCCACAAAAGCCTCCTTCTAATCAATAATACCCCTAAAATCATAGCTTTTATGCTTTGTTTATGTTTTATGTTGCATATTTTTAATGTGTACACTTAAGTAAGTATATAAAACAAAAATTAAAATTTTCATCATTATTGATGTAAAACTATCTCACAAATCACCAGTAGTAGTTTGGGAAACAGTGACCAAGAACACTTAAATGGAACGAATTTATAGAATTTCTATCATAGCCTAACTTCCTTTCTTCTGATTGTATTACATGAATACCAAATGTACCTAGGCATACATGTTCTGTTAAAATGATCCATAGGGGTATAAATACTATAATCTTACTATTTTATGAATCATGTTTATTTTTTGAGGAAAAGAATCAAGTTTATTTCTCTGTTACTATTACTCTTTACATTACTGGCATCTATCATATTACTTGGGTCATAAGAGTTATGCCACATATACTTAAACTGAATCCTGGAATAAATGCAAATTTTAAGGACCATAATAAAAATATTTGTAATACTATAATATGGTACTCTAATATATATATACATATATATTAACACACATATATATTCATTATGTACATTTACTACTGTAGTACTACAACTACTGTGCAAATTTCATGCATATATTTCTTCTCAATTGAACTAATTGCAACAATTTGGGTCTTTAGTTTTTGTCTCTGCGTTGAGTGGGTTATTTTGTGCTTATGTCATGACGACATACCCTATGAATCCTTAGTAATTACTCCCTCCTCTCCCAACCTCCCCCCTCTTTCCCTCCCTCTTCTTTTTCGTTCTTCTTTCTTTCTTTTTTTCTTTCTTTCTTTCTTTTTCTTTCTTTCTTTCTTTCCTTCCTTCCTTCCTTCCTCCTTCTTCCTTCTTTCTTTCTTTCTTTCTTTCTTTCTTTCTTCTTTCTTTCTTTCTTTCTTTCTTTCTAATTTCTTTTCTTTCTTTCTCTTTCTTTCATTCCTCAAACATCAGTCCAGGGAGCTCTACAAATTCCTGAGTTGTGTCCTGAGATTCTGAAAGAGATTCTGATATAGTGAGTCTGGAGAGGTGCTCAAGGAAGTGAATATTTAGCAAAGATCTCTGGTAATTCTAATGCAGATGGTCATTTGATAACACTTTAGGATTCCCTGTGGTTATAAAATGAAGATAATTTGGTTAATTTGTGAAAACAAAGCAATATGCTAATGAACCATTTTGGTAAATTGTAATGTTTGTGTAATGATGTGCCATAAATAAAATGGCACATCATTAACACAAGAGATCAAGAAATAGAGAAATCAATATAAAATGGAAGTCTCTCCTCAATTAGATATTTAGCTTATAGTATATAGTCAGTAGAAAACTTTTGATTGAGAAACATAACACCTACAATAAAAGCATGAATGAATTTATGAACTCACTTAAAAGTTTAGCATGAGTAACAATAACAATGACAACCATAACAGCAGGACTGTAAATAAGAAGAATATCAATAATATTTTACATATGTTAAATATATAGCAGTGGGTAATATTTTTCTTCTCTGTTAGACATAATTCAATGTCTATCTGAATGTGAGACTTGGATTTGCTAAAATCCACTGTTCAAGATGACCTGTGACCCTGGCGACCTAGAGAACATAGGTTCAAACATTCCAAGCCTACCCTACTTCATGGGCTCTTGTGGAACCACAAGTACAATAGCTATTTTTTATAACCCTATATTCAAATCTTTTTTTTAACATCTTTATTGTAGTATAATTGCTTTACAATGGTGTGTTAGTTTCTGCTGTATAACAAAGTGAATCAGCTATACATATACATATATCCCCATATCTCCTCCCTCTTGCGTCTCCCTCCCACCCTCCCTATCCCACCCCTCTAGGTGGTCACAAAGCACTGAGCTGATCTCCCTCTGCTATGTGGCTCCTTCCTACTAGCTATCTATTTTACATTTGGTAGTGTATATTTGTCCATGCCACTCTCTCACTTTGTCCCAGCTTACACTTCCCCCTCCCCGTGTCCTCATGTCCATTCTCTATGCCTGTGTCTTTATTCCTGCTGCACCTAGGAATATTACTCAGCCATAAAAAAACAAAATTGAGTTATTTGTAGTGAGGTGGATGGACCTAGGGCCTGTCATACAAAGTGAAGTCAGAAAGAGAAAAACAAATACCATATGCTAACACACATATATGGAATCTAAAAAAAAAACAACAAACAAAAAGTCTTTTATATTTACTGAAATATAGAAAACTAATGGAGAAATTTATTAGTGACCAAGATAGCCTTTACATTCCTCTCATGTTGACCAAATTTCAGACAGTTGTGTTTTTGTTTTTGTTTTTGTTTTCCTATCTACCTCCGACTTTCCTTTTCTCAGAGCATTTACTTTAGAAAACTTGAAATTGTAAATTCTTTCTTGGCCCCTTTGAGATGTACATTTTCTCCCAGCCTCTAGCCAATTTCACAACCCAGGTGTGCCTTTCTCAAGGACCTGGGAGCTATCCCTTTGAAATATAGTCATAAAGGAAGAAAGCATCCCAATTCCCAGTCTCCATAGGAGGGAAGGAGCCTAACTTTGATGCTGCAATTGCAAACAGATGGCCTAATCACACCCTCCAACCTCTGCGCTGATGTCCTCTAGCACTTTTCCACTATCTCACCCTTCCTGCCTTGTGTTTTAGGGGGATAGGGTTCAATCTCTCTCCATTATGGCAATAGTCTTGAATAAAGACTTTCCTGCCTATTTAACACAGTCCAGTGCAATTTTTTTTGACATTAGTACTTACATTTTTCACTTAGTATTACAAGAAAAACTCTTAAAATACCAAGAAAACTTTAAAAATCAGAAACTTTTAACATGTGATATCAGAAAACTCTTCAGCTCCACAATATCTAGCCAGTCAATGGCTGGTTAATTAGACTTATAATTACTAGTAACTCTCTCATTATAAATAGCAGTCAATATTGATGTGTCCTTTTAACTTATCTCTGTAATCCCAGGTTGTCATACGTATCCCCACCAATAATCTCTTTCTACAAGTTCCACATTTGTATCAGCATTACTTCCTAATTTAAATAGAGGCATGTAAGGTGAAAATAATTGGATGATTTTTTGAAAAGTGAACAGTTATTATTCTCTCCAAGTCTGGTTTTCAGATCTGTAAATGCTCTCTCAAAGTTTGATAGATTGAAACAATTTACCTAGTAAATTCTTGATATGTTATTTTAAAAATATAAATATCCAATTAAAAATACTGGCTATTCAAAAATATAAAAGTTGATTCATTCTAACAATGGGATATATATTCCCCATATCCTAATTTTAAGGCATCATCAATTAAATCATTTTTAATTTTCTCTAGACTTGATCATAATATTCTTAAAAGAAAGAAAATGACCAGAATGAAAATTACTTAAATTAAAATAATTTCTTTCCTAAGTATAAATCCTAATAGTATTGTTGATGTATTTGAATAACATTCACATAATTACAAGACAATGGCAACCATAACTTGGCGTATAAATCATATGATGACATTAATGATTTTATGGGGGGAGCAATTAAGTTTCAATATGTAAGGGAATGCTTTGGGAAATTTAAATATCTTTTATAACCTCATTATGTTAAAATTTGCTCTATAGAGTTGAAGCACATATTCACAGCTAGGGCTTCCTTAAACTACACTAGAAAATTGTTTAATTTTGAAAATGAGTTATATAGCCACACTTTTACAAATTTTTCTCGTGAGTCTGATTTTTTTTTTATCTTGAAAAAAATTTATCTCAAATATGTAATAATGATTAAAATATGCACTGATTGCATGCAAACACAACAAAAAAGCAAAACAAATAAAACACCTTGTATCCTCCCTTTCATAATGCATATCACTTCTATCAGCTTATCTTAACGTCCTCTCACATTTCTCACAATTTAGGCACAGTATGTTCATCTAGTTTTTCTTAACATTTCTCATGTCTTGGCTCTAGTTATTGGAAGATATGACTTAAAGTCACAGCTATCAGACACTGAGCTTTGAATTTTCTGAGTTTGGATATCCTAAAATTTCTGCCCAATAGAGGATTTGTACATGTCCCATTTAAGCAAAATCCTTAGTCACTAAATCTTGAGCTGTTAAAATCAACTTTCAACTAAAACAGGTCTATTGGATTGTTCCTGGAACCTATAATTCTCTAACACTGGGATATTGCCCCGGAAAGAATCTAAGAACCAAATAAAAATGTCGGTCTCTCTAGTAGGAAAAACAAAAGAGTCAGTGTGACTTTATTGATTTTTATAACAAAGCAAACATTTGTTCTAGTAAAATTGTAGTCTTTCCCCCCAAAATATAACTTGCATTTTCAAAACATTTTAGAAGCAATGTTAATTAATAAAAATGACATTAACTGTTAATGTCACATTTATTAATGTTAAAAATTTACATTAAATTAAAAGTTCATTTAAACTTTTAAAATAGAAATAAAATAAGAGCTATGTATCTTTACTATTTGTATTTAGGAATATCTTTTCACATTCAGCTTCTTATATTTACTTTCATTCCCCATTTTTTAATGTCCCCAAACATTTAAATGGTAATAGTTTATTTCTCAGAAATTTGTTTTCTAAAAAACTATATGGATACTTGAAATACATGCAGGGATACTTGAAAAACATTCTCCTTTCCAAAATATTTATATTGAAATTGCTAATGTATTAATCTTTATAACTATAACAGCACAAAATTTTGAAAATTATAAGGGAAGAATTTCTGCTTACTGAATTCATGCCCACAGCTCTTCAATATAAAATAAGTTTGCAAAATTCAAACTTTTATATATAATATTTGATTCTGTAACTGTGCTACCAATAAGTTACTGGCAGCATAAATCATGTACATAGATGAAATTGTACAGTGGTGAAAGGAATCCAGGTCATTAGTAGGGGAAAATAAGAATGTGGGATGAATATGGAGTGTGGTGATGATGAGGCATAGACACATCTACAGGTTCAATGATTTCTTCCTTTTAAATAAAATTACAAAAGATTCAGGAGTAATAAAACTTAAGCAAACTTCTTGGCCCATTGCTAATTCTATGCTTAAATTGAGAAATGAAGTAACCATATTACTAGATCATCTTTTAATTAATTGGACATACATTTTTATTTTCCTCCATTTAATATGGAAAATTGCTTTGTCTACAAATGTCCTTTTTTTTTTCCTATTTTAAAAATGTAGCCCCTGTGTTTTAATCTATAATCTCCTAAAGTATTGAATTATGTGGTTTGACTTTACACTATGTGAAGATTGAGTATTTCCTTTTATTCCTTTTAAATTAAACTTCCATTAGTTTTGAGTGATCTCTCCTTCTTATATTATGGAATAGCATATAAAAAGGATCTTATCAATTTTTACTATACTCTTCAAAATCTTAAATAACTCAATTATATTTGCTCTATCTCTTCACATTTCCAGGCAATAATCTTAGCTTCCCTACTTTCCTTTTGTGTATGCATAAGTTTCATTCTACTTTAAACATTTTATGTGTCCTTTTATGAACTCTTTGATCCTTATCTTCCCCCAGGGAATGTATCCTAACTTAAGACTGCTTCACTTTGGAAGATTCTGTATACAATTATAACATACATTAGTGCTATTAATTTGCATTTATATACCATTTCATTTATGCAAAGTGCTTTTCAGTTTATCTTTATAATATTGCTGGGAACTTATTAGCACATGTTTTTGGAAAGAGAAAGTACAAAGAGGTTGAAACTAACCCCAAATCACTAGAGGTGCATCTAAATCATCCTTTTAAAACAACAAAAAATGATCCCGTTTATTTAAATAATCTATTTAAAATGCTAATATGATTGATAGGAACTGACTAAAAGGCCTTGCTAATTTTCTAGCAATAGAAAGAACAAGTGAACAAAATGATAATTTTGATATAGTCATTCTTTTCAAACTAGTAAGACTACTTTTATTGAGTGACTTAGAAAAGTATAACTTTGCCACTTACTTTGAGTTTAAAACAATCTTGTTCAAAGAATAACGAATTTCTGATATTTTAAAAACTAAAAGTAATTGCAATCAAAATTAATTGAGATGACTTGAATCTAGGAAATACCCATTAGGACTATAGATTTCAGTTTGATATCCCAAGTAATGCCTCCTCTCCGTTCTTCAGTATATTAGAGATGCCTTTTTTAATTATCTGAGTTATACAACCCTGTTTGGGAGTCATGGCTTGGTATAAACTTATCATATTAATCCCTGGACTTTCTTTCCCTCACATTAGGTGTAATGTCTGAAATTAAGGTTCAATGTTATGTGCAACCTTGATTGGTGAAATTAAGAAAGTCTCAAATGGCCTAACCAAAAGTTTAAGGTTTTCTCTCTGTTCCTGCAGATAAGGTCCCCTTAGCCAAACAAATCCCCTTACAATGGACCAGGTGAAATTATTGCTTACCATTAAGTAGCAGATGTCAGTTCCAGGCCAGCCCACAAAGTGATTCAAACAAGCCCATCACATCCTCCCGGGAAATCAGTGGGCACCTTAGTTACCCTTTTGTGTGTCTGCCTTCCACAGACCCTGGTTCTTCACTCTGTTCCAGACTGCAGACCTTGTGTGGCCCTGTGTGGAGCGGGTGTCCTCCTCCCCTGAACTGTGAGTATACGTGACTCGTAAATTACTATCTTATCTGTCCAGTGCCCAGTATCCTATGTCTATCCATCCCTGTAATTGCAGGGTGGGCATCTCTCCTTCACCAAAGGGTTGAATAGAAAGTGATTAAAACATCACATACTGCAATGATAATTCTTACATAACTGGATACATTGTCCACCAATGAGGGACAGCCACAGAGAGCATTTCATTTGTTAGTCTGCTTGTATTTCACATTGATTCATTTCAAAATCGTGAAGATGTGGGCATTTACAAATAAGCATGAAGGTTTTCCAAGAATATTTTTTCACTCTAGTGTCCCCTAGGGGAGTAGTGTTTGAAAATCAATTTCTTACGATAAAATCAAATCCTTAAGGCATCCGCTGGTTGAAAAGAGAAAGCACATTTTTGCATTTTTAAGAACCTTAGAAATGTGGCTAATTTCAGTTTGGCATGCAGAAATATCACAAGGAGTTAGCAAAAAATATCTCAGAATAGACAAAAGAAAGGCCTATTAATATTGTAAATACAAAAATTATTGAGAAGATTCTATGTGACAAAACAAATACTAGGACATTATCTCACTTAATCTTCACAATATGTCTAAGGGATAGATGTATTTTCTCATTTAAAGCATAAAGAATCTGGTTCTGAGAGATAGTATGTAACCTTTTCAAAATTTATAATAGCTGGTAAATAGAAGTACCCTTTTCAGTAAGCTTTAAAAAATCCACATTTATTTTTCATTATAATAGAAAGCAAAAACAACACAGGAAAAGAAAGAAAGAGAGAGAGAGAAGAAGGAAAGAAGGAAGGAAGGAAAAACACAGATTGGGGGAAATAGTTTCTTTACCTTTTTTAAAGTATAAAATAATTAAAACTATGGAAATAGGGTAATTCTGGTCCTCACTTGAAAAATGAATTCTCAGTTTCCTTTCCAATAAAATTACTGTGGAGAGTAGCGGTCCTCCTTACCTCTTTCTGTTGAAAAGAATATGAAAAGTGCTGCATAAAGAAAAAGCAAATTTAAAACTCAGAATGAGATTAGGAACAATAAAGTACCAGAACCATCAACTACTAAAGCCACTGAAAATGTCCAGAAGTCTCCTTTCAAAATCTTCATCTTGCTTCTCTTCCTCTTTTAGTTAAAATTGCTTTTCCTTAAATCCAAGCAGCCATGATAAGAGTAAAAACCTGGTTTACAGTCAGATTTTCAGTTTTATTTGTTTCCTATTTAACAATAGGCTATTTTTCTCTCTTTTAACATTCAATATTTTACTGATGATATGGGATCTGTAATCTTTTATGGAGTAGCCTAGAAAAGTTTAGAAACATAATCTATGTAAAATTGTTTATATGGAAAATGCATTCCTAATTCTAAAAATGGGCTGACTTAATTTTATTACTACAGCAAAGGGAGAGAGTGGTGCTTTATTTAGAAAAAAAATTGCAAGTTTTGAAATGCAATTTATTTGGAATATATGTTTAACATTTTTTCCTTTTTATAAGAGAAAAGCACAGTGCTCTTCTCAAATTCTTCATGATCCTTGACTACTTCTCAGGTAATAATCCTGTGTGTTAAGATGTTCAATAGAGATGATATTACATATATCCCTGATCTTGATGCACATTTACCATATCATTTATAATTAGTAGTGAATAAGTACAATGTGACTTAAGCAAGATTAATCAGTCTCTCCACCTTCTAACCTGCAAATTCTTCATTCACTTCACTTGGCTTTAGAGAAAGAGAGTAAATATAACTTTGTTGTTAAAGTAGGGAATAAAAGTAAATAAATATTAATGCTTCCTGCTGTTATTTACCTTAAAAATCTCAAGTTTAGAAAATCTACCATGTATCTTCAATATTTATATGTCTGTTAAGGAAAGTGAAGTGATTTTTTTGAGATAGAAACTACCTACATAACAAGTACTCTTTATAGGGAATTAATGGGTCTTTTTGTAATTGTGACTGTAGTCTGGAATCTCAAACTTCTCTGATAATAAAAATTTACCTAGGGAACTTGTTAGATGGAAGAATCAGCCTCAGAAAGGAATCCAGCCATGTGGGACCCAACCTTCTTATCCAGTCACATCACTGCATCCCAGTGTGTCAAATTCTTAACTGCTGAGCTAAAATATTATCTGTGTTACAGTTCTAGGCATCTATACATATAGTTCCTTCAGCTTGAAATTCTTTCCTCATATTCTCTGTCTAGTAAAATTCCACTTGTCAATTAAAAGGTTGCAGGTATGTGATCCTCATTCATGAAGTTATATTAATTCCATTTACAGAATTGTTAATTTCTGTTTAGTTTCTCAGTTGTCACCTCTCTTTATCAATGACTTCATAGTGAGTCATCATATTATTATACTAGCTATGATATTGCAGCATCTTTAAGTACCAGATACTATGCTATGTTATTTATATATAGTACTTCACTTAATCCTCATACAATCCTATTTCTTCATTTTATCAAAAGAAAAACTGAGGTTAAGAATAAATTTTAAAATTTTCTTAATATCATGCAGTTGATTATGAAAGAAAGAATAATCAACATTTCTTAGTCTTTCATCTTAAGTCACCTCTGGTTGAAGGAAACAAAAATTCTACAAAATAGCTTAAACAAAAGAAATGGAGGTATTATTTTAATGGCATATGTCTTACAAAATTCATGGAAAATTTTATATCTGTGTTATAGCAAGAGTGGGACAACTTTAGAGATTTTAGGGACAGGTGGCTACAGACCTGTACCTTTGTGCTCTACTCTTGATGTGATTCCATGACCAAGAGACAGTTTCTGTACCCCTGTGAAATGCTAGTCAAGAATGATACCAATAGGGCTTCCCTGGTGGCGCAGTGGTTGAGAATCTGCCTGCCAATGCAGGGGACACGGGTTCGAGCCCTGGTCTGGGAAGATCCCACATGCCGCGGAGCGGCTGGGCCCATGAGCCACAATTACTGAGCCTGCGCGTCTGGAGCCTGTGCTCCGCAACAAGAGAGGCCGCGATGGTGAGAGGCCCGCGCACCACGATGAAGAGAGGCCCCCACTTGCCGCAACTAGAGAAAGCCCTCGCACAGAAATTAAGACCCAACACAGCCATAAATAAATAAATAAATAAATAAAAGAAAAAAAAAAAAAGAATGATACCAATAATCCTAAACCACCTTATTTTATGAGACAAAAATTGAGCAAAAGTACATGAAAGTATCTTTTAATTTACTGATCAACAACTAATTATTTAATTAAAAGAGTTAATATTTATTCAGGGACAATTTCTTGCAAGAAACCACTCACATGTTTTAAGTAAAAAGAGAAGTGAGTTGGAAGTTGAGAAAGCCATCTCATGGAAACCAAGCAGAGTAAAAAAATCTAAAGCTCAAAGAACTGGTATTCACCTGGGATATCAGGAGAACAGTTCACTTTACCTGCAGCATGCTTTTGTCTCTACTTGCCTCTGCTTCTCTATTTGGGTAGACTTCATTCTTATCTCTTTCTATTGATGGATTTTCTTTGTACCTCATAGTTTTGCATAGCTTTCAGTTAAAATTTCCATCAGAGATGACATTACTTAAATATTAACTTTATGATTGAAAGAAATTGATACATCCAATTTGGATTGGTTGTTCACTTCCTGTCCAATCAGCTAGTAATGATGGGTTGATGACTCTCATTTCACAAAGAAGGCACTGCATGCCTGAAGTCTCCCCAAAAATCATATTCCTATTTTCCTCCTAAGGGTAATACCAATAACACTCATGCCCACTCTGATTTATAGTTATATTTATAATAAACATATTTATTAATTTGGCTTTAATAGTTTAACTAGTAAGGCTGTATAACAAGAAATAAGGATTTTTAAAGCTTATAAAAAGAAAAATAAACATTTCTACCTTTTGATACTTTTGTCCTTGTCTATCTTAAAATATGGCAAACCAATGATTTGCATCAGTTTTTTTACTGAAGGGAAATGATTCAAACCTCCATAATGATATCCTTATGTGCCTATGTAAGCCTGAAAGATCATTCCAACATCATGATTGATGAATTTGCTGCTGTCTCTGGTTTTAAAATTAATTGGAGAGAAATGAAAATTGTAAGACAACTTGCTTTGTCTGCACAGCATGCCTCCTATGTAAATCACTAAATGAACACCAGAGGGAATTAAATATTTTTGAATGGTGTAAAAATAAATTTGAAACAAATGCAAAACTTTGGAATAAAATATATAAAGATTGTTTAAAGTCTATTATAACTATTAAATTTTAAAATAGAGAGATATATTGGTCTATAAAGATAATAGGGTTAGAATACATGGTTAATTAGGTCAGGTTTTTGCTCATTTTGTTTTATGCTTAAGAATAATGTTTTTTATTATAATTATAATGTAATCATATACATTTTCTCAAGTCATATCTTGTCAACATTTTCAGAAGCAGAAAGTCATTCTACATAATTTTTCAGAGTGAATAGACCCCTTTACAGAGTCAGGGCTCTAAATTTCATCTAGTGGAACTGGGCTCCAATTCCTGCGCACAGACAACTCCACTAGATGTCAAGTTGATGATCTGCTTAACTGAATTTCTGAAGCTGGCCTACGTGCATTCTCTGTCACAGGGATTTCTCTTTTGAAAGGATAATCTGTTCTGTTTTAGATTACTGATGTCATTACTTTAGCTATATTTTGCTAGGGATGCCATGACTTTACATTTTGGATGCCAGGCTTGTTATTTCCCCAAACTTGGCCTATCCTACAATATTTGTCATACTCCAATGACCAATATATCAGTAGTTTTAGTTTGAGTACCTTCTTTTTTTGAATTTTTACAGAAAAGCAGCTAACCATGAAAGACAGAATATTTTAAAAATTCAGGAATATATTTTTCCAAAGCACAGTAGAATTTCTGGTTCATATTTAGCCATTTAATATGAAGTACTTTGTGATGCTTCAGGAGAATTACCTGGTAGTCAATGCATTTGGCATATTCCAAATAATAAATAAATTAATATTTCTATGAATGCTTCTCTGTATGGTCAAAACCCATTATGAAAGATGGGATTAATTTCCAGTCAAATCATGAGGAACACATTGAACAAATCCCAATTGATGGACATTTTACAAAATACCTGACTAGCATTCCTCAAAATCATCAAGGTTATGAAAAACAAGGAAAGTCTAAGAAACTGTTCCAACTGAAAGGAGTCTTAAGGAGACATGACAACTAAGTATAATGTTATATCCTGAATAAAATTTTGAAACAGAAAAAGGATATTAGGTAAAAAAATAAGGGACTCTGAATCGAGTGTGTATTTCAGTTAATGATAATGTGTCTATATTGGTTCATTAATAGTGAAAAGCATAAGATTTTAATAATGGGGGAAACTTTGTGCTGGGTGTATGTGAATTCTTGGTACTGTCTTTGCAAGCTTCTATAAATCTAAAATTATTCAACTATAAAAAGTTTATTAAAAATAGAATTATTCATCTGGGTGATTTGAATTCATCTTGGATTATAAGTAAAAATGTATTTCTATATTATAGAATAAAACTCAGTGTTGTTTACTTAAAAATTATATGAGTTTTTCAGAATATATTCGATGAAAGCTAATACAAAACTGTATTTTTGTATTGTTAAGGAGTAAGTACATAGGAAATAGTAATTATATATATAAATAATAACTATATGTACATATATATAATGGAAAGAGGGAGAATATATTGCTTTATAGTTTATTCTACAGTAATCCATTATTCACTTGAAATAAATATGTATATAATGTTTCTTTAGAGAAAGGGGAAAAGAAAGAAGAGTAGAAAAGAGTCATCCTAAGCTCCATAGTACATATACGTCCATTATTAACAGTCTGTTACAAATCTTTCTGGCCAGTCTATTATTTTTTTTAAAAAGTTTAAGTAGTCATATCACACAATATAAAAAATCTTGTTTCCTTAAATCACAATAGTAGAAGTATTTAGATATTAATAATCTTCATTGTGATTCATTTCAATAAGGACATAATTTTTCATTGAGTAAATGATTCCTGTTTACTTAAATATTTACCTAATGTAGGACATTTAGGTTGTTTCTAAATCATTTAAAAATACATTGTTTTGAAGTATTTTGTACTTGTAAGCAGTAGAGTGTTCAGGTTTATAAAGAAGAGGTACACTTGAAGAGAGAAAGAGAAGAGACACAGACAGATGGAGAGATAGAGAGAGAGAGAGAGAAAGAGAGTGAATTTGAGTGACTGTTCTCTTTGTGCATTTGGCATTTGTGTTTTCCGAAAAGAATTAAGGTGACTGCTCTTATCTATGGAATAGCTATAATGGACTATCTCCTTCAAAGCAACTCAGTGAAGTGAACAGCTCACAGAAATTTATTAAAGACAATACAATTTGATTCTGTTATATTTACAGAAATATTTTTATATTTCCATTTTAAGTCAGAGACATATGGACATAAAATTTTTATTTGAAGTTTTATAAATATTTCCAAATATTTGATAGTTAGCAATTTAATAGTTATTTAAAACTCACAAGTGATGGTTAAGCCTGTAAGAATTCTTTTACGAACAAGTTACAATTTGATTTATCCTAGTCACAAAATCAAAACGAGTAGCAGAAGACAAGTAAAAGGCAAGACTTTGTATATCTTACATTTAACTTATTTTGGACTTTCACTGTTTTATGGACCAGCATATAGTCATTCAAGAATAATTTCAATGCATCAGCAAAGGCAGTTCCCATTTAGAGCCGTGTGGCTCTAAAATTCTCCTAATTTTTACTTCTACACATTGTATTAGTTAGTTTCAGAGCAGCAATGATCTCCAGTACCTTGTAGTATATTTGCAATAAACATCGTTAAAGTCTGATTAACTGACAAGACTAATGCTTATGTTTGGCATCTAATCAATCTCAGAGACTCTTCACTGCTCTGTGTACTACGTATCTTAACTGCTTCCATGCTGCTGAAGGTAGCAGTTATCCTAATTATGTATCAAAACAGAAATGCCAGTTCTTCATTGCCAAATCCAGTAAGATCTGAAGGTATATTTTCTGTTATGCCAGTCTTATCAGCAATAAAGTAACTTTCTGATATCTCATCATAAGTAAGCATATTACCATAACATATTAAAAGCTCAGTTTTTAATTAACTAACCAAAAATTGTTCAAGTTTACACAAACAAATAATTCTCTACCAAAGGAGTACTTTTAAGAAAGGGATGCTAATGTTTCAGGATACCCCCTCTCCACTAGTCCTAACTCATGGAATTTCTGGGTTAACCAGAAGAGAACAGAGGTCAGTACTTATATATAGATTCTCTGTTTAATATGAGCAACCTGGAACTGAAATAGACAATGCAAGATTTCATTTTCAACAGATTTAACAATGTTTTATATATAGATTAAGCCTTTTCTGTATTGCATCACTTTTGCTATCACTTTTAGTTTGATCCTCTTACCATCAACACAACAGCAACCAATATCCCATAATAGTTAGAAAGTATTATGAAGATAGATGGGTGAGGGTAACCCTCTTCATGGGATGAATTCCTCCCATTTGCAGTTGTCCCCACCAACTCTCAGGAATCTCATTAAACATTTTACTTATGAATTTTATAGCATCTTTTGATATATCAGATCTGTTTTTTCACTTGATGAAAGAGTACTGAGTGTCAGATATGTGCCAGACACTGTATTAAATGCCGAGCAAATAATAATAATCACAATATAATTGCAAACCTATATGGAATGGATAACTCTATTAACCCTAACAATTTCCCAGATGGATCTGGGTGCTCCCAGTATCTCACTGCAAAGGATATTGATGAAATCAGCATCCACATGTGGTAGATGAGACAAATCCTCTCCTTACATTAATTGTACATATGAAATGTGGGACGAGAGAAAATTGTCAGTACTGCTGTCTTCTTTATCCAAATATACCCTAGTAAACAACAATAACAAACAAATAACAACAACAAAAAAACCCACCAAACACATGTAAAGTAGTTCTAAGGAAATAAATAGGAAATGTAGGTTTATTTAATATTTAGGCCAGGTACTGCCCTAGGCCCTGCTGGTTATGATGTTAACTATTCTGGGGAGAAAAAGGAATATAAACAAACAAGCACTTCAAGATCATTTTTGATACTACTGTGTTCAACAAATGAAATAAAATAAAGTGAATGACAGTATCAAGTATGGTTTACAGGAGCGTGTACAGCTGCTACAATTTGGAAGGTAATGAATAGCTTGGATACTATATCAATTACATGGTTATCATGGGATTTTCCTATCTACTGAAGAAGAAATACAGAAGAATAGAGAATTGTGAGAACTATATTAATGGGGGAAAGAACACACAGGTCAAGGAGGTTTAAGGTGCAGTTTAACTTCTGAACAATTAAAGGTGGGGATCCTTTACAGCTATTTCAGTTTTGTATATGTATGTCCCTTACTGAGACAGTAATAGCAACTTCTTTCTATTCTTCTTTAATTTTATAAGCAGATCCTAACCTTGTGCTTTGATAGTTTGGCTCTAAGGACATAAGACAAATTACTTAACCTCTTTGTGCCTCAGTTAACTCAGCTATAAAATAGAGATATATATGTACCTCAGAAGTTCTGGAAATTAAATCAATTAATTTATGAAAATATATACAAAATCATAAAGTTAATGCTAATGCATATAATGTAAAAAATTATACATTCATAAAAAAGTTACCAAAGAAAATTATATGTATCTAAATGATACCTGGCACAATGTAAGCAATATTTATTTATATTATGGGTTTAAACGATCTTATTGGAATGAAATATGAACAGTTACATTCATTTCCTTGGGATGCCTTAACAAAGTACCATAAACTGGGTGACTTAAAACAATAGAAAGTTATTCTCTCAAACTTCTGGAGACTAGATGTCCAAAATTAAGGTGTCAACATGGTCATGCTCTCTTTGAAAGCTCAAAGGAAAGCTCTTTGCTAGTCTCTTCCTTGCTTCTGATTGTTGCTGACAATCCTTATTCTTCCTTTGCTTGCAGACTCAGCAATCCAATCTCTGTCTCTGTCTTCACGTGGTATTCTCCTTTTGTGTATCTTTATGTGGTATTCTCCATGTGTGTTTCTCCTATGTCTCTGCATCCTCTCTTCTTCACAAGGACACCAGTCATATTGGATTTAGGGCCCACCATAACCTAGTATGATCTCATGTTACCTTGTTTACATCTGCAACAACTTATTTCTAAATTCTGTCACAGGCACCAGGTGTTAGGGCTTGAACATGTCTTTTTTCGGTGTGGGGAAGACACAATTCAACCCATACAAATTCTTTTCAAAAATTCACTTGGTTGTGCCATAAATACTTAGTGAGTACTTTTTTATAGTCTGGTCACTGCACCAGGTGCTGTTTTGAAAATAATTTTAGAACGTTTAGGTTATAAGCTGAAAGAGACACTAATATCAGTGGAAGCTCTCTTGTGTCAGTTAACAAATGTTGAGAACTACTAGGCAGTGTGCTTAATGATATCATAATTTTATTGAAAATGAAACTTCAGTATCCAAAAAGTTAAGTCCCTGTTAAGGGTCACACAATAGGTAAATTGGAACTGGATTCTAACACAGTTCTTTCTGCTGCCAGATGATTTGTGCTTATCATTAATCACACTTATTAAATAAAGTTTGTAAATTATATTAATCAAAGAGAAAGCTAGATTGAGTTATAATTAGGCTTGGTCAGTAAGACACCACACCTTGCTCCATTGTACACTTGATTTTGTGTGTGTGTGTGTGTGTGTGTGTGTGTGTGTGTGTGTGTGTTCATCATTGCATAGACCCATTAATTTTCTTGATGTTTTCAATAGCTTTTAAAAATGAGCAAAAAATAATATGATATAAAACCAACCATAGAATTATTTCTCCGTAACTACTACCAAGAATTAGCATCCTCTGTAAATGCTTATTATTCACAGCTTTATAAACCTAGAAAATTTTGAGATGATAGACAGCAAAAAAATTATTTCTACCTGTCAGGCTATATGTCAATGAAGAGTCAGTAAATCTCTTTTGGGAAGATAAATGTCAAACTATTTTTTTTTAAAGTCAAGATGACATTTAATTTGGTGTTCAGTATCTTTATAAATAATATAAACTATTATTTTAAATCACCTTAATTATATTGATTATGTATAAAAGATTTAATAGAAGACTCAAAAATAGAATAAAAATATAAAAATATCATCCTGATTTCCATTATTGCTTATTGGTGGAAATATAAGAGAAAACATGTCAAGATGAAGATGGTGATTATATTTTTAAATAAGTAATTCTGGGAGGCAGTTCAAGATGGCAAGATAGGGAGCTCCTGAACTTCCTTCCTCCCATGGACACAGCACATTTATGACTACATAGGAAATAGTTTCCTCTGAAAAAGCCCTAAAAACTGCATGAACAGAGCCTCCACAACAAAAGCAGCATCAAGATGTGTAGAAGAGGCACAGACATGGTCTTACCAAAAAAACAAACAAACAAAAAATGCCACCCCAGGTGCCATGGACCACAATTGTGAAGGACCTCAAAAATAGGGTAATTTTCCCTAAGAAATGAAGAGTTTGTGCTCCACATTAGGTACCGCAACCCTTAGATCCCACACAGGAGAGATGAAGCCCCCAAAGCGTGGCTTTGTGGCCATGAGGATTATGTTAAGGAAAGACATAGAACTGTAGGGAACAGAGAATCCTCTCATAAAGGGCTCATGCACAGACTCACTAACCTTGGGATGCAGCACAAAAACAGCAGTTTGAAAAGTACCAAGACCAAAAATGAAGGAGACTTTCTAATATTAAAGCATCTATCAGGGAGGAGGGAACCTACTGAGACACTTTTAGGAGATGGAGACACTGACAGGCACCATTTTTGACATCTCATTCTACCTTACTATTGCTGGCACTGGCAGGCACCATTTGGAACTTGCCCTCTAACATGCTAGTGCCAGGAGGCAAGCGTTGCTGAAAGCCTTTCTAACTGTCAAGGCACAGCTGAGTACCACAGCAAGGTGGGAGAGCCCTGCCCATACCCACTCCACAGCAGGCAGGCATGCACAGTCCACACAGGTAATGCCCCTTGAGAGCCTAGCTCTGGTGGTCTGGGGGATTGCACCTCTGGCACCATGGGACATCTCCTACCCAAGGCTGTTCCTTCAACCTGGAGAGGTAACTTATTTGCCTAATACACATAAACAAACACAGAGAGTCAGGCAAAATGAGGGGACAGGGAACAGTGTTCCAAAAGAAAATATAAGACAAAATCTCAGAAAGAGAACTTAATTAAATGGAGACAATTGATCTACCTGATAAAGAGTTTAAAGTAACGGTCGTAATGATGTTCACCAAACTTGGGAGAAGAATGGATGAACACAGTGAGAATATCAGCAAAGAGATGGAAAATATAAGAAAGTACCAAACAAAACTTACAGAGCTGAAGAGTACAAAAACCAAAGATAAATATACAATAGAGGGGTTCAACAGCAGACTGGATGAAGCAGAAGAAGTCCAGGACCAGATGGCTTCACTGGTGAATTCTATTAAACATTCGAAGGAGATTTAATACCTAGCTGTCTCAAACACTTCCAAAAAAAATGAAAAGGAGGCAAGGCATCCAAATATATTTTACAAGGCTAGCATTACCATGATAACAAAACCAGCAAGGACACCACACACACACACACAAAAGTTACAGGCTAATATCATTGATAAACAGGCACAAAAATCTTCAACAAAATATAAGCCAACAGAATTCAACAATACATTAAAAGGATCATACACCAATACCAAGTGGGTTTTATTCCAGGGATGCAAGAATGGTTCAACATCTACAAATCAATCAACATGATACACCACATTAACAAAATGAAAGAAAAAGTCATATGATCATCTCAATAAATGCAGAAAAAGCTTTTGACAAAACTCAACATCCTTTTATAATAAAGACTCAACAAAGTGAGTAAGGAGGGAACATACCTCAACATAATAAAGGCCATATATGACACACCCACAGCTAACATCATACTCAGTGGTACAAAAGGAAAACCTCTTCTCTAAGATCGGGAGCAAGACTAGGAGGCCCACTCTCACCACTTTTATTCAATATACTTTCGGAAATCCTAGCCAAACATTTAGGCAAGAAGAAGAAATAAAAGGCATCCAAATTGGAAGGGAAGAAATAAAACTGTCACTCTCTGAAGACATAATACTATATATAAAAAACACAAAAGACTCCACCAAAAGATTGTTACAACTAATAAATGAATTCAGTAAATTTGCAGGGTACAAAATAAACATACAGAAATCTATGGCACTTCTATGCACTAATAATGAACTATCAGAAAAGAAATAAAGAAAGCAATCCCATTTACAATTGCATCAAAAAGAATAAACGCATAGAAATAAATTTAACCAAGGAGGTCAAAGACCTATACAATTAAAACTATAAGGCAGTAATAAAAGAAATTTAAGACAACACAAATAAATGAAAAGATATACCATTCTCATGGGTTGGAAGAATTTATATTGTTTAGAAGTCCATATACCAAAAGAAATCTACAAATTCAATGCAATCCCTATCAATATACCAACGGCATTTTTCATAGAACTGGAACAAATAATCCTAAAATTTGTGTGGAAACACAGAAGACCCCAAATAGCCAAAGCAATATTGTGAAAGAAGAACAAAGCTGAAGGTATCACACTCTCTGATTTCAAACTGCAGTACAAAGCTCCAGTAATAAAAAAAAACGAAAGTGTTGTATTGGCATAAAAACAAGCATATGGATCAATGGAATAGAATAGAGAGCTCAGAAACCCACACATATATATGGATAATTAATTTATGACAAAGGGCCCAGGAACATACAATGGAGAAAGAACAGTCTCCTTAATAAATGGTGTTTGGAAAATTGGACAGATCCATACAAAAGAATGAAACTAGAACACTATATCATACCGTACAAAAAGTTAACTCAAAATGGATTAAAGACTTGACTGTAAGCCCTGAAACCATAAAACTCATAGAAAAAATAACATAGGCAGTACACCCTGACATTAGTCTTATGAATATCTTTCTGGATATGTCTCTTCAGGCAAAGGAAACAAAAGCAAAAATAAATGGGATTACATTAAACTAAAAAGCTTCTGCACAGCAGAGGAAACCATTAGCAAAACCAAAAGAAAACCTACCAAATGAGAGAATATTTGCAAATCATGTATCCTATAAGGAATTAATATGCAAAATATCAATATATAAAAAACTCATACAACTCAATAACAAAAACGCAAAAAGCCCAATTAAAAACAGGCACAGTATCTAAACAGACATTTTTCCAAAGAAGACACACTGGCACATGAAAAGATGTACAACATCAGTAATTATTAGGGAAATGCAAATTAAAATCATAATGAAGTATCACCACACACCTTTTAGAATAGCTATTATCAAAAAGACAACAAATAACAAGTGTTGGCAGGGATGTGGAGAAAAGGGAACCCTTGTACACCATTGCTGGGAATGTAAATTGGTGTAGCCACTACAGAAACTAGTATGGAGATGCCTCAAAAAATTAAGAATACAATTACTATACGATTTAGCTTCCTTCTCTGGTTTTTTATTCAAGGAATATGAAAACACTAATTAGAAAAGATTTATGCACCCCTATGTTCAATGCAGCATTACTTACAATAGCTAAGATATGGAAACAACCTTAATGTCTTTCAATGGATGAATGGATAAAGAAGGTATGTTTGTCATTTGTGACATGAATGGACCTTGAGGATTTATGTCTGTGAAATAAGTCAGATGGAGAAAAACAAATACTGTATGATTTCACTCATATGTGAAATCTAAAGAGAACAAAACAAAAACAAACTCATTGCTACAGAGAACAGATTGGTGGTTACCAGAGGGGAAAAGGGTGGAGGGGTGAGCTAAATGGGTGATGGTGGTCAATTGTATGGTGATGGATAGTAAGTAGACCTGTGGTTATCACTTTTTAAGGTATACAGATATTGAATTATAATGTTCTACACTCAAAACTTATGTTACGTACCAAGTTTACCTGAAAAATAAATAAATAAATAAATACTCTGATAGATTGAGGAAATTCTTAAGAGAAAAAAAAAAAAAAACCTCTCACAAAATTTAACTATTAAATATCCAACCAGGTACATGTTGTTTTCCTTTAAAACTATGGCCGTTTGAGAAATAAGGCAAATTTTTAACCACTAATTACAGATTTCTCACAGTGTTTCATTTACTTGGAGGAGAACAAAAAGATAGGAGACTCTTATTTCTATATAAGACAGTAATCTAAAAGTGCCAAGGACTTCACCAAAACTCTCTCCAGATGAGAAAAATGGCCCATTGCAAAAAGTGCAATTGTTGGATGAAGAAGTTTCATTCTCCCTTGGTGCAGCTTGTGTGTTCTAACTCAAACCAGCTACCCCAACCTCTAAGAACAACTGGAAAATGTTTCCTTCTGTATCTTATGAGCAAGATTTCTCTCCCTCAGCTTTGGAAACAGATAGGAAAGGAATATATAGTTGCTTTGGTCAGGGCCAAATTTGTGAATGGTTAGTCACATTTTTTGTTCCAAGTAATGAGTTGTTTATAGAAATATTCAAACACTGGTTTTGAAATCACACTGATATAATCAATCATTTTAAATAGGTACAGCATAAAATATCTTTCCCTGAGATGTCCACGGTATATTGAGAAAGAAAATAGTTCAAAAAAAAATCGGACAAAGCAAGCTTCTTTTCATTTGCTAATACTCACTATTTTTACATTTGATATGTGCCTGGAGATTCTACAATCACACACCTTTTATAAATCACAGAAATGAAAATAAATATACATGGACTGCTTATATTGTAGAAGAAAAAAATAACTGTTTACTTTCATGAATGTCCCAATCTTCTAATCATAATGTACCTTTCCTTTTATATGCCAATGAAAAGAATACCCCCTACAAGAAAAAGTCTAAAAATGTCTAAAAATTATCCACGTGATAGGGGTTTATAATATAGCTTTAAAAATACATGAATATGGGCTTCCCTGGTGGCGCAGTGGTTGAGAATCTGCCTGCTAATGCAGGGGACACGGGTTCGAACCCTGGTCTGGGAAGATCCCACATGCCGCGGAGCAACTAGGCCCGTGAGCCACAATTACTGAGCCTGCGTGTCTGGAGCCTGTGCTCCGCAACAAGAGAGGCCGCAATAATGAGAGGCCCCGCGCACCGCGATGAAGAGTGGCCCCCACTTGCCGCAACTAGAGAAAGCCCTCGCACAGAAACGAAGACCCAACACAGCCATAAATAAATAAAATAAATAAAATAGTGTTTAAAAAAAAAAAAATACATGAATATATACCTGTATATGAGAACAAGCCCATTACATCAAATTGAATATCCTTCAAAATGATAAAAACCCTTTTACTGGTGCTTGCACTTGGTGTAATTTGAATACCTAGGAAATCAATATCTGCTTTAGTATGTGTTTACAGTCATATAATTGAAGTATAAGACAAGCAGTGAACCACAGGATTTTTCTGTGCAAACAGCAAGGAGTTCTAACTATAAAGCTCCTCTCAGTGCTAGTGGACCTCAGGTTGTAATTACATAAAACTTTTAAATGTACTATTTTTTTCAAAAGAACCTGTTGGGGTAACAATTCAAGGGAAGAAAAAATTCTAAAAATACCAGAATTGACACTTCATACTGAGGCAAGAAAGAAGGAACTGTTGAAAGGGAAATTGATAAGGAAGATTCTGGAGGGCTCTCATTCACAACACCTTAACAATACCATCCTCCTGATCACTTGAAGCTTTTCACGCACAGCCTGGAGTACCTTAGAAGCATTCAGCTTCATTCTTCACCAGATCATCAGGGATTTTACTGTTTCTTTACTTACTTCTAAAAGCTTAAACCTCTTTTTCTGGCCGACTCTCATACCCTGTCCTGAAAATACTTTCTATCTGATAAGAATAAATTCTTCTCAGCCAGAGCCAGTGCACCATTGCAGCCTCTGGGACGCACAGTCCTTACTATCCTCTCATCCAGTAGTGCATTGGATTAAAGACACATGTGCCTACAGGCCAGGCAGGTGGGGTTGAAGCAAAGCACCAGTGGAGCAAACAATTAATAAATGGCAATTGACATCTAGCTTCAGAGCAGCGATGGAGTGGGTGTGGCTTGGAGTGTAACCCAGAGAATTTATTGCATTTCTTACTGTATATTATTTGAAGTTAATTATGTTAGTATGATTGGCGACCATATTTTTTGATACTCATGGAGCAATGCTGCAAAACTAAAATATTTGACTATGCTTTCTAATTCTAACTTCCTATAGAAATAAAACAATCCATTTACCTTAAGAAAAACTGAGCTATAGACTCTTATATTTGATAATGTATGCTGTAAAAGTTACTATGTAATAGAATGTATCCAATAACTTCCTAATTTCAAGAAAATTTCTGATCTTGATGATGTCATTAATTTCAAATCTATGCTTATTAGAAGGAGGTCATGATTTTTTTGTATTGCTCATTTAAAGGAAAAAAAAGAAACAATCTAATGTGATGTGCCACATTATGAATTTAATTAATAATAATAATAGCTACTGCATTTTAAGCAACAACCATCAAAGATCTACATGTTAATAAATGTTTATTGTATTCAGTCATTCAAGTTGTTGCTCTGTTATTTTTATATATTAGGTCCATTTCTCTGCAGCATGATGACATTTTTCTCAAATAAAACTCTTTAAGTTTCAGGATTGTAACTGGGATGTTACTTAGCACATGCTAAAGGAAAAGAGGGAGTGGAAAGTATTGTAACTTTTATCATTGTCTAGGTTCTAGAGACTATGTGCACTTTTTCTTGGTCTTCAAAGATAAATAGGAACTGAATAATAACATAAGGACTCACAAAATGGGCTAAAGTTCAATAACTTATGGTCCATTAATATATGAAACCACATTAATAAATAGTTTTCTATGAATCACATTGGTTTTATCAGCAGGTTTTTGACACTTGCCTGGTAGTCTTAATCTGTTCCTCTGTTTATAACACTTGGGCCATTACCGTTCTCTCCTCGGTGGGTGAGTTTTATACTTCCAAACAAGATTAGAAAAATCATGAACAAACAATTCTTTATAATTTATCCTCTTGACATTCTAGACCAGCCTAACTTTGGTTCCAAAGGGTTATTCTTGCCTTATTTCTCAATACACAGTATTACTGAATACATATATTCTCAATATATACAATATTGAGCAATATATACTCAATGTAAACATGGTGAACATCTAAAGTACTCCATCATATGCCTCAACTATGCCTTTCATTCATGTTCCTAAATTGTTAGCTTTCTCTTCTGGGAATACCTTTTTTCCTACCACCATCTTTAAACACCATATTTAAACACTTTACTTAGATCTGATGTTCATAGTTCAAGACTCCCATGTAGTGAAAACACAGGAGTGACCTAAACATGGGAAGTTAGGTATACCTGCTTTGGATTTTGAATTGGAAGCTAAAGATACCAAAAAGCAAGACTGATGAAGTCATGTTTGTGACAGAAGTGGTAATAGTGATATTTAATATATACAAACAGAAATGACAATGATAGCAGAGGCAGTGTCCAGTGGTCTTTTTATGGTAAGACTACATAAGACGTCATCTTTTTATAAGAAATTGTTGCTTCTGATGTTTACTGATTGATGTAATAGTACTCTAAACAAACTGACCCCATGGTAGGATTGTGACAGTGATTCTGGGTACATAACCTTCTTTGTTACTGTCTGTTCCTATAGCCTGGTTCTTCAATTATCCCAGGATTTCTGTGACCAATAAATATATTTTCTATTTAAATAATTAAGAATCAGTTTTTATTGCTTGCAACTAGGATAACTCAGAATAATACATATTGATGCCAAGCTAGAGTAGTAAAGAAACTGGTATCTAGCTGTTGCTGAAGAAAGTCCTTTATATTCTCAGTCTCGTTAAATAAAAATATTATAGAAATTGTTTTTGTCTGTCAGAGACATTAGAACATCTTTCCCATTTTTTCCTTCAGATTAAGTGAATTTTAAATTCTGCACCATAATTTGGATTGTAAGATTTTAATCATGTACTCATTTCATAAACCCTTGAATTGGTCCATAAATTTAAAATATTATATTGATAAAACAGGAAATCAGAAATTAATAGAAACTCAATACTCTTTTATTGGTAAGAGATATATCCCATAACATGCAGAAGTTTGACCCTGAGTAAATCATCTGATGAAAAGGAAGGCCTGGCATGTTGTGATATCTCTCTCAAAATGGAGGACAAAAGGCATCATATGACAAATTTAGGTGTTCTGATGAATTAACCAGTTGACCCAAAAGGCTAACAGATTTGAGTTAGACCCATTTCAACAGAATCTCTTCAGGTGGTGCAAGTTTCTGTACAAGAATCTTGGTTGAAAGAACTGTGGGATCTACAGCATGGCTTGGCAAACTTTTCTTATAAAACCAGACACTAAATATTTTAGGGTTATGGGCTGCACAGCCTGTGTTACAACAGCTCAGATCCACATCATTTTAGCATGAAAACAGCCACAGACAATTCTTTAACAAATAGGTGTAGCTGTGGTCTAATAAAAATGTATTTATAAAAATAGGCAACAGGACATAGGCTATAGTTTGCTGATTTCTGATTATAGGATTCAAGTATCAGGGAATAGGTTTGAGGGGAAATTAGTTCTCAATTCAAAATGTTATTCTGACTTTTTACTATGGTAAATAAGAAGTCAATTAAACAAACTGTCTCAACAGCTCCTAAGTAAAATGAAGATAGCATTATTTTAATTGTATGTATGATTTTTAAAAATACAAGATTTCTGCTGGAATATTTAGGAATAAATTGGCATGAAGCCTGCACTTTACCTTCTAAAAGTATGGCAAAACCAAAAAGAGAGCTAAATCAAATATGGCAAAATTATTTTTTCTTTAAATCTAGGTAAATCATATAAGAATATGCACTGAAAAATTCAACTTTTCTCTAGGATTCAAAATGTTTACAGTAGATAGGAAAATCATAGTAAAATAAGAAGAAAATCACAATATTCTTATTTAGATTATTTTGAATATCATTAATTCAAATTATTATGAATTTTAAATTCTTGGCTATAATATCCACTAGCCTGAATTTGGTATTTATACAGTAAGTAAACTTTAATATGTAATTTACTATTTGTATTAATCATTGGAATTCTGTATTCTTCAACTGGTTTGTTTCATAGGCTCATTTTATTTTTTATAATTCTAATAAAGCATTTTAACATATACTAAATGTTTGAGTATTATAGGAAAAGCTAGGATTAAGTGTTGGGACATCTTTAGCACTTCATACTTTGCAGAAAAACATAAACATAAACAATTATCATTATACTTTCAGGTCATCTGACCCTTCCAAGTTCACATGATACTAGGAAGAAAATTAAATGGCCTACTCTAGGGGAAGCTGGGGTGAAGTGAGAGTAGCACTGACATATATACACACCAAATGTAAAATAGATAGCTAGTGGAAAGCAGCAGCATAGTACAGAGAGATCAGCTCGGTGCTTTGTGACGACCTAGGGAGGGTGGGAGGGAGGGGATATGGGGTATATGTATGCATACGGCTGATTCACTTTGTTGTACAACAGAAACTAACACAGCATTGTGAAGCAATTATACTCCAATAAAGATATATTTTAAAAAAATAATATTGTTAACGCACTAGTTCCTTCTTCTGAGTTGATCACAACTTCATTTTCTGCAGCCACACTGAGAAACAAATTATGCATGGATTAGTCAGACTTGTTTGTAATTAACTAAAAATCATTCATTCCATTCTAAAACAATCATTCTCCATGCATTATGTCTAAACAGTCTGAAGCACGTAAAATAAGTGGATCATTTCCACTTTAACATATAGTAAAATAAAATCGAGGGTGCTGGATTCAGGAGAGAAGCTGTTTAGATTTAATAGCAAAGTAAAAAGAGTAATTTTAAAAACCAAAGGACATTAAGAGATAGTGGCTATGATATTAAAAACCAAAAATATCATACCATAATTGAATCTCATTTCTAAAATAAATAATACATTTTTATAATTTCTATTGAGGCTAATTTCACAAATTAAATATATATATGTGTATATATATTTTTTAAGTTGCAATAGATCTGGCACGGAAAATAGTAAATTTTCTACTAACTATGCAATTTGGTGTACTTTTAAGTCTATGTAACTATAAGAATGTGAAGGAAGTAATTCTGGGAATAGTAGAGAAACAAATTACAAGTACACTATATTCACTGGGCGAATATAGTTGATGGAAGAAGTAAATAAGAGAAATTCAAGCAAAAGTACTGGGATGAATAGATAAGCAGTTTTGATGAGTGGCTTAATCTTTGCAATATACATTTTCCATAATTTGCTTATTCTAATGTTTGGAAAGTTAATACTCATATATTTTATGTTTGAAGATATCCCAGGGATATGAGTTTTTCCTTCAACAAACCTTGCCTTTTTTGTCAACTCTGATGTTTTCCAAATTTGTTCTGATCCTCCTGTTTTTATTTAACCAGAAACTTTTCTCCCTCATTTTCTCTTTTGGGTCTTCACTATAATTTGAGATTAATTATTTTGCAAGTAATTTCACTAATTCTGTTGTGGTTTGATCAGAATGAGAAAAAGTCAAATGGGCCTTTCAAATGAATTTATGTGTATGCATAGAGATTAAAAGGGAAAAAAAGCATCACAAATTGAATCAACTGGCTCCCTCATAAGAACTCTAAATAAAATTAGCTCAAGGTTTATCTGTCATTTAGCGTTTCTAGTCTCTGGCAATACATATAGAGTTAAGAATATATTTTCCTCTTTGTTTCTAGAACTTATCCAGAGAGAAAACAAATTTAGGGGCACAATTTTCTTTTCTCTTTCTTCCATTTTTATTGAGATATAATTGACATACAGTACTGTATAATTTTAAGATGTGCAACATTATGACTCTCTTAACAAGTTTCATATATAGCATACAGCAGTGTTAATTGTATTAATCATGTTGTGCATTACATCCCTAGTACTTATTTATCTTATAACTGGAAGTTTGTACATTTTGACCACCTCCATCCAGTTCCCTTTCCCCCAGCCCCCACCTCTGGTAACCACAAATCTGATCCCCCTTTCTATGAGTTTATTTGTTTATTTGTGTTTTGAAGTATAATTGACCTATAACACTACGTTTTTTTCTGGTGCAATACATAGTGATTCAATAATTCTATACATTACAAAATGATCACCATGGTAAGTCTAGTTACCCTCTGTCACCATACAATGATATTACCTTATTAGTGACTATATTTATTTATATTTAAGTGGAATAAATATTCGGTGTATTATTAAATTAATATTTAAGTGGAACAATCTTCAAGATTATATGGTTGTAGTTAAATGCACAGACACTAGAACTAAATTACATAGATTTAAATTCTGACTCTACCACTCACTAAGATGTTTAATCTTTGGCAGGTTAACTCAACACTCTGTGCCTCAGATTCCTCATTTATAACATGGAGTTATTTTGTCACTGGAAGTTTGTCCCTTTTAACTTCCCTCATCTATCAAACCTGATAGCCTATAGATAAAGTTTTTGCCAAACTATTAAAGACTTGATTATTAAAGTATCTTAAAATTCTTATAATTTAATGATGCATAGATCCTGGACAAGAGAGCCATCCAATTGCATCCAGATAATTCTATGTAAAAAATTAGATGAGTGGCTAATCTAATGATATGGCCGTTAAGGTGAATAGACAGCATGAATCAGAATGATAAACTAGAGCAGAAACAGCAGTAACCTTTCCCCAACATGAAAACACATGACACTTTATAAATTACAAGATAGCATAACAGTTTAAACAAATGTAAATTTCCCTAACTTCTGGTATGTTTAGTCCCAAGAAAACCATTATACATTTAGTGAATATTTAGATATACTTCTAAAACTCTCTATCTCTCCCTCTTTCCTGTTTTCTGCTTTATTCTTTAATGTTTTCCAGCTTCATTGAGGTATAATTGACAAATAAAATTGTAATAAATTTAAAGTGTACAGCATGATGATTTGATATATGCATACATTGTGAAATCATTCCCACCGTCAAGTTACATAACACATCTATCAACTAACAGTTACTTTTTTTTTTTCTTTTTGGTAAGAATGTTTAAGATCTACTCTCTCAACAAATTTCCAGTATACAATATACTATTACTAACTATAGTCACCATGCTATACCTTAGATCCTCAGAATGTATTAATCTTATAACTGAAAGCTTGTACCCTTTACCAACCTCTCCTTCATTTCTTCCATCCCTCATCCTCTGACAACCACCATTCTACTCTCTGTTTCTATGAGTTTGACCAAATTTTTGGTAAAACTTCACATGTAAGTGATAACATGTAGTATTTGTCTTTTTAAATCTGGATTATTTTGCTTAGTAAAATGCCCTCCAATTTCATCTGTATTATCACAAATGGCAGGATTACCTTTTTTAATGCTGAATAATATTCCCTTGTGTGTGAATGTGTGTGTGTGTGTGCGTGTCTTTAGCCATCCATTCCTCTACAGACACTTAAGTTGTTTCCATTCTTGGTTATTGTGAATAATGTTGCAATGAACACAGCAGTACAGATATCAATTCCAGACAGTGATTTTGTTTCCTTTGGATATTTAGAAGCAGGATTGTTGGCTCATCAGTTATATTTTTAATTTTTGAGGAATCTCTGTATTGTTTTTCATAATGGCTATGCCAATTTACAGTCCCACCAACACTGTACAAGGGTTCACTTTTTTCAATATTTTACCAACATTTGTTATCTCTTGTCTTTTTAATAATAGATATCAGAAAAGATGTGAGGTGATAACTCTTTGTGGTTTTGATTTGCATTTCTCTGATGATTAGTGATGCCAAGCATCTTTTAAAGTACCTATTGGCCATTTGTATGTTTCTCAGGTCTTTGCCCATTTTGTAAGTGGATTATTTGTTTTTCTGCTTTTGAGTTTTGTGAGCTCCTTATATATTTTTGGTATTAACACCTTATTGATATATGATTTGCAAATATTTTCTCACATTCCTTAGGTTACCTTTTAATTTTTTTATTGTTTCCTTTGTTGCTGTGAGGAAACATTTTAGCTTGATGTACTCCCACTTTTTAAAATTTATTGCCTTTGCTTTTATCAAATCTAGAAATTTATTGCCAAGACCAACGTCAAGGAGATTTCCCCTATGTTTTCTTCTAGGAGTTTTACAATTTCAGGTCTTACATTTAGCACTTTAATCCACTTTAAGTTGATTTTTGTGTATGGTGTAAGATAGGGTTCTTATTTTATTCATTTGCATGTGGATATCCAGTTTTCTCATCACCATTTATTGAAGAGACTATTCTTTTTCTGTGTATTCTTGGCATCTTTGTTGTGGATTAATTGACCATATGTGTGGGTTTATTTTTGAGCTCTCTGTTCTATTCCATTGATCTCTGTGTCTCTTTTTATGCCAATATCATACTGCTTTGGTTACTACAGATTTGTAATATAGTTTAAAATCAGGAAATGTGATGCTTCCAACTTGGCTCTTCTGGCTTAAGATTGCTTTCACTATTCAGTGACTTTTGTCATTCAACACAATTTTTAAGATTGTTTCTTCTATTTCTGTGAAAAATGCGATTGAAATTTTGATGGGATGACATTGAACCTGTAGATTGTTTCAAGTAGTATGGACATTTTCATAATATTAAATCTTCAAATCTATGAATATCAAATATCTTTCCATCTACTTATATATTCTTTAATATCCTCCATCATCATTTTATAGTTTTCAGTGTACAGATATTTAACTTCTCAGGTTAAATGTATTCCTAAGTATTTTATTCTTTTTGGTGTTACTGTAAGTGGGATTGTTTTCTTAATGTTTTTGTCAGATAGTTCATTTTTAATGTAGAGAAATACAAATGATTTATGCATATTGATTTTGTATCATGCACTTTTACTGAAGTTTTTAAACTGTTTTAACAGTTTTTGGTGAAAACTTTAGGGTTTTCTATATATGGATCTTATCATATGCAAACAGAGAAAATTTTACTTCTTCCTTTCCAGTTTGGATGCATTTTCTTTTTCTTGCCTAATTGCTTTGACTAGTAATTCCAATACTATGTTGAATAGAAACAGTGAGAGTAGGCATCCTTGTCTTTTCCTAAACTTAAAGGCAAAGGTTTTAGCTCTTCATGATTGAATACAATGTTAGTTGTGGATTTCTCATGAGTGGCCTTCATTATGTTGCAGAACATGCCATGTGTATACCGAATTTGTTGAGGGTTTTTACATGAAAGGATGTTGAATTTTTTCAAATGATTTTTCTGCATCTATTGAGACAATCATGATTGATTTTTATCTTTCATTCTTTTAATGTAGTGCATCACATTTTTTGTTTTACATGTGTTGAACTACCTTGCATCCCTCATATAAATCCCACTTGAGCATGGTGAGTGATACTTTTAATGTGCTGTTGGATTCATTTTGCTAATACTTTTTGAGGATTTTGCATCTATGTTCATCAAGGTTATTGGCTTGTAAGTTCATTTGTTTATAAAGCCATCAGGTCTTGGGCTTCTCTTTTTCGGGGAGGTTTTTGATGACTAATTCAATTTCCTTTTTTCATTTTGGTCCATTCAGATTTTCTCTCTCTTTATGGTTCAGTCTTGGGAGGTTATTTCTTTCTATGAGTTTACCTATTTTTTCTAGATTATCCAATTTGTTGACTTAAAATTGTTCATAATAGTCTCTTATGATCTTTTGCATTTCTGTGACATCATTTGTAATGTTTCATCTTTCATTTCTGATTTTATTTATTTGAGACTTCTCTTTTTTCTTCATTAGGTCTAGCTCCAGATTTGTCAATTTTGTTTATCTTAAAAAAAAAAAAGCTCCTAGTTTTGTTAACCTTTTCTATTGTTTTTCTGGTATCTATTTCATTTATATCTTCTCTGATCTTTGTTGTTTCATTCCTTCTGCTAACTTTGGGCTCAGTTTGTTCTTTTTTTCTAATTTCTTGACTTGTAAAGTTGGGTTGTTTATTTAGGATTTTTTTTCCCCTTAAAGTAGATGGTTGTTACTATAAACGTTCCTCTTAGAACTGCTTTTGCTGCATCCCATAAATTTTATTTTGTGTTTCCATTTTAATTTGTTTCATGTTCACATTTCAAATGTTCATTTTTTTAATTTTTAGATTTCTCTTTTTATTTTTTATTGACCCATTGGTTGTTTAAGATTTTATTGTTTAGTATTCAAATATTTGTGAATTTTACAGTTTTTCTTCTGTTATTGATTTCCGGTTTCATATCATTGTATTCAGAAAAGATGTGTGATACAATTTCAACCTTCTTAAATTTGTTAAGACTTGTTTTGTGGCCTAATCTATCTGAGAGAATGCTTTATGTGTGCTTGAGAAGAATGTATATTCTATGACTATTGGAAGAAAAGTTCTTTATATATCTTTTAGGCCTATTTGATCTAAAGGGTAGTTCAAGTCCAAAGTTTTCCTCATTTATTTTCTGTCTGGTTGATCTATTCATTGTTGGAAGTGAAATATTGAAGTCTCTTACAATTATTGTATTATTGTCTATTTCTCCCTTTGGTTCTGCTAATATTTGCTTTATATATGTAGGTCCTCTAAAATTGTATGCATACATGTTTACATGTATATCCTCTTGATGAATTGACCCCTTTATTATTATCTAGTAACCTTCTTTACCCCTTGTTACAGTTTTTGAATTAAAATCTATTTTTGCTGATATAACTATAGCTACTATGCTCTCTTTTGGTTTCCATTTGCATGGAATATCTTTTCCATCTCTTCACTTTCAATCTATATGTAGCCTTAAAGCTGAAGTGTGACTCTTGTAGTTAGGTTTTGTTGTTGTTTTTGTTTGTTTATTTGTTTTTTAATACATTCAGCCATTCTGTGACTTTTGATTAGAGAATTTAATCCATTTACATTGAAAGTTAATATTGCTAATAAGGAATTACTATTACAGTTATGATAATTGTTTTCTAGGAGTTTTATGTCTTTTGTTCCTTTCTTCCTCTCTTGCTGTCTTCCTTTGTAATTTGGTGACTGTCTGCTTTGATATCTTCCTTTTTATCTTTAGTGCATCTACTGTGGTTTTTTGTTTTGTAGTTAACATGCAGTTTACATAAAACATCTTATAACAGTCTATTTTAAGCTTATAACAACTTTAAATTGATTACATACAAAGGCTCTATGTTTTTTACTCTCTCCCTCCCCACATTTTATGTTTTTGATGTCAAAATTTACATCTTTTTATTTTATATTGTGCATCCATTAACAAATTATAGTAGCTCTAGTTATTTTCAATACTTTTGCCTTTTAATCCTTATGCTAGAGTTATAGTGAGTAAATGTGAGTTTATTACACATATTATTTTAGAAATTATTCTTTTACTCCTTAACATATAATTGACATCTTTGCTATTTATACAAATGGGACTTTATCATTGGGTCAAATTGTATTTTCTATAAATATAAATGTAATAGTTTGTAATGTTTCTGAATTTGTGTAAGACAAACTACTATGGTGAATAGGTGTAAAATTTATCAATATGATAGTTAAAATGTAAATTTCCTTATTAGTGAGGTAGGACATCTTTTTCAGTTGTTGAAGACTATTTTAAAGGTATTTTTTGTAGCTTTTGATTTTACTTATATAGCACTATTACTCAAAAGTTTTTATTTGTATGACTTAAAAATATTTACTATTCTTTTTGATTTCTCGGTGTGTGTGTGTGTATTTGTGTCCATGTTATGTATAAGGTCCTCATTCCATAGTTTTATTTTCTATACTTTAAACTTTAATCTATTGGGAATTATTCTCAGTATAATCAGTACTATACAGATATAACTTCATTGTTCAAAAAAATACCAAGTTTCTAAAAATACATTTTATGAGACTTTATTCACCATAATATGACATCTCAAATATTTAATATACTAAATTATCACAAAGATTAGCATTTGTACATTGCCATTATTAACATTTGTATTAAGTACTAGACAAATGGCAATACCTAAAAATACATATATAACTTTATAATATTTGATACAGAAACCTCTCTTTTCAACCAATTTCTTTTATCACTTTTTTCTTCATTACTTCTTTTTATGTTTCCTTACTTTCTCTGTTGGTCCTTTTCTTTCTTTTTCTAGTATACTTTTTAGCGCTTGTTATCATTGGTGGATTTGTCTTTTGTTTGGTTGCTCTCTTCTTTCTTTTGTTTTTACTTTTTTATTTTTAATAATTAAAAAAATTTTTTTAATAACTTTTATTTTATTCTTTCTTTCTTTCTCTCTCTCTCTCCCTTTCTTTCTTTCTTCCTTTCTTCCTTCCTTCCTTTCTTTCTTTCTTTCTTTCTTTCTTTCTTTCTTTCTTTCTTTCTTTCTTTCTTTCTTTCTTTCTTTCTCTTTCTTTCTTTCTTTCTTTCTCTTTCTTTCTTTCCTTCTTTCCTCTCTTCTCCCTTTTCTTCTGAGCCTTGTGGCTGACAGGGTCTTGGTGCTCTGGTCGGGTGTCAGGACTGTGCCTCTGAGGTGGGAGAGCCAAGCTCAGGACACTGGTCCACCAGAGCCTCCCAGCCCCATGTAATATCAAACAGCAAAAGCTATCCGAGAGATCTCCATCTCAATGCTAAGACCCAAATCCACTAAACGACCAGCAAGCTACAGTGCTGGACACACTGTGCCAAACAACTAGCAAGACAGGAACACAACACCACCCATTAGCAGAGAGGCTGCCTAAAATCATAATGAGTTCACAGACACCCCAAAAGACACCACAGGACATGGTCCTGCCCACCAGAAAGACAAGATCCAGCCTCATCCACCAGAACACAGGCACCAGTCTGCTCCACCAGGAAGCCTACACAACCCAATGAAGCAACCTTACCACTGGGGGCTGACACCAAAAACAACAGGAACTACAAACGTGCAGCCTGCAAAAAGGAGACCCCAAACACAGTAAGTTAAGCAAAATGAGAAAACAGAGAAATACACAGCAGATGAAGGAGCAAAGTAAAAACTCACCAGACCAAACAAATGAAGAGGAAATAGGCAGTGTACCTGAAAAAGAATTCAGAATAATGATAGAAAAGATGATCCAAAATCTTGGAAATAGAATGGAGAAAATATAAGAAATGTTTAACAAGTACCTAGAAGAATTAAAGAGCAAACAAACGGTGATGAATAACACAATAAACGAAATTTAAAATTCTCTAGAAGGAATCAATAGCAGAATAAGTGAGGCAGAAAAACGGATAAGTGACCTGGAAGATAAAATAGTGCAAATAACTACCACAGAGCAGAACAAGGAAAAAAGAATGAAAAGAATTGAGGACAGTCTCAGAGACCTCTGGGACAACATAAAACGCACCAACATTCGAATTATAGGGGTCCCAGAAGAAGAAGAGAAAAAGAAAGGGACTGAGAAAATATTTGAAGAGATTATAGTTGAAAACTTCCCTAATATGGGAAAGGAAATAGTCAATCAAGTCTCGGAAGCACAGAGAGTCTGATACAGGATAAATCCAAGGAGAAACACACCAAGACACATATTAATCAAACTATCAAAAATTAAATACAGAGAAAAAATATTAAAGGCAGCAAGGGAAAAGCAACAAATAACATACAAGGGAATCCCCATAAGGTTAACAGCTGATCTTTCAGCAGAAACTCTGCAAGCCAGAAGGTACTGGCAAGACATATTTAAAGTGATGAAAGGGAAAAAAATACAACCAAGATTACTCTACCCAACAAAGATCTCATTCAGATTCAATGGAGAAATAAAAACCTTTAAAGACAAGCAAAAGCTAAGAGAATTCAGCACCACTGAACCAGCTTTACAACAAATGCTAAAGGAACTTCTCTAGGCAGGAAACACAAGAGAAGGAAAAGACCTACAATAACAAACCCAAAACACATAAGAAAATGGTAATAGGAATATACATATCGATAACTACCTTAAATGTAAATGGATTAAATGATCCAACCAAAACACAGACTGATGGAATGGTATATATGCTGTTTATAAGAGACCCACTTCAGACCTAGAGAAACATACAGACTGAAAGTGAGGGGATGGAAAAAGATATTTCATGCAAATGGAAATCAAAAGAAAGCTAGAGTAGCAATACTCATATCAGACAAAATAGACTTTAAAACAAAGACTATTACAAGAGACAAAGAAGGACACTACATAATGATCAAGGGATCAATCCAAGAAGAAGATATAACAATTGTAAATATTTATGCACCCAACATAAGAACACCTCAATACATAGGTCAAATGCTAACAGCCATAAAAGGGGTAATCTACAGTAACAAAATAATAGTAGGGGACTTAAACATCCCACTTTCACCAATGGACAGATCATCCAAAATGAAAATAAATAAGGAAACACAAGATTTAAATGATACATTAAACAAGATGGACTTAATTGGTATTTATAGGAGTTTCCATCCAAAAACAATACAATACACTTTCTTCTCAAGTGCTCATGGAACACTCTCATGGATACATCATATCTTGAGTCACAAAACAAGCCTCGGTAAATTTAAGAAAATTGAAATCGTATTAAGTATCTTTTCCAACCAAAATGCTATGAGACTAAATATCAATTACAGGAAAAGAACTGTAGAAAATACAAACAATGAAGGCTAAATAATACACTACTAAATAACCAAGTGATCACTGAAGAAATCAAAAACTACCTAGAAACAAATGACAATGAAAACACAACCCAAAACCTATGGGATGCAGCAAAAGCAGTCCTAAGAGGGAAGTTTATAGCAATGCAATCCTACCTCAAGAAAGAAGAAACATCTCAAATAAACAACCTAATCTTACACCTAAAGCAATTAGAGAAACAAGAACAAAAAACCCCCAAAGTTAGCAGAAGGAAAGAAATCATAAAGATCAGATCAGAAAAAAATGAAAAAGAAATGAAGGAAACAGTAGCAAACATCAATAAAACTAAAAGCTGGTTCTTTGAGAAGATAAACAAAATTGATAAACCATTAGCCAGACTCATCAAGAAAAAAAGCAAGAGTACTCAAATCAATAGAATTAGAAATGAAAATGGAGAAATAACAACTGACACTGCAGAAATACAAAGGATCATGAGAGATTGCTACAAGCAACTATATGCCAATAAAATGGACAACCTGGAAAAAATGGACAAATTCTTAGAAAAGCATAACCTTCTGAGACTGAACCAGGGAGAAATAGAAAATATAAACAGATCAATCACAAGCACTGAAATTGAAGCTGTGATTAAAAATCTTCCAAGAAACAAAAGCCCAGGACCAGATGGCTTCATAGGCGAACTCTATCAAACATTTAGAGAGGAGCTAACACCTATCCTTCTCAAACTCTTCCAAAATATAGCAGAGGGAGGAACACTCCCAAACTCATTCTACGAGCCCACCATCACCCTGATAGCAAAACCAGACAAAGATGTCACAAAGAAAGAAAACTACAGGCCAATATCACTGATGAACATAGATGCAAAAATCCTCAACTAGCAAACAGAATCCAACAGCCCATTAAAAGGATCATATACCATGGTCAAGTGGGGTTTATCCCAGGAATGGAAGGATTCTTCAATACACACAAATCAATCAATGTGATAAACCATATTAACAAATTGAAGGAGAAAAACCATATAATAATCTTAATAGATGCAGAAAAAGCTTTTGACAAAATTCAACACCCATTTATGCTAAAAACTTTCCAGAAAGTAGGTAGAGGGAACTTACCTCAACATAATAAAGGCCCTATATGACAAACCCACAGCCAACATTATTCTCAATGGTGAAAAATTGAAATCATTTCCACTAAGATCAGGAACAAGACAAGGTTGTCCACTCTCACCAGTATTATTCAACATAGTTTAGGAAGCTTTAGCCACAGCAATCAGAGACAAAAAAGAAATAAAAACAATCCAAATCGGAAAAGAAGAAGTAAAGCTGTCACTGTTTGCAGATGACATGATACTATACATAGAGAATCCTAAAGATGCTACCAGAAAACTACTAGAGCTAATCAATGAATTTGGTAAAGTAGAAGGATACAAAATTAATGCACAGAAATCTCTTGCATTCTTATACACTAACGACAACAAATCTGAAAGAGAAATTAAGGAAACACTCCCATTTACCTTTGCAACAAAAAGAATACAATACCTAGGAATAAACCTACCTGAGGAGACGAAAGACCTGTATGCAGAAAACTATAAGACACTGATGAACGAAATTAAAGATTATACAAACAGATGGAGAGATATACCACGTTCTTGGATTGGAAGATCAATATTGTGAGAATGACTATACTATTCAAAGCAATCTACAGATTCAATGCAATCTCTATCAAACTACCAATGGCATTTTTCACAGAACTAGAACAAAAAATTTCTCAATTTTTATGGAAACACAAAAGACCCCGAATAGCCAAAGCAATCTTGAGAAAGAAAAACTGAGCTGGAGGAATCAGGCTCCCAGACTTCAGACTATACTACAAAGCTACAGTAATCAAGACAGTATGGTACTGGCACAAAAACAGAAATATAGATCAATGGAACAGGATAGAAATCCCAGAGATAAACCCACACACATATGGTCACCTTATCTTTGATAAAGGAGGCAAGAATATACAATGGAGAAAAGACAGCCTCCTCTTCAATAACTGCTGCTGGGAAAACTGGACAGCTACATGTAAAAGAATGAAATTAGAACACTCCCTAACACCATACACAAAAATAAACTCAAAATGGATTAAAGACCTAAATGTAAGGCCAGACACTATCAAACTCTTAGAGGAAAACATAGGCAGAACACTCTATGACATAAATCACAGCCAGATCCTTTTTGACCCACTTCCTAGGGAAGTGGAAATAAAAACAAACAAATGGGACCTAATGGAAATTAAAAGCTTTTGCATAGCAAAGGAAAGCATAAACAAAGTGAAAAGACAGCCCTAAGAATGGAAGAAAATATTTGCAAATGAAGCAACTGACAAAGGATTAATCTCCAAAATATACAAGCATCTCATGCAGCTCAATATCAAAAAAACAAACAACCCAATCCAAAAATGGACAGACAACCTAAACAGACATTTCCCCAGAAACGATATACAGATTGCCAACAAATACATGAAAGGATGCTCAACATCACTAATCATTAGAGAAATGCAGATCAAAACTACAATGAGGTATCACCTCACACCGGTCAGAATGGCCATCATCAAAAAATCTACAAACAATAAATGCTGGAGAAGGTGTGGAGAAAAGGGAATCCTCTTGCACTGTTGATGGGAATGTAAATTGATACAGCCACTATGGAGAACAGTATGGAAGTTCCTTAAAAAACTAAAAATAGAACTACCATATGACCCAGCAATCCCACTACTGGGCATATACCCTGAGAAAACCATAATTCAAAAAGAGTCATGTACCACAATGTTCATTGCAGCGCTATTTACAACAGCCAGGACATGGAAGCAACCTAAGTGTCCATTGACAGATGAGTGGATAAAGAAGATGTGGCACATATATACAATGGAATATTACTCAGCCATAAAAAGAAATGAAACTGAGTTGTTTGTAGTGAGGTGGATGGATCTAGAGACTGTCATATAGAGTGAAGTAAGTCAGTAAGAGAAAAACAAATACTGTATGCTAACACATATATATGGAATCTAAAAAAAGAAAAAAAAAAGGGTTCTGAAAAACCTAGGGGCAGGACAGGAATAAAGACGCAGATGTAGAGAATGGACTTGAGGACATGAGGAGGGGGAAGGGTAAGATGGGACCAAGTGAGAGAGTGTCATGGACATATATACACTACCAAATGTAAAATAGACAGCTGGTGGGAAGTAGCTGCATAGCTCAGGGAGATCAGCTCAGTGCTTTGTGTCCACCCAGAGGGGTGGGATAGGGAGGGTGGGAGGGGGACGCAGGAGGGTGGAGATATGGGGATATATATATATGCGTAGAGCTGATTCACTTTGTTACACAGCAGAAACTAACACAACACTATAAAGCAATTATACTCCAATAAAGATGTTTAATAACAATAAATAAAATAAAATAGATAACCAAGAAAAAAAAAGTGAAAAAAAAATTAAAGAAAAATAAATTATTCTGCGAAGTTCTTTAAATCTGGTCTACTTTCTTCATTCCTTGTACAGTGAACTTAATATACAGTTGATGCCAATTTCTTTCCATTAATTTTTACATAAGAAATAAAATATTCTAGTTTCTCAAGTTGAAGGAATCTGATACTTGAATTCGGAAATGAGAATCATATTAAGATTTACTGTGGCATCTCTTTCCCTCCTACTTATGAGTATTTAAAAAAATTTAAGTAGAAAAATACAACTTCATAAGAGAATGTCACTTTTGTGCTTCTAAATGTAGAAGGATTTAGACTAGGGAAATCTTTATGCATTTGGAAGAATATTCAAAATTTATTTAATACTCTCAAATTGGATTTCCCAGAAAGTAGACTCTAACATACATTAGCATGTAAGATGTTCACAAGGGAGTGCTCTTGGGCTCAACCTTGTATAAAAAGAAGCAATATGAGAAGGCGTAGACGTTGAGCCACCATGCATTCCTGTCAAAGGCCTTAATTAAAACAGTGGGAGCTCTAGAGCTAGTACGGATTTTCAGATTTACTCTGAGTTGGGAAGATGAAGCCATATCTATATAACCTTATATTTATTAATTATTGAATGAGGGATGCCTCTGGAAGAATGTGTGACCTTGAGCAAGGCAGTTTTTTGAACCAAGGCGAAACGTACAATAGGCTGACAGATAAATGGATATTTTCTGGCACTGATTCCAGAAACTGGGAGGATGAATCTTTAAATCGTAAGAGTGTATCTGGAAGTAATAACACAATATCCAACTCAAGTACTGTTGAAATTAGCCCTTTTTGAGTGTGAGAATCACAAAGATACTACCTCTGGATCAACTGAATAGTTTTCATGACAAATGTAGAAATAAATTATCTAATTTTAGTGTATTAGCCAATCATACTTTTAATATCATGAATTGCCTATTAAGCCTGAAGAAGTATATTATTTGTATATACTTATAAAATAGAGTTTGCATTCCACAATGTATGTTTAAATTAATGTGCATATATCACTCACAAGTATAGAAGAAAGGTAAAAAACTTGTGGGAGCAAAAAGAAACAATTAACACTTTTATTGAAGAATTTTTTTGCATCTATGTCATGCATAGCATGGACTGTCATACCTCCTGAAGCAAACATTTTCAAAATAAGAATGAGAATTTTGTTCTGAAGGAAAAGCAGAAAGTAGTAGAGCTAGCATTTGTTGAACACTTCATATATGCCAGGTTATCTACTGGACATCCTCTATTGTTTTCTCACTTTTAGTCCTCACCAAATCCTAGAAGATTGGAGTTTATGTCAACAACTAACTAAAAGATATATCGCTTTCCATTTCCTCAAATGCTGAGATAAATAAATTTGATACTGGCTGTAGTACATGCCCTTTACCCTGAGCAAAAGTTATTAATTTCTTCCTTACTTGTTTTTTTCTGAAGAATAAACACTGTTCAGAGATGCAAAGACCCCAACAGAAGACCCCACAGCAATGTAGTAATTTAAAATAAAAGGAAAAAGATAACATTTGAGAAAGGAAAAATTATCATTCATAGATAAAGATGGTAGAGATACATATCAACTATTCAACAGGGTCCATAGTAGTAAGGACCTTGCAATGTACTTGGAGAAAGGAGAAATAAACATAGAATGCAAAAAAACATTGCAAGTGGTACCAAACAATTCATAGTGAAATACAAGAGACATCAAAATGTAAAGTGTGATTAAAATTAATGGCTCATAGAATAAGAACCCAGAATTTCACTGGGAAGAGAAGCTACTGTGAGTTGAAGTAATCTAGAGATCTTTATTGAGAAGAATGAGATTTACCTAGGACTTAAAGAACTCTGGGAATTTGGGTAGTTACCAAGAGAGGGCAAAACAGTGAAGGAAGAAAAACTGCAGAGTGTGGTAGAGAGGGCAGCAATAGTTAGCCAACTACTAAGCTCTTTTGTGAAGGGAATATGTGACTAAATGTGAATTGTATTGAATTTGAGGCCAATAAGCCCTAAGTGGAGTGAAAAGTTATATTTACTCTCTAGATTTTCATGAGTAAATAAGCCCTGTAATTGTCAAAGGGAAGAATTATTTTTGTTATAGGAATTCTCTAATGGTTGGCATTCACTTGAGGAAAAAAAAAAAAGAAGAGAAAGCATTACATTAGAAAGTGCCCAGTAGGGTAGCAAAAGAATATACTGCTCTTTGCTTTGGAATATAATCCTAGGAACAAAAAATAACAACAATAAAAACTTACTTATAGGTCCTGCTCCATTGGGGGTATAATTTTGGTCTAAAAACTTCACAGATTTTTATAGCATTCTGCTAACTGTTTTTTCATTGACACAAAACAAGGAAAATAAGAACAATCCAAAACACCTTGCTGCTAGTATTTTTTGTGAGTATTATTAAAACCACTAATGTTTATAATTCAACATCAGTGTCCTGGGCTCAAGTAGGACTAATTATTTCTTTTTCCTTTTCACTATTTCATGGCCACAGCCCTAGTTCAATCCTTCATCTTCTTGCTTGGTGTGCTAACACCAATTCTCTCTTTCTTCTTTCCATTCCATCCTTCTGAATGTTATGGAACAGGTGTTGGCAAATTTTTTTTTATGTAATTGGCAAGATAGTAAACATTTTAGGCTTTGTGAGTAATAAGGTGTCTGTTCAAACACCCAACTCTGCCTTTATAGGCATGAAAGTTATGTAGGCTACAGAAATAAATGATCTTTGTCCCAATAAAACCTTATTTATGAAAACAGTCAGTGGGTTAGATAGGGCTCAAGGGCTGTGAATTGTCAGCCCACATTGTAGAACACATTTATTACAGTGACTATGGCTTTGCTAAAATAAAAGGGGCACAGTCTTCTTCAAGGAATGGGAGAATGATGGGTGAAGACATTCTTACAAAATCATGTGGACACTGCAGGTATTAAAGTATATTATCTTTGAGGACCATAGAAGAGATGTTATTCTTGTCCTGAATCCCATATCCAAACAATCATTTCATATATACTATGCTTAACTGCACTATTCCCTGAACACGGTGAACACTTGAATAGCTCAAATCATATTGTTTTGTCTTTACCTATGGCTTAAATATCATCACTACCTTTGCTCTATTTTAAATAACATCCACACATTATCCAAAGAGAAACTTGCTGATCACTAAAACTCAACCTAAATATTACTCTCTCTCTCTAATTTCCCTTGAGTACTCTCTGAACATGCTCTGATATGTGTTTCTAGAGAAATTCAAAGCAAAAATAATAGCTAAAATATATTTTAAAGCTTGAGCTGCATAATTAATATACAGTTTCTCAATTATAAAAATATGGCAATCTGTCTTCTTACATACATTCAAAAATAAGGGCACAGTAGCCTTGACTATTTAATTTATTTTCCCAAATTTAGTAAAAACAGACAAATATTTGTTTGAAACTAAAGCACATTTTCTCTCCTCTATGCCAGCTTATCTCAATTATAGCACTTGCCAATTTTGTTGCATTTATTTTTTGCACTACTATCTTTAGTCCTGGATTAAGTAGTTCCTTGAAGGCGTATTTGTGCATTTCTAGCCTTTTACACAATTCCTGAAACCTATTGCCCAAAAAAGGTTTATTGAAAAAAATTAATTGAAAAAAGTTGTCAGACATGCTTACCTCCATTATCAATCTTCTTAATATAGAAATGTTTATCTATTCTTGTGAACCATTATACATGTATGAGAAAAAAGACAATAAAAATGTACTTCCCAATTTGTTTTTCAAAGTGACCTGCAGAAAAACCACATGTCCTTGAAGATATAACCAATTAGACTACACTAGACTAGGGGAAGGTTTCAGTTTTACTTATATCTTGGAACTGCATCTTATATTGCCAATAATAAGGCCAAAGGAGGAATTATGAGAGGGATAGACAGCAGAATGCCATCACCAACTCTATTTTGCTTTTGAGTTTTACCCTTTTAGCACCAGAGCACATAGGTAAGTTTGGGGTGATAGGTTAGATTTTTCTAAATCTCACCATCAATTCTGGCCACTGCTGCTGATATCAAGAAAAGATAATGGAGACTGAAGTAACTGAGACCCTGGAAATAGCTTTGAGATTTAACAACATGGACTTGAGTAATTCTTCCTGCTTTTGAATACTATAATTCCCATTTCTGTCCATATATTTAATATCTCAGGTGATTAATGCAACACACACACATACACACACACTGCAAAATCTATTACTCTGTATTTACCTGTATATACCAAGATGTCAAACATCATGAGCCCAGTAGATTTTTGAGTATTTTACTAATACTCTTCACAACTATTTTTGTTGCCATATCTCTCTTGCTTGGTTTTTCTCAGAGATTTCCATGACATTATTATTTTGACTAATTTTATGTGGAAATTATATGATGCTTGAAATACTCTTCATACTTATTTCAAATATGACACCTGTTAATATTTTAGTTTATTCAAAATGCTACTCAGTTTGATTAAATGTATTGTTTGTAATGCCCTTGTGACAAAGCTACTCTATTTTAAAGAATAAATCATCCTGTTATTATAGATTATTCAGTATTTTATGCTTATGGCTACAGAATATTTAAATAATTTGCTCTCATTAAGTACTTCATATTTTAACTAAAATAATTTTTATATTACTGCAATGCAATTCTGATTGTTGACTACCAGAAGTTAGGTCAAATTTCATAGGTTATGGGCACAGTCTTCCACAACACTTCTCTCAAATTGGACAACTACAAATTTGGAAGTTCCCAGGCTACACACACTTCTGACCAACTTGCTACTAAATTTGGGGTTCCAACTACCTCCTCAGGTTTTGTAATTCAGTAGAATAACTCACAGAAATCAGGAAAAGACTATACTTATGATTATAGTTTTGTTATAAAGCACAAAAATCAGAACACTCCAAAATAAGACACATAGTGCAAGGTCTGAGAGGGTTCCAAATGCAGAGCTTTCTTATAATTTCCCCATGGAGTCAGGATGAGTCACGCTCTGGCATATCAATGTGTATCACCTACCAGGAAGCATACCTGAGCTTTGGATGTTCTCAGTTCTTTTAGGTTTTTTTATGTAGGCATGATTGATCGAATCATTGGTCATGTGTTTAAACTGAATCTCCAGCCCTCATTTCTTCCTAGGAGATTGAACTGATATCATGTGACTCAAAACTCTAACCATCTAATCCCACATGGCTGGCCTTTCTGGTATGGCCAGGCCCATCCTCAAACAATCTATGGACCCACAGAAGTCACCTCATTAGCATGAACTCAGGTGTGGTCCAAGAGGCTCACCATAAATAAAAAGACACTCCCCACAATTGGGGAAATACCCAGAATTTGGAGGCTTCATCCCAGGAACTGGGTACAAAGACAAGCCAAAGTTTTTATTACATAAGGAGTACACTAAGATTTTACTTTAATATTTTAAAGGGAATCATTGAAATAAGTAGTGTACTGAAAACAAGTCAACATATCTTAACTATAATCTCAATTTCAGTCAGACTAAATGAAAGTTCAATGTGTGTTTTAGAATATCTTATTATAGCTATCATGTTAATAGGTAGACACCACACTAATTAATAAGAATGTAAGTAACTTCTAACATTGGACATATTCATATGTGTGTGGTCTAATTGAGCATGGTCAAAAGATTAAATCAATCTGATTGACTATGGCCCACTTTTATAACCCTTTGACCATGAGGGAACCACAAATACCAATCTCATTATTCACTGAACCATTTTAGGAAGAAGAGAAACTCAATTATATTTATGCCCTGTCTAACCCTAAAATTTAGCCATCCAAATGTTATTTAGAAAAAATTTTAAATTCACCTCTTTGTCCCCAAATTTATAAACATTATTCGAACAAAAGCAAATCACTGAAACTCTAACTTGAATTTTTTTTTTTTTCTTCTAAAACTCAGGTCAAGAGATAAATTGGCTTAAATAATCTAAAAAATTCTTCCATGGTAACTATTATTAAATTTTCAAACATGAAAATGTGTAAGTATTTGTTGAATTTTTTTTGATGCTATAATAAAATGACTAAAGATTTGTAACATAGGGTTTTAGACCCTTACTCCTTTTTCTCTATACTTTTGCAAACCTCAGAGCCCATGACAAAAGATACTCAATAAGTAGTTTTTAATTAGTGACTGTAATGGAGGAATAAGACAATCTTTAGATTGTATTTTAATTATTCTTTTTATATAAAAATGGGTAAAAGTATACTTCTCTTGGCTTAAAATCATTTTGTATCAGATAATTTCAAATCTCAATAAACATCATCGTAGAAAATCAAAAGTGGTGCATTTGTGTTAAATATATTAACATATTACTATCACTTTGTAGATGCATACTAGGATTGATAAAAATTTGTATATTTAAGATTATTTTTATATATGTTGTTATTATTCCTAGTATGTATATTAAAAAGGCTGAAAAGCAATACATGGAAGGCATAAAAATAATTTATTTTTATTTTTGATAATAATGTCGATCATTTATAACATCAGTCTTGGGATTTGAGGATGTACATAAGGAATATGCATGTCTTTTTGTTTTCCATGTAGTTTATCTGTTTATTATAAATATTGACAGTACTAATTATTTTTAAGTACTACATTATCTTCTCAGGTAACAAATCTAACCTTAAAAAATAGCAATGGTATATTGAGGACAATTTAGTGAAAATAATTTCACAATTTTCCATATTCCTTTTAGAGGTTATATATGGCTGTGGCCTATACAGCACTGTCTCATTTAGGAACTATCTCTGCATGTCCATATTGCTGTGAGAGGACTGACAGTCCACTGTATGCTCCCAACCTACACAGAGAGAGGCAAGTGAGCCAGTTTGACCAATAAGACACTATCTCTTGATGGTGGTGATTTGTATAAGGAAGGGAAGGAAGAAACATCCTGATTTATCCCCCAGAATTGAAAAATAGATATTCTCTACTCTCTTGGTTAATTTTTAAGTAGACAATGTAATAAGGGACTAGGAAGAGTCATGTCTCACATCATTTTGGAAGAGCCTACCTGCAGAAAAAAGAATATGAAACCTGGATGCAAAGAGAAAGGAGAGACTAGACTAAGAGATGGAGAAAGAAAATCAAGAACTCAGATGACATTTTTGAGTATTTACATACAGCTTGTCTGAAGACAGTTCTACAAATAAGTTTCACAGTTACATGACCTGATGAATTTTATTTATTTCTTAATGATGCTGTCTTGGATTTGTGCTCAATAATAAATACTAGATTTATGATAGCATACCACTGTGGAAGTAAAAAATACCTAATGCAATGCTCAGAGACATCTTGGGTTATATACTGGATATAGAGCTACAAGATATAAAGATTTAATCTGTTGAATTCTCTGTGTACAGGAATATATTAAATTTAATAGTTGGTATATTTCAGACTGCTTACTATGTGTCAGGCAATACTCAAGGCCCAGTACATTTTGACATCACTAATTCTCATGACAGTCATATGAAGGAAGCACTATTATGTAGTACTTTTATAGATGAAGAAACTGAGGAACAGAGAGGCTAAATAAATTGCCCAGTTAACACAGTTATCAAGGGCCAGAGTGAAAGGTGAATTCTAAGTCCAGAGTCTCAGCTCTTAATGTCAAATTACTATCCCTGCACGGGCCACTCGGAAGTTTCTCTTCTGCATGATAAAAGTCTTATTGACCTAAACTGTTGTCAAATGCTGACAATATACTCATTATAATCTGAACACCAAATAAAATTTTGTTTACTCAGAAGATATGTTCCTGTGAGGGAGTGTCTGATCATTGGGGTGCAATCTGCATAAACATATCATATAATTTTTACAAAAAACTCTATGAACATAAGAGATGAAATACTGTAAAAATTTCTATTATATAGTAATGATATATTTCTCAAAGGATTGGTAAAACTCAAATAGAATATCACTGAGAATAATTTTAAAACCATGTTTCATTTTTATACATCATTATATACCTATGCTGCTTTACTGCATATTTATGGTTATTTTGGTGTATTATATTTTTCATAAAAACCATTCCTTTAGTAACATTTTAAAAATTAACTGTTACATAGCAAAGAACTATATGGGATGCTTATTAATTCATTTTTAATAACAAAACATGGCGTTACAATCTGATACAAAATTAGGAAAGAAAACAAAATTAGAGAGTTAAATAATCTTTTAAAAAAGAATATACATAAAAACTTTGCAATTCCAGTTTCCTGCCCACTTCAGTACAAGTAAAATATTGAACAAACTGAAAATTAACAACTCTTAGATTCATCAGAGAATTGAGATCACAGGGCAAACCTCTGTCCCCAAATTTGAGAGATAGGCAGACACATAAATTTATACCTTATTTGAACATAAGCACAGGAGCAGAAATTTCTTCTGGAGCCTGTATATAGGGGACAACTTAACCTGCAATTGATGAATCTCTGTAGGCTCAGTGTGGGCAAATTAAAAATGCCAGAGGGGCCAGTCATATGGTGGTCCCCAAACTTTCATGAGCTTTACTGTTAGGAGCTCTGCCAGATTCTCATACTGAAGATTGAAGAAAAATCTTCTCATACTTCCAGCAGGAGAAGGGGAAAAGTAGCTATTTTAAAAAACACCCAGAGCAATATCTTTTTCCTTAACAGGATTTGCCATCATTGGAAACTATTTTATCAGAGCCTAACTGACCTGGGGAAAGGACACACCTGAGTTAAAGTATAATGTGTTAATAGAAAATTTGAGATATAGTAAGGCCAACAGATCAGGAGATGATTTCCATAAAAAAGATAGTTTGTTGCTTATAGTTTCCAAGTGGAGGGGGCATACCTTGCAACTTGGGTTCACACTAGGAAACACCAGGTCAAACAGGAGGCTGAGGAAGGAGAGAGGAACTATGGACAGGAGCCTTTACTATGGTTTCCAAGGGGAAGAAGGGGCCAGGCAGGGTAAGCAGGCTAGTTTGAATAATTTCAGTGGACTCTGGGGCATAAAGCTTCTTCCGAGTTGTCCCTGGGGTACCTGTCCCTGGAGGGATTATAGCAGGTGCTCAAGTGGCCTGGAGTGTGAAAGCCTGAAAAAGAAGGTGGTTGAAGTGTGGGCTCTGGATTGATTGGATTGTATTTGAAAAGCACACTCATGTGCAAGCTGCTTACTGTCTCTAGGGATTGGCTCTAACCCTGGGAGGCTAAGTCTCTCCAGGGTCAGCAAGGCCCCAGATGTTAAAGCATCAGGGTGCAGAAAATAAAAGACAGTTAATACAACACCTAACTGCAGCCCCCTCTAACTTAATAGCCCAAAGGTGAAAACAACCTAAATGGCCATCACCTGAAGAGTGGATAAACAAAATGTCATGCATCATACAATGAAACATTATTCAGCAATAAAAATAATGAAGTAATGATCCTACAACATAGAGAAACCTTGAAAATATTTTGTTAAGTGAAAGAAACCAGGCACATATAATTAGATATGGCAATATTTGTACAACATGTGAATATACTAAAAACCACCTTAGGTTGATGAAATTATGGTAAGTGACGTACATTTCAATAATGTTTTTAAAATGTAACATACAAACAGTAAATTAATATTGCAAGAAAAATAAAAACATCAGTAGCTATCCTATATTTCAGTAATAACCACACAGAAATGGTAGTGAAAATATTGTTGCATTTACAGTAACTTTAAATAATATAAAATGTCCTGGGATATTAATGCCATAATGAGAAATACTGTGTGAAGAAAATTATGAAGCTAATTAAGAGTCATAAAAGGAGTTATTTTAAAAAGGGAAAGTCCACTGTCATAGTCATAGTAGTCAATATTACAAAGAAAAGAGTAAGCAGTCAATATTACAAAGAAAATTTATACATTAATGTATAATGTATACATTATACATTAATATATAAGTTAATGTATAATGTATACTTTATTTTCTTAAAATAATGTATAAATCTAATTCTATCAAAATAGAGAACTGATGGGTTTGAGAAGGTTTGGGCTTTACATTTCTTCTAAATATCCCATAGATCTATATAATTTTGAGACTAGAAAGAGCTTTTTAAAAATTAAAATAGTTATGGCATCAGAATAGATAGACCAGTGAGGCAGAATATATATTTAGCAAATATTATCATTTTAAAATTATTTATTACAATAATAAAGTGGCCATTATATTTAGTGGAAAAATAGAATTATTGAATACACTCTTGGGACAACTTACTAATGATTTGGAAAATAATAAGGGTGTATTAATGTCTTATACCTCATTTCTGTATGAATTAAAGTTTAAATAAAACAGTACAAATTTTAGAAGTACTTTAGAAATGACAGGTCATTATTTTACAGTATGAACATGGAAAGTACAATATTTTTAATATTAAATGAAATTATGAGCACAAAATATAGTTTATAATTTTATATATGTGTATGTCAATAATATAGTATGAAGTGATTCAAAATAATGCACTGATTTTATATATGAAAATATATTAGTAAATGATCATACATATGTATATATATATTTATATATATATATAGCCTTGTAGTTAAAAACAGTCTCTGGAGTGACATTTTGACCAATTACTAAGTCTCTGTTATCCATTTTTCACATCTGAAAATCATAAAAATAGCATTTACCTCTTGAAATATTTATCACTATTAAATGAAATTATACATGTAAAATAAGTTAACAGTGTTTGAGATGTAGTTAAACTTTAATAAATGTTACCTATTGATTAGTAGTGTAAAAGATTACACATTCTGAAATATATTAAGTAATAAAAAGGATCTCATTCAAATTCCAGCCCTTCCCCATAGGTAACCAATATTGACAATTGTGTATACAATTAAATACTTTTTACATCTACTTTCATACATGAATATTTTAAGAAAATCTTTACTTATTGTTAACTTTTTATAAAGAGATATAATTTATATCATTCTGTGAATCATATTGTATTTACCTAACAATTTAGCTCATTTTGGTATATCATTGGACTTCCAATATCCATTCCTACTATTCTTTTAACACAATCATATTTCTGAGCCATCACCTCTATCTAAGTGGATTGGATATGCCAGCTCCATCCCTAGCCCCAGGTGTGGTCACATGACTTCAGCCTAGCTAAACAGGTAATGGAATCTTCCTGGAAACAGTATCTTGTTTAGGGATGAGCAAATGATATGATTTTGTATAGTATAACACTGTACAAAAGTACAGTGAAAAATGAAAACATTTATATTTCTGCTGGATTCAAAAACTGAGCCTCAAATAAGTGGCAGCAATGTTGCCACTAACCAGTGAGAATCACCCTGGAGCCAACACAAATAAAAAGATAGAGAGAAAGTGATAGTATTACTTGAGGATATTGCTGGAACCCCTGAATCTCCCTTTGACTAAATCCAGAACTATCTCTGAATATTTCCATTGCATGTAGAATATATTCCTTTTTTCTTAATTTTGTTTGAATTAGGTTCTGTCATTTGCAACCAAAATTAATAAATATGTAGAGCTCTCTCTCTCTTTCTCTCTCTCTCTTTCTTTCTTTCTTTCTTTCTTTCTTTCTTTCTTTCTTTCTTTCTTTCTTTCTTTCTTTCTTTCTTTCTTTCTTTCTCTTTCTTTCTTTCTTTCTTTCTCCTTTTCTGTGTCTATTTTTAATTATCACACCAATGCTAAAACAAATACAGACGTCCCTCTGTATCTGAGCGGGGATTTGTTCCAGGACCCCCACAGATACCAAAATCTTTGGATACTCAGGTCCCTTATATAAGATGCTCTAGTATTTACATATAACCTATGTACATTCTCCTGTACACATTAAATCACGTCTAGATTATTTATAATACCTAACACAATGCAAATACTATGCAAACAGTTGTAAATACAATGTAAATGTCATGTAAATAGTTACCTGTGCATGACAAATTCAAGTTATGCTTTTTGGCAGTTGCTTGAATTTTCTTTTTGTATATATTTTACCTGCTGTGGGTTGATTCCATAGATGCGGATGCCAGGAATAAGGAGAGCTGACTGTACATTCTTCTATAGAGTTGTGCATATGTGCAAGTGTTTTTTGTGTATGTGGAAAAATAGCTAGAAGTTGCTCATTTGAGTCAAATTTATATACAGTTTCAATTTGGAAAAATACAATTAAATATTTCACTCTATTTTTTCTTTTAATTTAAACTTTAATGAAATAAGATACAAATTTATTATCAGGTACTTCTTTGCCAACACTGAATGTCACCAATATTTTATATTTTGCATAATCTGATGGTTTAATAATGACATATTAGTAAACATTAGCACAGTCTATACTATACATATGTATATATATCAACCATTTGTGTTTTTGATGTGCAATTTATCTGGCAATAACATTAGAATGTTTAGAAAAATTTTGTATTACTTTTCTCAAAGATTTTTAAGATCTTAGAGTTAATCATTTGTTAAATGCTAAAAATATCTGCCTCTATCATCTTCTTTTTCATGATATCTTCTTTTATATAAAAGATTGTTTTGTTTACTGTCAATCTTTATGGCTTCTGATTGTGTGTCTAATTTAGGAATGCAGGAAAGACAACCTAAGCATAATACCAAAGCAATTATCAAAAAAGAGTTGCTTGATAATTTAATAATGTAAAAATTAAAGAGCTTCTTAACAGGATAAAGAATTCAAATAAAATAAAGCACAAGTTAAAAAATGGAAAAAATATTCACAATACACGCGATAGAGGGTTCATGTCCATCATATACAAAATTCTTCTACAAAATTTTGAGAAAAAAATTATGAAAGATAAAAGATTTTAAATATACATATGAAAACTTCCATTGTCCAGGAGGTTATTAAGAAATAGGTAATCTAACAGACTGTAAGAAAGGATCCCTTATAAAATTTCTGGAAGGCACTTGATAAATATGAATAAAGTTATACAAAATATGCATAACAATTGACCCAGAAATTCTACTTCTGGGAATTCATTTCAAAGGAAGAATTTAATAATTATATGACATGCTCATATAATATATTAATTGCAACATTGTTTATAGAAGCAGAAAATTTTAATACAACCAAAATGGATTAAATATATTTATATCCATAAAATGGAAAATTGCCACAGATCAATTTGATTTGACAAGTAAAAATAGATAAGGCAAATTTCACATGAAAAAGTTATTATCAAATACATATTACTCCTATTTTAAATGTATAGATTTAAAATATATTTTTGTACAAAAATGCATATCTAGGCAGACTAAAAATAATTAGAAAAATAATAATATTATAATAATTAGAAAAATTAGTAGATATACTTTGAATGCTAAAATCAATTTTTTACTTTTATCTTTATATATTTTGGAGATTTTTAATATATTATAAAGATTTACTTTGATGGTAAAACAATTGCAAAAACGTTTATTTTGATGATAAAGATATTATGACAGAGGCTGTGACTAATTTGGGGAAAAGCAAGGAAAGGAGAAAGTTCTGAAGCAATAATCATCAGATTAGAGTTTTTAAATAATCAAAATATTTGAATTACAAAATAAGATTCTTTCTGCACTTCACTGGACTATTTTTTTTTATGTTATTTTCTCCTTTTCAGTATATCTTGGTGCGTAATTGCTTTGTCTTTTTGTGATTGCCACCACCATATACTGTTTTTTTTTTTTTTTTTCTTCTCAGTTCAATATGCTGTTTCTCAGCATTTCCTATCAATTCCTGTTTGCCACTCCATGCTAATTTGCATTTCAAGTTGTTACTAAAACCACCCTTTTGTCATTTCTTTTCTGTTAAAGACATTACATAAATTTTCCTTTCTTTATTTCTCATTCTTTTCTCTCACTTTAATTCAAAACCAGTTTTATTTAGCCAGAAAATTTAGAAAAGTGTCTAAATGTGCATTAATTTTGTTAGAACTCAAGAGTATGTGTTTGTAGGTGGATGCTACCATGGGTCTATTTTCACCAATGTAACTGGTGTGAATTCTGACAACTCTGTGTTTATATTGAACTTAAAATTCAGAACTGAATTATTGGAAGATCAACAGTATGAAATAGTTGTATTTGTGCTATCTACTTCTCGTTAGAGCAAAAAAGATTCTCTGTCTTTTTAACCTTGCCATTCAGAAAAGGTCATAACAAAGTAATTTTAAAAAGATGTCCAAAATTAAAATATCAAAAAGAAATGAAGCATGTATGAATTTTAATTTCTTGGCACATGGTAATAAAATTACATCAATCTGAAACTGTGTAGAGCTGAGTTTTAAAACTTTCAAATATCAAATGATAGTAGAGTTCAATGTTTTATCTGTCTAGCCCAGGATGCATAAACATGTCATAGTATGGCATCAAATTACAGATACAGGTTTCTCCCCATTTCACTAGGTATTCAATGATACAAATATCCTGGAATTCTCTGGAGGTCTGAGTTCAATATCTACAAGCTGAGTAATGGTTCCATTATTTTTAAAACTTTCTCTATAGAGAAAGTTATTATATTGGGACTTATTATGTCTACATTCACTTTACAGAATGTCATGTCATGGGTTCTTTCTTATGATACGTTGACCTTCTCTAAAACACTGAACTGCTAAGAGACCTCACCCAAAATGCAAAGTCCTAGATCTAGTGTCATCCTCTACTTCCAACCACTTTTAGATTTGATTACTGTTCACATTTTCACTATCCCTTATAATCAAAAGTTCTAAATCTGCTCTTTTAAAAATCATGTATGATGACCATATGGCCATGTCGACTGAATTTTTTAAAAAAAATCACAGTGTGAGAGTTGTGAGTTTTAGTTTTATTTGGGGACCTTATTGAGGATTATAGCCTGGGAAACAGTCTCTCAGTAGCTCTGAGGGCACTGATCTGAAGAGGTAGGAGGAGAGGCCAGTATATATATGATTTTGGCTAAGGAATATGTGCAATCCACATTCATCTTGGTAGAAGGTTACTGCTAGTTATGAGGAAAAGGTATCTCAGTTAGTGATTTGAGCGCTTTTCTATGTATGGGAAGATGCAAGAATCTGCATTCATAATTTTTTTTTGCCTAGACATACTCCTGTCTAACTAAAGGGCCAGTTTTTCCAAAGGACAGAGTGCCTCATTCTGGTTTTTGTCATGAATTCCTTTTAGGGTGCACTGTTGGTCAATAACTATAGTGACTAATGACTTAATCCTTGTAGAACTGAAAGGTGAGCAGCATTCTTTGTTTTATAACCAAAAGAGCTAATGATCTTAGAACGGAACTCCGAAGTTTAGCATCACAAATATATTTAGTATGCACTTAAAAATATCCTGTAGCCACTTCCTTGAAAGAAATGATAAGTGCTTTTATTCCTTCATGATCCCTTTTTATTCCTCTAGATTTGTTTGGACAGCTCCTTCACATCATATCAACAATCAAGCAATGAAAAAAATGAAAGAACAATCAAACAAAACCCACAATTTGAAAACTCAAAATATGATGCTATAATTAATTAGGAAACGCAAAATAATAAGAGATGCTGAATAACCAGAATTACCAGGATAATATAAAAATAGCATAAGCTGAAATAGATCATATATTTATATATAGCTTGCTCCAACTATTCATTCTGTTTGATTTATTTTTATAAATCCAAAATCGTTAAAAATTAGCCCACATATAAACCTTTTTACAGTTATTAAAAGTGACTATAAATTATTAATACAAATTTAGTGGTTGGGATGGTATAATTGTTTTATTATTTTCTTCTAATTTTTATTATATTGTATTATATTGCAAAAATCATAGTTAAAAAAGAAAAAACTCAATAGAAATAAGAATTAAAAATAATCTATAGTATACATGAAAGATAATGAAAAAACCTTTTTGTCTTGGGTTAAAAAATGATAAAATATCCTGAACAATTATATTTCCATTCCATTCCCTACAATAAGGAAGTAAAAGTTTTCAGTTATTATTACCATAGTATTATATTTAGAAGAAATCAAAGAAGCAATCATTGTTTACCTTTGTCTATGTCCTGCTAAAGAGGTATTGTACATAATACAAATAGATGTTCTTTGAATATAAGCAATTATGAAATAATTTTTAGAAATTCTGATTTAAACAAAAGTTAACCCACTTACTTACTATAGAGATTTTTGGGTGCTTAAAATTTCTATTGGTAAGAATTATCCATGGTAATGCCTTATGTTTATGTACTTTACTTGATCAGAAATTTTTCCATCAAACATTGAAAAAATTTCTCATATATTTCATGAAATACCAGCATGCTAGCCTAACAAATTTTAATTTGCGTGCCATCTCTTCTTAAGAAGATATCTTACATTCTAAGTGACTTAAGAATTAAAGTATCCTTACTGTTTTTCCCAAGTCATACATTAATAAAAACTAATTAAACTCAGTGTTACATAATTGTTATTTATCTAACTGTACAATATAAAACAATGAATTTTGGGGGGTGTAACACAGCAGCTACAAAACTCATATCCTTTTTTTGGTAGTTTTGCTCTATTTATTACTAACCTTTATTAATAAAATTCTTCCATTTCATTGTTGAGAAAACTAGAAAATGAACATTAAACTCTGTTAATGGTTTAGAATCTGATTTCAAAGATGAGAGAGTTAAACTTGGATAACTTTGTTAAGATCTATATACAACAGCAAAACCAGGTCTGCTATCCATTGGACTACGTATTGATAAAGTTTGCCTTAAAACTTTGGGAATTTTAAACATGCTGCAAACAAAATCAATTCTGTAAAATTTCTCAAGCTTGAGTCTTTTTTAGAATTACTAATTATCTGTACCATTTGATTGAGAAGACATATGATTCTGAGCACAGCAAGGGGTATGTAAAACCATTAACTGTCTCTCCCTCTAGATATTACAAGTGATGTATAGACCTAAACTCAGCAGGGACCATATTTATAACAATGCCCTGAGGGGAAGTGGAACATGCGTGAATGGAATACTGTTAAATGAGCCTAATATGACCCTTCTTTCTCTCCTCCTCCATGTACTTATTCTCTGTAGGCCTTGATTTTTGAAATGCAGGAATTAACTTCCATTCCATCCATGTAAGACGTAACATGGTACATTACTATTTTAAACTAACCTAATAAAGATAAACATTGAACCACAAAGAATGTCAATGATGCAACGCAGTTATATTTTGAATTTTATAAAGAGCTCTGGTAACGTGAAAAGTCATTTTGCAGCACAAACTATGATTTTAGCAGGACCATAGGTTTGGGCTACCCTACAGAGCAATACAATATTTGCTCAGTGCCTTCTCTCAGAATGTGCCCTATGTCAATTGTCTCAGAGAAAAGAAGGAATTTAAATTGGCCTTCACCCCTGGGAGCTCTGCTTCTCTTCACACGACATGAGGAGTTTCCTGGACTATTCAGTGCAAGAACCCTGAGCAGTTAATGCTATTCCATGATAAAATAAATTCTGTTCTCACTCTATAGATCTACTGCTCCTCAAAAGAAAACTTTGGTTAGAAAAAAGAAAATCTTCCAAACTGAAATAACTCTAGGTAACATTTTTAGCTATGTTAATAGGTCTGTAGGGGAAGAAACAAAAAAAAAAAGGCAGGAAATGTGAAATAGTCACACCTTGGAGGCATTTGCGCTCTTACACAAAGTGGATAGGGAATGCCTCTCATGATTTTTGAGAGAAATGAATTAAACAAGAGTCTGGACCAGTTAACTATCTGGGAGAAAATCATTTCAACCATAGGTTGTCATGAAGTCCAGTGTGGCTGAAGCAGAAGAATAGGGTACTGCAGAAGGAAATATAGGCCAGATTATATAACTCATTTTAGGCCATATTAAAGGTGGTGGATTTTAGGTATTACTTTGAATAAGATGGAATGCAATCGTAGGGTATGCAATGGAGGAGTGACTTAATCTACCATATTTGTATATTATTGTTTTCAATGTCAATTAAAGGCTTGTAGATTAAAGATGGAAGCAGAAACACCAGTTATAAGGCTTTTGCTATTCAAGTAAGATATGGCAACAGTTTATATTTGGATGATAATGATGTAAATAGTGGTAAATAGTGGTTGATTTGAGGTGTGTAATAAATAGAGGCATGATAGCTTTTGCAGATGGATTAAATGTGGTTTAGGAAAGAATGATGGCAGATAATGATGTGTCTTTGGGTTTTTGTCCTGAGAAAATAGTAGAATACTCTTGTGATTTACTAATATGGGAAAAAATCATGAGGATCAGGTATGATGAGGGTGAATACATGTTTGATCTTGGACATATTAAATTTGAAATGCTTTTTAGATATGTAACAGGATAAGTGAGTTAGGCAGTTGGCTATATAAATCGGATGCTTAAACAAGCCATCAGATTAGAGATTAAATTATGTGGTCATCAGTGAGGAGATGGTATTTAAAGACAAGGGACTTGATGAGATCCTTTAAGGAGAAGAAAAAAATGTCAGAGATTTAAACCTGGGTTGTGCTGACCACAGTGATTGGGAAGATGAGGAGAAACCAGCAACACTGGCTGAGGAGCTGGGGTAGCTGGAGGTGTGGTGATTAGGGGAATGGTTTTTGGAAGAAGAGAATAATTATCTGGGTTAAATGTTGGTGACTGATGAGAATTAAGAATTGGTAGTTGATCAGGCTACATGGATCTTGTATTAATAAGACTTTAAGAATTGAAACTTCTTTCTAATTTGGGGATAAAACTCAGGGAAGGAAAATTTTTTAAAAATTGATGGATAATTTTTTTAAAATTTGGAGACTGTGCATATAGAGTTTTTCCTGTAAAAAGAACTAAAATAACAGTATGTAGTTGTAGGTCAAGGAATGATTTTTTTAAGACAGAAGAGCAGACGGTAAACATAAGATATACTATATGATGTAATTGTCTACTGGAAATTGAAAGCAGGCAATTTACTCTCAGTTATTAAAATAACTTGGAGTAAATTGATTTGATATTTTAAGAACCTGAATATGGTTTGACTATGGTCTATATAGATTGTTGAGCCTGAACATAGAGAGCTGAAAGACCATATTTTCAAAGATATAATTATTCTTGTCTGGCATAAAATGATAACTAAAAAAATAAATAACCTTCATAAATATTAGAAATTATTCATAGGACCTATGCCATGTGAACCCAGAGTGAAAATTATGTTCTGGGGCACTATTTGGCTACTCAGTTTAAAATGTAAATACAATAAATGTTTAAGATAGAATTGTCCAGAATTGAGAGGACAGAAAACATAATACAGAAGAGGTATGCTAATGAGAGAGAGAGAGAAATCACCAAACATCAATAAGTAATATCCAATTCCATAATCTTAAAAAAGAAATTCATATAATTAATATAATTATAGTTCATATAATTCATAGTAAAATATAATATAATTATATAATTAGTATAATTCTTATAAGATTTTGCATTTGCAAAGACAATCATTTTATCAATCCAAAACTAGGTCTTTGAGAAGCAGAGCTCAGATCAGAAATATTACAAGTTGAGTCATCACCGAGAGAACTAAATTTGGCCAAGGGAAAACTGGCTCTGTTTTATAGGGCATATTCAATTCATAGGCTTGAACACGTTTCTAAGTTCCGAATTAAAACATGGTACAAGGCATTAAAGTAAACTACAAAAGAAGATAAATTTGATTACTCTAAATCTTGACAGACATGCCATCCCCCTAATTTTAACAACACTTTTTTGACCACTGAGTATGGATAAAATTATTTATTTTCAACGACAGGTAAAAGTTTTAAAAACTTTAAAATGAACTCAGAATATTTGTCTTAAAAAGCTAGCAAAAGTAATATTTTCAGTGTATTTATGAAAGATTTATTTCCGTGAGGTCTGTTATCACAGAGATAAAACTGTATTCCATGTAATCGATAACATATTATTAAAAGTATAATCAGGAAAAATGAACTGCCACCAGACAATCTGCCACAACATTTTTCAATGAACAGGATTTAGTTAAACTAATTAAAACAATGTGCTATTAAAATGATGGTGTAAAGCTGTTATACATAATCATGTGTTTAATGTACCACACTAAATAATAATGCATGCTTTATTCAAGTTTGTGAAGAATTTCTGAGTTTTTTTAAGGTTTCATAGAAATGCTTTCATATATTGAAAGTTTGAACAGGAAAGAAGTGTTCCATTTTCTGGACTCAAATATGAAGTTGCTCCAGAGTGATTAGCTGTGCTATTATTTCCCTTTAAAAAGACATGAAACTAATATACTAACCAAAAAATAAAACTTCAATTGATACCCATCTTGGAATTCATCTCAGGGAAAATAGTATATTTTTATAAGGAAAAAAGGCAAAGCAAGTATTTATATGGCACAAGAGTGGTACACTCAGAGTAAATGCATGGAGAAAAGGAAATCTTAAGATGAAATTTCATCAAGAAACCATGCAAATATTGAAACATTAAATATCTCAGTGACATGGGACTAGAACGATTTATCAAAATGTGATATGTGTATCTAAAACATTACTTTAAGAATTATTCCATATGATACTCTGCTTGTTAAACATTGCAGTAACCTAAACATAAGTGCATGGTTTGATGCTCAATTTAAAATATAGGAACTTCTCCAATCATTTAAATTGTACTCTTCTATTGTATTTGTTTAGTTTTTAAATTAGAACCAATTCTAGTTGTAAATTGAAAGCATCCGAAACCTATTTGTTCTGCAGGCCATCAAATCCTATTTCTTCATGGCTTCAACATGCTTTCCCTCAATTCATGATTGGATCATCATACTTCAGGACCCATCAGACTTAATCTTGGTCTGTACAGAATTAAAGAATTCCAGTTCAATATTAAGACTGCACATCAAGTCATTTATTGAAGCTACACTAGCTTTGATGTGTTTTTTTCCTATTTAAAAAAGAAAATATGTTCATCCTGTTCCCCAAACCTAAGACCTGTCTTATAATCTAATTTGCTTAATTAGATTCCATTTGTTTCCTGTGCCTGCGATCCCCTCTATTAGTAGCTTGCTAGTATCTTTGTCCATGTAAGCCTAGGAGTCTGTCAAGCTTGTGACATTCTCTTGAAGTCATACTGAATTTATTCTGGTGGCTTTGGCCACCATAAGACATTTCTATAACATCAGTTGCGTTCTGCCTAGCTGTCAAATTCAATTGTCAAATTCAATTTCTAAATGGATCCAGGTTTTATAATCCCTGTCGATGCAGCCTACTTATCCCTTGCTTGTGGTTGTTAAATTCCATGATACTTACTGAAGTTCCAATATCTGAAGTGCTGATTGTCATGTTCTAAATGCTGAGCTTAAATTCCCCCCATTACAGGATATTCCTAGTGTCTCCCACCTTCTAGCAAGATTGTCTACTTACAGATTCCTTCGTCAACTCTCTTTTTGTTCCATAAAACTTGCCAAGGTAGATTTAGCTATGTGCCGAGATATGACAGAACTGTGTAAGATGGCCACTTCTATAATGACTGAATGGATGCTTTTTTTGGATGTTATGATATTATTATATTTCAGAATTTGCATTGTAGTTATAATTTTTGCAGAGATTTTATCTTTATAAATTAATATCATTATGTGTTTTTATACTTAATTGTTAATAGAAGCAGTACCTTTCTTGAGTTCCATATGTTAGAAAAATAAATTGTAGAACATTTTAAGTCCTTTTTAATTCAACAAGATTTGTGTTGACAAGCGTTTGATTCTTAGTTTTTTCTAATAAACACTGCAGCTTTAGTACAGGTTTATTTTAAAATAGGACATGAAAATAAAACACATAGCGGTTGAATAAAACACATAGCAGTTGAATGCAAAACTGATATTATTCTGTTTTTAACTGGTATGGCATAAGAAAGATTAAAAAATATTTAGTAACATAAAGGAATCTATATAGGTATCAGAGAAAACCAGTTCCTAAGTGGTGGTATGCTAATTATTAGGTGAAGATGATAATGATAGCCTTTGCAATGGTGTAGGGTAAGTCAAACAATGTCTGATTATTTAACTTCTAGCTGAATTTTTGTATCTCCTGACTGTTTCGATAACTTATTCAGTTCTGTTGAATTTATGTATAACAAAAAAGCACATGAGGTAATTATTTAAATATTTTTTAGGGACCAAGATATATGTTAAATTAATTACATATTCTGAGGCATAAACCAAAAGTATTCATTTATTTTTTACAGATGTTTTCTCTATTTCCATAGAATATTCCTCTTCTATACAAAATAAGTTCCCATAATTTGAGCATCAGAATGAACAATGACTGGAAAAGATTCTAAAATATTCAATTAATAAAAATTTATGAGTCCATGATGACATTAAAAACAGGAGATAAGCATAAAGAAAAGCTCATTTGCCACCAATATTTCCCAACTCTGTTGTCTGATTAAAGAGGCAGAATTAAACATAAATGTTGCCCTTTAATCCAACTATAATTCATTTCCTGTTGATAATCAAAAGCTCTTTTTTAAAGAGGGCCAGCTAAAAATATAAAAAGAACGATATAATTAGAAAATTATTTCTTATTGAATAGATGATTTAGTAAATGATCATTAATGCATGCAAAAAAAAGTGAGTGAAGTATTATTGGGGATCAGATATTTTTAGGGTCAAAAGTACCTTACAGATTGAGATTGACATATATACACTAATATGTATAAAATAGATAACTAATAAGAACCTGCTATATAAAAAATAAAATAAAATTCAAAACTTCAAAAAAAAAGGCAAAAAAATGTATATCATAAGAGAGTAGTAAAAAGGTGAGGGTTTAAAACAGATTTTTTAAAAAATAAAAAGACATAACCACAAATGCAATGTGTGAAATATTTTGGATCATGGTTGAAAATAAAATAGCTGTAAATGATATACTGGCAGACACATGGGGAATTTTGAATATGGACTGTATGTTAAGGTATTAGAAAAATATTATTATTTTTAGGTAGGATACAGGTATTGTGGTTGAAGAGTATGTCCTGTTTAGGAAATGCATGCTAATTTATATATATTATTTATGTTTACATATATTTATAAATATAGAGTGTAATAATCAAGTTGTTCAGAAAAATATGTATGTATAAATATTAATAAATAGATAAAGCAATAAGACAAAATGTGAAAGAATTTTTAATCTAAGTAATGAATATGATACACTGGTGTTTGGTATAAGATTCTTTCATTTTTCTACATATTTCACATTTTTCATAATAATGAGATGAAATGGAAATGTACCAGAACATTTTCAGAATAAGCAAAGTAGGATTATGATGCTGAGTAATTTTCTACCTTAATATGCATATTTTCCTTGGTGTAGTAAATCAGAATTTACAACATTGTTTAAATGATACCTTCTGCTTGAAACACAAAAAACCTAAATCTCAAAGAAGGTCTAACATTGCCAAAAGAATATTAATTACATATTTACTAGATTGGTCTCCATTCTCCTTTGAACATTTCTAAATTTGTAATACTCTTCTCTAATTTATAAAACTGCCAAGACCATTTTAATCTTGAGATTTTACACATAAACTTTGCTTCATCAAGTTGAAGCAAAGGTTTTTTTGTGCAGCTTAATGAAAGCTACTTCTGTTTTGCATTTAGTTCAGTCTTGCCTAATAAATCTCATTGAAAATCATCCTGTGCGCTGTTGATACAAACTTTGTTAGATAATAAATAAGTAAAAGATTTAAAAACTTAAACCAAAGGAAATCATGAATTGTAGATAGTACTTTTGTGAACCACAATAATCAACTTTGCTTTTTTGAAACCAAGTCTAACTCTTTGCAGTAGTCACATTCCATTTGTATGTGGTATATTGTAGTATCAATCTTGTTGAAAACAAAATATCTTTCACTAAAAATCAACAGGGTGTCCTAAGAGTATTTGCAGCTATTTTTTTAATGGGGTATAGTTTCTTTACAATGTTGTGTTAGTTTCTGCTGTACAACGAAGAAGTGAATCAGCTATATGTATACATATATCCCCTCCCTCTTGGACCTCCCTCCCACACCCGCCCCCCATCTCACACATGTAGGTCCCCACAGAGCACCGAGCTGAGCTCCCTGTGGTATACAGCAGGTTCCCAATAGCTCTCTGTTTTACACATGATAGTGTATATATGTCAATCTCAATCTCCCAATTCATCCCACTCCCCCTCCCCGCCATGTCCACAGGTCGGTTCTCTATGTCTGTGCCTATATTCCTGCCCTGCAAATAGGTTCATCAGTACCATTTTTTTGGATTCCACATATATGCGTTAATATACGATATTTGTTTTTCTCTTTCTGACTTAATTCACTCTGTATGACAGACTCTAGGTCCATCCACCTCACTACATATAACTCAGTGTCGTCTCTTTTTATGGCTGAATAATATTCCATTGTATATATGTGCCACATCTTGTTTATCCATTCATCTGTCGATGGATACTTAGGTTGCTTCCATGTCCTCGCTATTCTAAATAGTGCTGCAATGAACATTGGGGTGCGTGTGTCATTTTGAATTATGGTTTCCTCAGGGTATATGCCCAGTAGTGGGATTGCTGGGTCATATGGTAGTTCTATTTTTAGTTTTTTAAGGAACCTCCATACTGTTCTCCATAGTGGTTGTATCAATTTACATTCCCACAAACAGTGCAAGCGGGTTCCCTTTTCTCCACACCCTCTCCAGCACTGATTCTTAATATATTTGTGTTGAATGTAATTTAAGAAGCTGGAGAAGAGTTGCTGACTTTGTCCTGGCAGAGACCTGCCTTGTGTACCAGCTCACCTGCTCTACCACTTAGGGCCTCTGAGTGAACTTGACAAAGTAACTTGGCATTACAGATTCTCAATTGTGTCGTATTCAAATTGTCAATAAGGTCATCTACTCACAGGATTGTCATGAGTATCAATTGTGATGATAGTAGTAACAGGTAATATTTACTGAGTAACTTTTTTGAGCGCCTACTATGTAACAAGTGTGATCCTCGATGTGATGTGCCCAATTCTCTCCTAAAAATTTGAGATAAATGATTTTATTTAGACCTCCACAACTTCCTAAATTATGTATTATTACTTCCCAATTTTACAGATTGAAAAAATGAGACAAACGGAGTTTAAATAATTTGCTCAAGGTCAAACAGAAAGTGAACTAGGAACCCAGGTGATTTGATTCCAGAGCCTTGTGCTATGTAAAGGGTTTGTATATAATACACGATCAGTAAAGATTAGATTTAAAAAAACAAAACAAAAATACTTCAGTTGCTATTCATGAGTTTCCTTTCTTATTTTTTTAAATGCAGGGTTTCCTTTGGTTCAATAATTGCTAATGAGTGTGTCATTTTTATGAACGTATGATTATACTTAAGCCTTCAAAGACTCTCACTTCTGCAAGTGGTTGAACACTACATGGATGTGAATAGCTGCAGGGAGATACTCTCTGCATAATAGGAGTGTCCTTTCTTTTAAAGAAAATCATGTGTGACTCGGGTGGGATGTGGCACTTCTGCCATATAATTTACAACAACGTATCTGTTCCTTTAACTCCTCCTAGCAATTTCAAGCCAACTTATACATGTTTTTGGTTTAAATTGCCCTTGCCTTTCTGTGGAGATTCGACATTTGAAAATATGAAATAACAAGTGTTATTTCCACTTAATTTTTAAAATTTTGGTTTCCATCTAGACAGGCACCTGATTTAGAGAAAAGCAGAGGCTCTAGCCAGCTGGAAAGAAGGAAAAAGTAAAAAAAGAGTCAAGGTTTTCAAGAATGTAGGTCTCTCCCCACTTAAATTGTTCCAACCCACACTCACTTAAAATCATAGACCAAAACAGTCTTGACTCTTTCTCCATAGAACCTTTTTAATCATCTATGGCAGGCCAAGGGCTATAGCTTGAGGCAGCCACATGGCCAGAATCTCTGTTCTCATGCCTTTGGCTATAAGAAAAGCCTGTAAACCAATTTCCAGACTATGTTAAAAGCAGTTTAACTGTCAGAAGAAAAAGAAAGTACTTTGATGTTCAGTATTTGAAATTAAATGTTTGGTTTATATACGTGGACTTTTTAGGATTATTAAACCATAACCAGTCACTTATACTTGAGACTCACATTGCTATACCGAACTAACAATTATACCTCTTTTCAGCTGCCTCCAGTATTAAGTTTACAAGGGCCAGTTATAATTTAAAGTAATATTTAAAGAAAATTCACTTCACAGTTTATCCATAATACTGCACGCATTTACTTTGTTGAGTTCCCTGTAGGTAAGCTAAGCTAAACAGGTAAAGTTCTTCTAAAAACTGCCCTCCAATTTTTTCCCCCCAATATTTATAGCTTTCAAAAAAAAAGTGTTTTCCATTATTTTCTGACTTATAGCTGCTATGACATAGGAAAAACACTGGTTTGAGTGACTTAATTCTAGGAGAGGGCGTATTTATTTTTCCCAATATAGGAATATTTTTACCTTCATGAATATTTCCTCCATTAATACTAGAGAGTCAGGGTACAAATTCCGACATAGAAATAAAACTTTTAGTATCTGAATAAAACTGAGACTAGTTAACTTGGTACATCCCAGCATAGCAGATGAGTTCTTCCTGAAAACAGTCTATTCTCTGCATTGCAAACCAGCTACTGAAGAACATTCATGAGTCTCTAAAGAGAAGTTCTATTTCCACAGGACTGTTTCTACAGAATACTATTAACTGGCAGCAATAAGATGTTTGTGGTACTTTATTTTCTGTCTCCATCCATTCCTCTAGGTCATCCCACATAAATACCAAATTGAAATGCACCGTGCTTGGTATTCAAAGGAAGCAGTATTCAATTGATCATGTATTATATGCAAACCCTTTACATAGCACAAGGCTCTGGAATCAAATCACCTAGTGTTGAATCTTCAAAGGAAGATTCAACACTAGTTCCCGACAGTCTCCTTCCAGCCAGACTGGCTCTCCTAAGCCCCACTTAAATAGGCATTCTGAAGCTACCACTGCTGTTATTCCTTCTATTTTGAAACAGCTTAATCAAAATAAAATTTGAATGCAGTAGTTTTCTTATTCTCATGCTTTAAAGGTTTGCCAACTTCACAGAGTTTGTGAAGTTTGTGCTGCCTAAGTAAGAACGGATAACATTTTTTTTCCTTCTATGAAATTAGGGAAAGGGCTCTAATTTTGTGTAATTGTAAACCTTGGATGCAACATAAAAATTTGTTTCGAGTCTTCATCTCGACAGCATCACTTCTAAATTGTTTGAAATATTCAAAACTGATACATAGATTTTAATTAAGTAACCAGACTTCGTATCAAACCCAAATTTATTGAACAATTTTTTAAAAATTAGTTCTATAAAATATTTAAAGTAACCCCTGATGATATCAGCATAGTTGCTGCATTTTTGTACATTAATGAATTAGAAGGGAAACAATGAAAGAGAATAACCTTCAGTTATTCAGCAGGTACAAAGTGCTTACATATTTCATCCAGAGAATGATTCATACTTTCATACTTCTGCTTATTAAAGGAATATGATATTCATTTTGGCTTGTAGACTTTTCCTTTGTAATTCAATTGAACAAAACTTTTCTCATAGAGTCTCATTATAAGAAAAGTGTATTTGCCGATACAGTTTATGAACTCACAAACATTAATGTGTCCACTATTTGATTTATTGGGGAGATATACACATTGCTAACTTCCCTTAACTACATTATCCATTAGACTGTAAATGTAGAATGAGATCCAAGCAAGAACCTTTATTTTCAAGCTTATTTAGTAATTTCATGAATTTAATATAAATATTTTTCTTGCCCATGATTGATATGTCATAGAGGCAGTATAAAAGAAGATGGCTTGTAAGCTACAATTGATGGCTTGAAAAGTAGTTTTATTTTCTACTTTACTTCCTACTTTGTAAAAAATAGTGTGAAATTAATATAACTATGGTAAATTACTCAAATACAAATCAATTAAAAACAGTTTAACTGTCAGAAGAAATTTCCCTAATATTTAACTTCAACTTTATATTTAAACGTGTATAACATGCATAAAGGTAAATGAACCTATCAGAGGAAGATAGCTGGCAAGGTTTTGTTTGTGTTTGGTATGTCAAAAGAAGTACCCACATATAACCATTAAACAGAGCAAGAAATAGAATTATATCTGTATTCTAGAAACCTCTACTATGGCAGGGAGGGGGGACTCCTTCTAGTTATAATGAACACAAAGGTAAGTACTTTTCTTACTTCCATAGATTTAGTCACCTGGTTTAAAAGTTTATATAATAGAATCATGTAGAATGCATCTTTTTGTGTCAAAAGTCTATCTCTCAAATGTTTTGATTGTGAGATCTATCCATGTCAATACGTGTTACAGTATTATTTCGTCTCCATTTCTGTGTTGTCTTCCATTGTATACATATACTATAATTTATTTATCCACCTATTATTAATGAACATTAGGTTGTTTCTAAATTGGGGAATTTTGAATAATACTGCTATGATCATTCTTATGCATGTCACCCGTTGCACATATGCATATGTACCTGTAATTGGGTCAACATATGCATGTATGTAGAATGGAATTGCTAAGTCATATGGTATCTGATGTTCAGCATTAGTAAATACTGCCATTTTCCAAATGTATTCTACCAGTATATGCTCTGTTCAGCAGTGTATGAGTGTTCCAACTGCGCCGCATCTTTGGCAATTCTTAATAGAGTCAATGTTTTGTTTTGTTTTTGTTTTAATGTTCTTGATGGATGTGAAATGTCATCTTATTACAGTTTTAATTTTGTATTTCATAATCACACATTTACTGATTTTTTGAATATAATGTTTAGACAATGACCTATTTTATTAAATTATTTGTTTTTTCTAATTGACTTGTAAGCAAACTTTAATCCAGATAGGACTCCTTTGTCAATCAAATATATTAAAGATAACTTCTCTCATTTTACAATGATATTTCACTTACTTAATAATGCTTTATAATTTAAAACATATCACTATTAATTGCTGTTAATATCATTATGAATGCTTTATAATTAAAAATATTAAAAATTAGCCTAAGTATCACTTTTTAAATTTTATAATTGATGCTTTTTGTGTCTAAATATCATTGTCTATACTCATGATCTTGAAGATATAACTCACACACCATAAAATGTTCCCTTTTTAAGTGTACAATTCAGTAGTTTTTAGTGTATTTATAATTAGTGCAACCATCACCACAAATCTTTTCACCTTTAAAATAAACTATCTCTTAGGAATCACTCTCCTGTTTCCCCTTTCCTTAGCACTCAGCCACAACTAATCTACGTTCTGTCTCTATGAATATGTCTATTCTGGAAATTGCATATAAGTGGCATCATACCTAATGTAGCCTTTTATGTCTGGCTTCTTTCACCTAGCATAATGTTTTCAAGGTTTAATCATTTTGTAACATGTATTAATGCTTCTCTCCTTTTTATGGCTAAATATCAATTGTACAATATTGTACAATATCCATTGTACGGATAAACCTTAAATATCTATTTATCAGTTGATGGGAATGTGTGTTGTTTTCACTTTTTAACTATTATTAATAATTCATTTATGAACATTTGTATACAAGTTGCTGTGTAAACGTAATTTTTAAATTTTCTTTGGTACTTATCTGGAAAGGAACTGCTGAGTCATGTGGTAAGTCTATGTTTAAATTTTTGTCAAACTTACGTCAAATTATGTTTAAACATTTTGTCAAATGTTTTTCAAAGTGGCTGGACTATATTACATTCTCACCAGCAATGTGTGAGTGCTATAATTTAGTAGTGTATTCACAAATAATTGTTATGGTCCCTCTTTTTGATTAGAGCAATACTAGTTGGTATAAAATAGTATCTCACTGTGGCTTTGATTTGCATTTCACTAATGACTATTGATGTTGATCACCTTTTACTGTGCTTACTGTCGTTTTCATAGGTTCTGTAGAGAAATATATTTAAACAGCCCATTCTTACAGTTGGGTTTTCTCTTTATCGTTGAGTTGTAAGAGTTCTTCAACTCTTATGTGGACACTAGTCCTTTATGATTTTCAAATATTTTCTTGATTCTGTGGGTTGTCCTTTTCAAATTGCTGATGGTGCTTTGGAGCCCAAAGATTTTAAATTTTTGTAAAGTCCAATTTATCTATTATTTTTATTTTGTTGCTTTGCTTTTGGAGAAATATGTAAGAGACCTTGGCTAATTCAGAATTACGAGGATTCACACCTATGGTTTCTTCCATGACTTTTATAGTTTTAGCTGTTACATTTAAGTCTATGATCCATTTGTGTATTTTTGTGTATGAATGAGGAAAGAGTTCAGCTCATTCTTTTGCTTATGTATATACAGTTGTTTGGTCATCATCATTTGTTGAAAAGAGTATCCTTTCTCAGTTGATTTGTCTTTAAAACTTTGTTTTTAATTAATTAACCATAATTTAAGTGTCTGTTTCTTCACTCTCAATTCTATTTTGTTGACATATGTGGCTGTACCTATGCCAGTGCCATACTGTCTTGATTACTTGTCGCTTTGTAGTAAGTTTTGAAATCAGGAAGCTTGTGTCCTCCAATATCCTCCAAATGTATTATTTTTCCCCTAGGATTTTTTTGGCTAATCTGCATCCCTTAAAATTCCATGAAGTTAAAATAAGCATGGCAATTTCTGCTAAAAGGGCAGCTGGGCTTTTGATTAGGATTGCCTTCAATCTGTAGAACAATTTGGAGAGTGTAGACATCATAACAGTATTAGTCTTCCAGTTGAGTTTTTTTCATTTATTTATGTCTTCTTTAACTTCTTTTAACAATGCTTTGTAGTTTTCAGTGAACAAATCTTGCATTTTTTGTTACGTTTATTCCTAAATATCTATTCTTTTTGATGCTATTGGAAATGAAATTGTTAATTTTGGAACTGTTCATTGCTAAATTGTTGAAATGCAATTGATTTTTTTAATAGATCTTGTGGCCTACCAACTTGGTGAACTTGTTGATCAGATCTAATACATTTTTGTTTATTCCTTAAGTTTTTCTAAATAAAAGGTCATGTAATATGTGTGCAGAGATAGTTTAATTTCTTTCTTTTCAATCTGAATGCTTTTTAAAAATATTTTTATTCCCTGAATACATTGGCTATAACCTCCATCTTAATGTTCAATAAAATGGTATGGTGGACATCCTTGTCTTGTTTTTGCTCTTACGATGAAATCTTTCTTCTTTTTCCTTTCAGTTTGAGGTTAGCTGTGGGTTTTTCAAATATATGTCTTTTATCTGCTTGAGGAATTTCTCTTCTATTTGTAGCTTGTTGAGTGTTTTCATTATAAAAAGGTGTTGATTTTCTCAAAATTTTCTTTACTGTACTATTGACATAATCATAAGGTGTTGTTATTTTTTCTATCACTGTAGGGTATTACATTGATTAATTTTGATATATTAAACCAACTTTGTCAGCTTGAGCTAAATCTACATAGATCATACTGCTGGATAAAATTTGTTCGTATTTTGTTGGGAAATTGTGTGTCTATATTCAAAAGGGATATTGTTTTGTATATTTCACTTCTCGTGATTCTAAACCTGGTTTTAATTTCAGTATAATCCTGGAATGAGTTTGGAAATATTTCTCCCTCTTCTACTTTTTGGGAGAGTTTGTGAAGTATTGGTGTTAAATATTTAAACGTTTCTTACAATTCAAAAATGAAGTCTTGAGGGCTGGACTTCTATTTCAGGGGAGTTTTTTGATCAATAATTCAGTTATTTTACTTGTTACAGATTTATTCCAATTTCCATTTCTCCTTGAGTCATTTTTAGTAGTGTGTGTCTTTCTAGGCATTTGTCCATTTCATCTAGGTTATCTAATTTATTGGCATACATTTGTTCATAGCATTTCCTTATAATTATTGTTTTAATTTCTGTAAGATTAGAATTAATATTCCGTTTTTATTTATTTTAGTAATTTGGTTTTCTTATACAGTTTAGCTAAAGATTTTTTTTTAATTTTGTGGAAATTGGTAAAGCAACAAACTTAGGTTTCAATGATTTTCTCTATTTTTCTATTCTTTATTTATCTGCTCTAATTTTGTCTTCTTCCTGCTTGCTCTGCTCTTAGTTTACTCTTCTACTGTAGTTTATTTATTAATTTGAGATATGTATTTGTTTTAAATATATGCATTAAATTTATGAATTTCCCTTTAAGCACTGCTTTAGCTAGACTACAAAAGTTTGCATATTCTGTGTCTTTATATTCATTCATCTCAAACTATTTTTAAAATTTCTCTTATGATTTCTTGTTTTGATCCCAGGGTTACTTTAGGAGTGTGTTGTTTAATTTGTACGTATTTCCTCCTGTTATTTATTCCTTTTGAATTCCCCAAATTTCCTTCTCTTATTGTTGTGGAATTTCCTTCCTTTGAGATTGAAGAAAAAATTTTGATGATGAGTCCTTTTAAATTTTTTGAGACTCATTTTATGGCCTGACATATGGTCCATCCTGAAGATTTGCTCGCTTTTTCATTCATTTTTCTTATTGTTCCTCAAAATGGGTAATAGCAATTGCTCTACCTCCAAGTATGCTGATTCTTTCTCTCTGTGGCTTGAGCCCCTTTAGTGAATTTTCATTTCAGTTACTGTACTATTCAACTCCAAAATTTTATTCCTTCTATCTCTTTATTGATATTCTCTGTTTGGTGATAATCACTATTTTGTTCTCATACTTTTTATAGTTATCTGGACATCATTTGTTTGTTTTAGTTCTTTGAAGATATTTTAAATAACTGATCTAAATTTTTTGTCTCTTAATCCAGTGTTTGTGTTTCCTCATGGGCTGTTTCTTTCAACGGCTTATGTTCTCACGTATTGGCCATATTTTCTACTTTTTATATATCTTCTAATTTTTTGTTAATAATATATGTTTTAAATCAAATAATGTGGCAACTGTGTAAATCAGATTCTTTTCCCTCAACGTAGTTTGTTGTTGTTACTATTTAGTATAGTTTTTCTTTGTTTGCTTAGTAACTTTTTCAAACTAATTCTGTAAAGCCTATTTTCACTGTCACATGTGCTTACTCTCTGCTTGGCTAGTTTAGTGGCCAACTAATGATTGGATAGAGATTTCCTTAAGTGCCTTGGACTAAGAAGTCTTTCAGCCTTTGCTGAGGTGTTCTGTATGGATTCTGGTGTATGTCTTCAATATTCAAGCAAGCAGTTTACAACACTCTATTATTCTTCACTTTCTGTTTGTGCAGAACCTCAAGTTAAGCCACACTTGAGAGATGGGGGCTTGATCAGGTCTTTCCTGGGCATGCACAAACCCTGAGTGTGCATACCATTCTGTGCATGTGTGTGGTCTTCTAAATTCTCAGGGGCATATCAGAGCTCTTCAAGGTTCCCTGTGAACACACATTCACCAGCTTTTGCTTTTAAGTTTTTTGGTTAACCTCTTGTTTGCCACAAATGTTATCACAGCCTTAGGCAGCTGAAATGTTAAGCAGTTTCTGCTAATTCTCACAACCACTCTGGGAAAGGGCTGTGCTGAATGAATTCTGAGTGAATTCTGAATAAATTCATTCTGAGTGAATTCAATTTAAGAATGTCTTGGCCATTATCTCTTCAGTATTTATTCTGTCCTTTTTCTCTCTCCTTTTTCTGTGATGTCAATCTTGCAAACGTTAGATAGTTTGATATTGCCCCAAAGCTCTTGGATGCTCTGTTATGCATTTAAAATGATTTTCTCCTTGCGTTTCAGTTTGAATAAGTTTTATTTATTTATTTTCAGACTCTCTTAATCCTTCTGGGAAAATATTCTGGTTGTGTATTGGGTATAATTGGAAAATAGGTGAAGTTATAACAACTACAATAAGACACACTTGTTTTATGGTGGTAGCAAGAGAACAATAATAATCTTATCAATCACCTGAAGGTAAGACTTCAGACACTGGGAGGGAGTTACGCTAAGTGTGTCTTTTAGAATCACCCCTAGAACCTTCTTCATAAAGGACACCCCTTCCCATGTGACTCTCCTGAACTATTGCAAGTACTTTTAATGTTAAAGTGCAATGTGAAAAATTTTAAATAAATATTATTTATTAATATGCTTAGTAAAAAAAAATTACAACTAGATCTACCAGTCTCTGACAGACAACACCATCCATGATTTTACTGCCATTCTCTTAATTTTTACTCATACATATATTGGAACAGAGGAGAGGCCCCCAGCAACCCCATCTCCAACACAAAACACCTGTCAAGGTCTTTGGACGTCTTGCCCACCTGCATTCCAGAACCATCACCCAGTCATTCTGTGGGGCAGACAGATGCCATTCTGTTGGTACCCTAGACAAACCCTTTGAAACAAGAATCAGATCAATTATTCAAACTGAACTTGGAAACCCCAAATTTATTAGTTTTTAGGGAGACTACATTGCAGGCATTCTCAATCTCTGCCCTTTCCAATGGATATTAGTTCCACTTACAGGACCCCAAATTTTTGAAAAAGAATTTCTTTTTTGGAACTTTGTATTTGTCTGTGGCTTTGTGCTTCTTATCTGGTAACAGTGAACTTACCCTGCTCCCCAAATCACAGTACCTTAAAACTTAGGGGAAGATGTAAGAGACCTTCAGGTATTTTATGAAACACTAACAGTAGATCATGCAGCTCACATATAACTGTGGATATCTTTTCAAAATGAGGCAGCTCTTGGTTTCTTGGGGATACTTCCCAGAGGGCTAACTGATTCATTATTTATATGCTCCTTGGAGGCAGTTATCTCTACCATGTGTCAACAAATTAGAAATCATGGTACAACATTTATCCCTGACTTTAACTGAAGTGATCAGTTACATTGCAATGGTCCTGGAAGGCATTCAGCCTGGGCTCACTGGTCATAGTAGTTATGGATGATTGCTTGAAACTTGTTCCTTACAGGCAAAGGCAGAATCTGTGCAATCACTAATGCATCTGCTGTGCCTGGACTAATAGTTCTAGCCAAGTGGAAATATCAGTGCTGAAACTTACAGAGTAAGACACCAGGCTTTCTGAGTTAAAGCCTGACTTGTTTGTTCAGCAGTGTCTGGTACCTTGGATGGCATATTTTAGTCAACAGCTTAGGTTGTCTTCATCAGGCTGCTTAGAATTTTATTGAGAAGAGCCTTAATTAAATGTTGCATGAAACAACTGAATGGATTTTGTTAGCCTCTCTAGATCAGATTAATCAAAGTGGCCGATAAAGTGGCATCATATTTACTGGAAAATTCATCAGAATTCAAGACAATGTAGAAATGAGGGGCAAATATTTTAGGGAGTCAGTAACCCACAAATCTGTCATGTTTCTGCATGCTTTGTGAGTGAGGCACTGATGGACCTTTTCAATGACATTTGCACAGAGGATTTCCTTGGAAGACACAGTTATCACCCTCAAGATCAAAGTGCACACATTCTTAGTGTCCAGTACAATAAAGATAATGACTCCCTACAGAGCAATAAGTGTAATTATTGACCACTATTAAAAAAAAAAAAAAGGTTTCCTAAACTTAGGTTTAATTTCCTGAAACACAACCTACTTCATGTGGCACACTTTAACCAATGTGACAGTGGGAAATTCTACAGGACAAATTAGCCCATTTATTCAAATAATAAATAGCCTGAAAAAATAATGAATAAGGATAGATGATGCCCTAGAGTAAAAAAGTCAACCAACCGCAATATGTAGATCTTGTTTGATCTTATTTCACAGGAATCAACAATAAAATTACATTTTTGAAACAATTGGTGACACTAGCTATCAGCTCTGTATTGGATTAGATCAAAGAATTATTATTAATTGTGTTTATTGTGGTTACTAAATTAGGGTTGTGTATAAAAAGAAAGTTTTATCTGTTAGAAATACATACTAAGTATTAACACATGAAAGGACATTTTTGGGAATTTTGTTTTAAGTTAAAAAAAATTTTAATGAAATTCTTTGCAAAAAAATTGAGGTTTAGCAAAGAAAACAAGGTACATGCAGATAAATAAATACTGCAAATATAATCAAGTACAAAAAAATTTAAGTAGTCAAATCCCTAAATTATTCAGCTATAATGGCACATAATTACTTGCAGAATGGCCTACAGTCCGTGGTCTAATGGTCCAATAACTGACCAGTGGTTCTCAATGTGGAGCAATTTTATTCCTCAGACGATATTTGGCAATGTCTGGAGACATTTTTGGTTGTCACAACTGGGGAGGTGCTACTGGCATCTTTTGGGTAGAAGCCAGGGATGCTGATAAATATCCTAAAATGCACAGGACATCCCCTCAAACAAAGAATTATGCAGTTCAAAATGTTAGTAGTGCCAAATTTGAGAAATCCTGTACTAGATAATTAAAATAAGGTGGAATTATCCACTGTTGTCATGTTTAAATTAGCACCAAGAGTGAGAGTAGGAAAAACCTGGATGTGCCAGTATATGGTCAGGCCACTCGTGATGGCTGTTCTCTTGCTGTTTGTATGTCCCCTGCTCGGCCAGTCCTGCTTCACCTACACCCTACTCATGCAAACATGCTTGACCCTGCCCCTTAGGCCAGATGGCTCCACCTGCTAGTTTATTAAAAGGAAACATTTGCCCTCATTATGATCGTTAAACTGAGGGGCTGTGAGGGATGTACCTCAGCTGCTGGTTTCCCTGGTAGTTGATGAGCCAGCCTGATGTCAATTCCCCTTATAAATGGTAGCTTCCTTCCCCCCTGAGTAGCAAAGATGGCTGCCATGTCCTTTCTGCCGTCTGCTGAACATGTGTGTAAGATCTCCTGTCTATTAAACCAGTGATGTCTCTGGTGCTGTCTTGGGGCTCTTCCTTCAGTCTTGAGGCTGGGCAACTACAAGGCTTGCAGGCCTGCGAGGTGCAGCCCAGAAGCCAGTTTTATAAGTCAAGTTCTGGACACTTGCAAATAGCCCAAGCACACCACTGTCATCCTCAGCTGATTCAGAAAAGGATGTGATTCTGCAAGCTGCAATGGAGACAAGGAGGTTTAAAAGTTGATATGCACTTATCTTCAGTGAATGTGAGCATCTCTCAGTATGTAAGAAGAAACTGCCAGCTTTCCTGGATCCATGGTGATCTTTTATCTTCTGACAACTTCTCTCCAAGGAACAACAAACCAGTACTCCGATTGCTTTCTTCCTTTGTTGTACTGCTGGATCACAGCTGCAGGGTGAGTAGCAAAGGCTTTTCTCATTGGTTTTCCCACTTTATAGAAATATGGGTGGAATCTTAATACTCTTCTCTTCTTTGGAAGGACATATATTTCCAATGGGTACCTGAATTATCTTTAACACTCATAACTGAATTTCAGATTTATTCTCAATGTGCACCTTAGCAGCTGATATCTGAAGTAGATACCAAAGAGGAATCTAGTGACTTTTTACTCAGATTTTCTTCTGTTAAAGAACCTAGTTGCAGTGAAAGAGACTTTCTCTCTCCTTCAGGTTTTATCCGGCTCTTAATTGCCCTCAGTTGAGGGATCACATGCCTGGAGAAAAGAACTATTAAGGGTGATGTATTTTCCCACTGTTTCAATAATTTTTCCATCATTTAATTCTGTCTTCTGCAAGTTTTCACATATCTGTGACCCTTCTTTGTTCTTATTAAGGTAATATTCGATGAGTTTAACTTTATATCTCCATGTATGTTCAATGTGCTCTCCACCTGGCTTTCTGGGGAACCGAATTGTGTGTCCACTTCCAGCATTATATCATGATTCTCACGGGCTTCTAAATCTAGGGCCCCGTCAGTTCAGCATCACACCCTGTTCCCAAAAAATTCAGAGTTGAGTGTATTTGAATTCCTGTAGCAGAACCAATTATTTGTGACTTAGCTACCTTAGCTCCTCGCAGTCAAGAGAAAGGTACTGCTTTGAGGTGTCTTTTTTGTTCATTCCACTATCAGTTTGAGAAGAAAGTTCTTCTAAGTAAGCAAAGTCATCATCCCCTAAAAAGGAATTTTCTTTGCCTATAGATTCAAATGCAGCATGAGTGTCAGAGGTTCTTGCTGACCTTATTCAGTTCCATCTAACACTAAAATGTGGATACGTTGGGGAGGATACAGTTAAAACAAAATTGGACAGATATTTCTAGTTGTTGAAACTGGGTGATGAGTATATGAAAATTCATTATGCTATTATCTCTCCCAACAAAACAAATATGGAACTTAGGGTATAGCTTTTATGATGAATCCCAGGTCCACTACCTAATAGTTGTGTGACCTTAATATTGTTTCTTCAAATTTTCCTCAGCTGAAAGTAGGAATAATATTTATTTGTACCTATTTTATAGAGTTGTAATGAGTTTTAAATGTGTTAATATTTTTAGGCACTTAGAACAATGCCTTGCTATGTATATTACTTAAATAATAAAAGATAAATATTGCTGGATTATAGTAATTATAAAGAATTTTGCCTCACAATTATGTTTAAAGGATTAATTAATAATGCATACTATAGAATAAATACATACCTAATATTAAGCACATGAATGGTAATGCTTTGTAGAGAATCAATTAACAAGATTTATAACCATTCATGTACTTGTATTTTTACCCTAGAATGATAATGGGAGCCTTTTACAGAGTTTGATTCTAATTCAAAATCTCCCAGTATTTTCATGACTGCCACTGTATGCACTAAGTCTAGGAATTAGTTTAAAAATTCCCTTTTACTTATATTCAAGTTGAAAAATCATTTCACTTCTCCTCCAGGTCTGAATAAATATAGATCATTTTTATGAGAAAAAAATCCCCAGAAAACAAAGAAGATATTTTCTTTTCTGAAATATACATTCAGAATTCTAGCCCCTATGCTTGGCAAATAGATAACATTCCATTAACCAAACAAATCAATCAACCAATCAATCAATATTTAAATGAATTACTTAACAGAATTCAAATGTTTCCTGATTCAATGTAGCACTAGTAAAACTGTGTACTTCATAAAATTCACCTGTTAATTCATAATAGAGACTAGTATTCACAGCAAGAAAATCACATTATCTACTTCCTCTTCCCCCAATAAGTTAAAAGTGGTACTTATATCTACTTCTGCCAGAGAACTGCATTTCCTACTCACTGCTGAATGCCCTTGCCTCAAATATAATTCACAGAAGGATGATAATTTACCTTTCTCAATAAGAAATAAATGTTCAGTGGTTTAGAAGAGAGAAAAGTCTCACCTACTTGTTTATTTCAAATGTTTTCCCACAAATTAACCCCAGTTATATTGGCTTTCTCTGAACATGAGAATGTAAATTCCTGGAACAGAGAGTCCATTTTGCAAACTAAACGGATGTAGTAGTTTTACAACTCAAGTGGCTGTGGTACTTCATTTCACATTTTCTCAATTAGGATAATAAACCCTGGAACAAGTGAATGGTTGTTAAGAGCTACTAGAGAAATTTACATAAAAAAGAAAATATAAAGTAATATCTTTTTAAAAATTTATTTATTTATTTATTTTTGGCTGTGTTGGGTCTTCTTTGCTGCGCGCGGGCTTTCTCTAGTTGTGGCGAGCGGGGGCTACTCTTCTCTGCAGTGTGCGGGCTTCTCATTGTGGTGGCTTCTCTTGTTGTGGAGCACGGGCTCTCCGCAAGTGGGCTTCAGTAGTTGTGGTACGTGGGCTCAGTAGTTGTGGCTCACGGGCTCTAGAGCACAGGCTCAGTAGTTGTGGCGCACAGGCTTAGTTGTTCCGCAGCATGTGGGATCTTCCCAGACCAGGGCTTGAAACCGTATCCCCTGCATTGGCAGGCAGATTCTTAACCACTGCACCACCAGGGAAGTCCCAAAGTAATATCTTTTTAGAAAGAACAAGTCTACTTAAATTATGTAACAAACACAGTGAAACAATTCTGGGGAAGATTTTGTATGACAAATTTTGTAAGATTATAATATCAATTCAATTAATAATTTCAAAAATAACTAAATTTATACTACAGAATTATATAAAAACTTTTTTTTTAAATTTGAGTATAGTAGACATACAAGAGTTATGTTAGGGGCTTCCCTGGTGGTGCAGTGGTTGAGAATCTGCCTACCAATGCAGGGCACACGGGTTCGAGCCCTGGTCTGGGAAGATCCCACATGCTGCGGAGCAACTGGGCCCGTGAGCCACAGCTACTGAGCCTGCGCGTCTGGAGCCTGTGCTCCGCAACAAGAGAGGCCACGACAGTGAGAGGCCCGCGCACTGCAATGAAGAGTGGCCCCCGCTCACCACAACTAGAGAAAGCCCTCACACAGAAACGAAGACCCAACACAGCCAAAAATAAATAAATAAATAAATAAATTTATTAAAAAAAAAAAAAAAAAAAAGAGTATGTTAGTTTCAGGTGTGCAACATAGTGATTTGACATTTAAATACATCATAAAATGATCACCACAATAAGTCTAGTAACCATGTGTTACAATACAAAGTTATTACAGTATTACTGATTATTTATCTTATGCTGTATATTGCATTCTCATGAAATTTTTATTTTATAACTGGGAGTTTGTACCTCTTAATCCTTTACCTATTTTACCCATCCCTCATCCCCTCCCCTCTGGCAACTACAAGTTTGAGACTGTTTCTGTTTTGTTTGTGTTTTAGATATACATGTAAGTGAAATCATATGGTATTTGTCTTTCTCTGACTTATTTCACTAAGCTTAATACCCTCTAGGTCCATTCATGTTGTCACAAATGGCACATTTTCATTTTTCTGTGGCTGAGTAATATTCCATTGTATATACATACCACATCTTCTTTATTTATTCATCTATCCATTCATCTATCAATTTGATACCAAATTTTAAAAGTCAACATTTGATCTTATTGTCAATTAATGAATCAGTCCTTTGTTGTAAGCATCTGCACCTGTATAAACTCAGAATGAGTCAGAAGTTTCATCCTGAATTTTTATCATTTGAAATAAAATTAGGAATATTAATATAAATATTAATTACTTCTACATTTATATCTACTTTAAATTACTTAAGATCCAATTTATATTACAAAATTATTTTATAGACAATTTGCTAATGAGAGTGTGAGCTCTCTGACAGCAAGTTCTGTGAGGATATAATGCTGTATATTGTTTTAGAAATATGTAGTTTAGAAATAATATGGCCTGGATTCTAATTCTGACTTCATCATTTACATGACTTTAGGAAATGACTTAATCTTTCTGAGTCTTAGCTTTCTAATTTTATGAGTGAGGATAATATCCATAAAATATAAATACACATAGAATTTAGGAAATGATTGAAAGCTACCTAATTATGAAGCACATATAATCCTGCTAAAACCTGCCAAAATAACACAAAACAAACAAAAATTACAAGCTAAAACATAATAAACTGTGAGTGAAGTAGTCATTGCTCTAGTTACATTTATATCTAGTTATGTTTATATCTTAAGAAAACAAATTCCTGGTTAAAAGAACAGGGATTATACATTTCTGTAATGCACAATGGGTTGATATGTTAACTGCCATAACTTTTCTAGGAAGAGGATATGATACATGAGGTTTAGAATTCTCACTTATGAAAAAAGATGTTAATTTCTAAATAAAATACTTTGAGAACACATTAAACATATACTAAAATGCCTTTTTTGAAATTCAAATAAAGGAAAAAGCAAGAAAAGAGAACTAGATAAATTAAAATAATAGACAACTACACAACAAATTAAGAAGTGGTATATTCAATCCAACAATATTAATTAGATTAAGTGTTAATGGACAAACTACTTCAACTAAAAGGCAAAGATTGTCAGAAGGGAATAAAACTGTAAACAAGTAAAACCCCTGCCCCAACTAGTGTTCTATACAGATATACATATGGTTAGTTAGTGACACTTGGTGAAGAGTTATTTCATACTGAATTACCTGTCTACATTTGTCCAACCTTGTTTTTTTTCCTCAGGGTTGTTTTGGCTATATTAGGTTATATGACTCTGCATAAAAATTTAAAAGTCAACCTGTTGACTTATAAAACCTAGGATGTTGATATGCAATCACAGATCAATTTGGGCAGAGTTGCAGTTTAACAATATCAAATCCTTCAATCCATTAACACCAGATCTCCGTTTATCACATTTTCTTTAATTTCTCTTTGCAGTGCTTTGTAGTTCCCTGCTCTAAGCATATGTGACTAAATATATTCTTTAGTATTTTAATTTTGATGCTACTATGGTTGGGTTTTTTTTTTTTTTTTGAGTATTCTGAATTACAAATGGCGTTTGTAATTGATCTTGTGTCCTGTGACCTTGCTAAAATTACCTGATAAAGTAACTGTCCTAACAGAGTTTTCCATATCTTTTAGGGTTTGTACCTATAATATTAATACAATAAAATACCTATAATAAAGACAGTTTTATTTCCATTCTAATCTTTGTTATTTATTTGTGTTTCTTCCCTTATTTTACTAGCCATTATTCTTGTTGTATATTGTAGTAAACTATGTAATAAAATAAAGATGTATTATATTATAAATAAATTGTAGTATAAATATACAATGAATATTATCTATAATATATATATTTAAATTACATTTTAAATAAAAATACAAAGAACACAAAAATGATCGACACACTTAAGCAGATACTTCTAAAAGGAAAATATGCACATGGCCAAGAAGCATATGGAAAAGTACTCAACAATAATACTCATCAGAAAAAATGCAAATTTTGCCATATTGAAGTACTACTCTATGTTACTAGAATGACTATTATTAAAAATACTAAAACCTCAAATGTATACCAAACTCTCTTACATTACTGGCAAAAGTATAAAATTAAACAACCACTTTGTAAAAATTATTTGATAGTTTTTGTAAACATATATCTATGAGCTAGGAGTTCCACTCACATGTTTATCCAAGTGAAATAAAAATGTATTCACAAATGACTTCTAAAATCATACGCATAGAAGTTTTCTTCACAGTGGCCAAAAAAAGGAAATATTCCATAATAAAAGGGTTGAATAGATAAATATATTGTAAAATAGCCATACAATGGAATACTTTCAGCAATTAAAAGGAGTGAACAACCATTATATGCAACGAAAATTTGACTCTCACAAAAATCATGCTGTTCTTATACAGTTTTTACCCTCTGATTTGATTAGCGTGAATTTTCAGAATAGGCAAAAATTAGGTAACCAAAATTGGAAGAGTGTCTGCCTGATGAGTAGTAGATGTACTGCAAAGTGGCAAGAGGGAACTTTCTGATGTGAAGAATTTTTTACGTCTTAATATGGATATGAGTTATATGGGTACATTCATTTGTCTGAACTCATTAAACTATATACTTAAGATGTATATCTTCCTGTATATTTATTATACTTAAATAGAAAAAGATTTTTAAAAACAGAGAGGGAGAGAAACTGTGTATATATATGTAGGTATATAAAATTATACCTAAGTAAATGAATAGAAATATATGTATAGACCTTGTTTTATTATATTACTTTATTATAGTTTACTACAATATTGTTCAATAATGCACTACTATTAAATTGAAGTGAAACTGTCTTATTTGACAAATCAACCAAAAATATTTTTTGTAAAAAAAAAAAAAAAAAGTGACATCTCAAATTACAGACATTTTAGGGTAAATTAAGATTTTTGGTAAATTTGCTTAAAATTAATACTGAATTTATGCTAATAAAACTTATCTCTAGAGATATATATAGAAGTTTTTATAGGTATATTACATATGTTGAATTTGAAAGAAAAGGAAAATGGTGTTGGTGGATGAAATAAAGAAAACAAGATAAGCAAAGTGATAATTTTTGAGGTGCTACACGTGGGTTCATTTTTAATACTTTCTCTTTTGGGTACATTTGAAATTTGCCTAATAAAAGCGTGTTTCTATGTGTTTTTTTTAGTTTTGATATCATAAGAAAATTTTCCCCACTATAAGATTTCAAATGTCTCTCATGATTTATTCTAGTTAAATACTTTTTAAAAAAATGTTACTTTTCATCAATACCTATTCATTGTAGAGCAATGAGAAACTATAGATAGACCAGAGGAAGAGGATAAGCATGCATGATCAAACTACTTAGAGATAAGGACAATGTTAATGATTTTCACTTAAATAAATATGTCTTAATTGAAGAAATGACACAAAGACAATCTCTAAATGCATCTTACCATATTAAAGGCTGTGGTACATTTGGCTATAAAGAACACTGATTAACTTTGCCTAATTACATGTGTGTTCAAGTGTGTGTGTATTTGTGTCTGTCATGGGTGTGAATGCCCAAGAGTTTATGCAGAAGAGTTAGGCAAAACTTGTTACAATTTTTATAACTCAGTTTCAGACACTATCCATTTACATTTTCATATAATTTTACCTTTTGATATAATAAAATAGCTTCATATTCAGCAGTTATGAAGTTTTTGACGAATGTTAAAATTTATGAAATGCCATTTTGGTATATTGAATTGATTGTAGGGCTATCTGATGTTAAGCTATTTTAACTGAATTGAATAATCAACAAAGAAAGTGACAATATTAGCAAACAAAAAAGAAAGGAGTAAGAGAAATTAATACTAAAATGTATAATATCAATTAAAAAGTATAATTGTTTTAAAATAATTGTATTGGATGTTTTTATAAAGTATTGAAATAGGAAGCATTGGAAGGTAATTTTTTAAAAAGTTATAAAGCATAAATGTACTCTATTACAACAGAGAAAATGAACATGCTGGAAATAATTTAGACAAAATCAATAAATACAGTTCAGTTAACAACTCTATAGCACAGCATTTAAAAAAAAATCAAATGCCTGGATATAAAGGTGGCTTTTGTTATAGTTTAGTCTGAGTGTGTATGGAGTCACAATATGTATAGAGATTGTGGCCCATAAAATTGATTGAGATTGTCTTTGAACAAACTTTTTTTGGTAAATATTTCATTGGTGTAAAAAATGTAGTTATAAAGAAGGTGAAAAAGATAATACAAAGTGTATTATCCCTTCAATAAATTAACCATATTACTTATACCATTAAATAAACACTATCTTTGTATATGTTTTGCCCACTTGATCTGCTAAAGATGGGAAAGAACATCAAAATGTAATAATTGCTTTTTTACTTCTGTCTACTTATATTTGCATTTCCTAACAGTTTTACACAAAGTATTTTTATGACTTTGCAAAATTTTTCATTACAATTATATTTTGATCATGAATTTCACCCTTTCATACAAGGTATAATTTAATGTTCATTATCTTGAGTTCTATTTTATGCAGTATTACTATGGATTTGGAGGGCTCTTTTTATTTATATTAGTTAGACATGGCTTTGATCAACCTTTTGTTTTTAATATTTTTTGTATATTTTTCTTGAGGTATACCCTATATCTACAGCATAGGCTATATTGCATGTTTGAAAACTTAGGAAATACATTTTTAGCAAGAAATTTTAATGCATTTAATTTGTTTTTATGAGCTATATTTGTTTATAATTTGTCATCTTGTTAAAATTTTTATATTTCTTACCCTCTTAGATTTCTTGCTTTTATTTTTGGTTGTATTATTATATATTTAGTGTGCTTTTTCTAGTTGTCGAAGTAAAGATTTAACAGTATCTTTAAAGACTGAAGCCCTCCATTTAAAGCAAAGCTTAAATAAGCTCTTTCTTAGCTCTCCCCCAATTTCCTTCACTTTTCAGCAATTGTTGATATTATCTGGCCTTTAAAAGCTAGAGTTCACATTTATACATACTTTCTCCTTTCAAAAAAACTTATATTGCATTTGCTAATAATATGGTCAGAAATTATTCTACTTTTTAAAAAAATTTAATAGTGTTTATCTGTTAATCCCATAGTCCCAGTTATCCCTCCCTCTCCCTTCCCCTTTGGTAACCATAAGTTTGTTTTCTATGTCTGAGTCTGTTTCTGTTTTATAAATAAGTTCACTTGCATTATTTTTTAGATTCCACACATAAGTGATATTATATGATATTTGTTTTTCTCTGTCTGACTTCACTTAGTATGATAAACTCTAGCTCCATCCATGTTGCTGCAAATGGCATTATTTCATTCTTTTTATGGCTGAGTAATATAGGTAATACCGCATCTTTATCCATTCATCTATTTGATGGTCACTTAAGTTGCTTCCATGTTTTGGCGATTATAAATAGTGCCGCCTTGAACTTTGTGGTGCATGTATCTTTTCAAATTAGTGCTTTTGTCTTTTCTGGGTATATGCTCAGGAATGGGATCACTGGATCGTAGGGTAACTCTATTTTTAGTTTTTTAAGGTATGTCCGTACTGTTCTCCATAGTGGTTTCACCAATTTACATTCCCACCAGTAGTGTAGGAAGGTTCCCTTTTCTCCGCACCCTCTCCAGCACTTATTTGTAGATTTTTTGATGATGGCCATTCTGACCTGTGTGTGGTGATACCTCATTGTAGTTTTGGTTTGCATTTCTCTAATAATTAATGATGTGGTGCATCTTTTCATGTGCCTGTTGGTCATCTGTATGTCTTCTTTGGAGAAATGTCTATTTAGGTGTTCTGCCTATTTTTTGATTGGGTTGTTTGGTTTTTTGTTGATATTGAGTTGTATGAGCTGTTTGTATATTTTGGAGATTAAGCCCTTATTGGTCCCATCGTTTGCAAATATTTTCTCCCAGTCCTTAGGTTGTATTTTCATTTTATTTATGGTTTCCTTTGTTGTGCAAAACCTTATAAGTTTAATTAGGTCCCATTTGTTTATTTTTGCTTTTATTTATATTGCCTTGCGGGAGTGACCTAAAAAATGTTGCTAAGATTTATATCAGAGAATGTTTTGTCTATGTTCTCTTCTAGGAGTTTTATGGTTGTCATGTCTTTAAGTCTTTAAGCCATTTTGATTTATTTGAGTTATTTTTGTGAATGGTGTGAGGGAATGTTCTAACTACATTGAATTACGTGTGGTTATCCAGCATTCCCAACACCACTTGCTAAAGAGACCACTTTTTATATATTTAATTTGTAATCTTTAAAACAGGTCTCATTATAAAATGATACCCTTTTTTGGTTATCAATATTCAAGTTTTCTTTGTTACTTGGAAACCACCCTCAAATAATTTTTAGAAGAGTAAATACATCAAATGTTTTTTTGAAATCTTACTTATCTGATGTTCTTTCTGTGACATTTGTAATGAAAATAGCTGGATATAAAAATAGTCTGTGATACACATTTGTTCATTGCAGTATATATGTTGTCATGGTAACAATTTTTATTTAAATTTGTAAAAGATGTTTTGGTCATTTCTGGGTTTTGTTTCTTTACATATATATTTGCATTCAATACGATTTTTCTTTATCTTTATAATAGAATCATAGTATGCATGGAAGTGTACATTTTTTTAGAATATCATTTGGAGTTTTTCTGGTTTATCATTCTACTTTTACTTTGTTGCATTTCTTTTACTTGCCTTGGTTTATTCTTCAGGAATATCAATTAACAATTTACTGTATATCCATTTCCTGAATTACACATATAAACTTTCCTCAAAGTTTTTTTTTTTTTTCAACTCTCTTAAATTTATTTGCATTTTTGGTGTTTTCAAATCTGTTTCTACCTCATTGATTTAATTTTCTTTAATATCAATTTTCCTTCTTAGTTAAGGGTTTAACTATTTGATTATAGTATTGTGATTTAGTAGATGCACTTTTATGTTTTTTTTTCTTATTCACATTTCATTCTACTGCCATCTCATCTCACCCTTTTTCACTTTTTGGCTGTTTTTACTGATAATATTTTCTTGGTTCTTATTTCATGAAGAATGTGTCTTTTTCATGCTCATGACAGTGCCAAACTTTTTTTCTGAAATTTGAAAAGTGAGGACGCTAAATTATGTCTTTATTTCAGATGTAGCCACTTGTGGTATTCACCTTCCCTTCTGCTATATTTTTAGTGGAAATATTTTCAGATTTTTTTTTTACTTAATAAGGTGGTTTTGGCTTATATTTTATGGTTATGTACTTACGTCCTCTTGAAAGTATTATTTTTGACAATTAAAAATAAATCCTTTTCTTATGTGTTAAGCTACAGGTCAAGTTGATACGTTTACCATATCATGCTTTAGATATTTATTGGCTTTCTCCAGAAACTTCCTTGTACTCCTCTACTTGGTTCTCTACATAATTTTAAATAATGTGCAAACTAAAGTTCTCCAGAATGCATAATTAATAGCATGCTTTCATTTTCAACTCTTTCTCCAGTGGTGTATTTGATAAACTATTCCTCCAACAATAGAATCAGTGGTTTCCCTCAATTCATTTTTAGAACTCCTCCCTATTCCTTTCTTTATGCATAAATATATCCTGTTATTTCTCACTCTAAAAAGCCATTAAAAGATGATATCCAAGAAGTACTGATGGCTCACAGAGACCTCAGAACAAAATCCTAAGAGGCAGGTTGAAAGTTGTCCAGCTTTCTGATTGTTACATGCTCTGATTCTCTAACACAGAAAACAGATGGTGTAGGGGACTGCATAATTCTTGTAACATTTTTTTAGGTATATTCTATATTATATTTTTAAATGGGTGTTTTAGGCAAAGAGTTGAAGCTTAAATATACTTTAAAAGAATCTGGCTCCATCTGTCTTTAATAAGTGTTGACACATCCACAATTCAGGCATTCAATTGTCTGAGTCTAGTTTGGAGAGTACACCAATGTGTTTATGGTTATCTTACTGAAAATTTTGTATAGACAATATTGTCGGCTTTTAGCCATATTATTTTGAATTGAATGTATTACGTATTTAATTAGAGAAAAATACATTTGCCCCAGTCTTCTCATAATCTGTTAGAGTAATCATAAATTAGTTGAAACTTTTAGAGGGCAATTTGATGATATCTATTATGTTCTAAATGTTACGTATTTGCTGTCCAAATAATTTCACCTAAGAAAATTTATAGAGATATGTTCAAAAACGTGTGCAGTAATTATATGTTCATTAGTCTTTGTAGCATTACTTGAAATTGAAATAAACCTGGAAAAAGTTGAAATGTTTATCAGCTGAGGGTTGTTTAGATATTCAGCATACCTTGAATAGAATGAGGTGCATCTAATTGTACTGGTTTATAAATTCCTCAAAATTCTATTGTAAATTTTAAAGCAAGTGTTTGGAGGGTATGAATAATATTTTCCATTTATATACACAAAGGCTATAAGATGATGCACATATTAATATTTTTATAGTCTTTATAAAATACGTGTGTTTCTGTGTTAATTTGTTTAACTCAGGTGTATAACTAGAGGACTGTGAAGAAGCAAGGAGAATGTTATACTTTTGAGTATATATATTATTTTGTGTTTTTTTTAAGCAGATTTATTTTCATAAATTATAAAATAGTTAAGGAAAAAAAGCAAAAGGAGATTTTTTAAAGTAATCCTATTTCAAAATATTATAAAACAAATATGATGTGCATGATTAGAGATTTGTAATCTATAGCATACTATAAAAAAGTTATAATTATATTTTGTTTGTGATTCCCACAGGACAACACTTAAGCACAGGATTTTTTACATATCAGATAGTGTGCTTTTGTAATATACATATCTATGGGGTAAACATGATTCTTTTTTTATAATCATTTAACTCTTACTTATGTTGAAAAATTGTTTACAGCCAGAGGAATTCTGCTTGAAGCATATCATTTTACTTGTGTTTCAGTTACTCTTTTACTCTTAAAAAAAAATAATGTATTAGCTTTTGAAAAAACATATGGAAGAATGTCCTTTGCATAGTCTTAATAGGAAACAGCTATATTTCAGTTAATTATCAGAATATTCTAATTTTTATGCCTTTGCATGTACTGTTTTTAATAAAAAATAATGCTTTAGGGACATCCCTGGTGGTGCCGTGGTTAAGAATCCACCTGCCAATGCAGGGGACACGGGTTCGATCCCTGTTCCGGGATCATCCCACATGCCGTGGAGCAACTAAGCCCGTGAGCCACAACTACGGACCCTGCCCTCTAGAGCCCGCAAGCCACAACTACTGAGCCCACATGCCATAACTACCAAAGCTCACGCGCCTAGAGCCCATGCTCCACAACAAGAGAAGCCACCACAATGAGAAGCCTGCACACCGCAACGAAGAGTAGCCCCTGCTCGCAGCAACTAGAGAAAGCCCGTGTGGAGCAACGAAGACCCAGCACAGCCAAAAATAAATAAATAAAAATAATGCTTTAAAATATCATAATGATGAGTAGATAGATTTATGGTTTTGAAAATAACAAATCTGACTTTATTTTCTATATTTTCATTTAACATTGCCATATTGATTGAGAAGAGTGGTGGGAGAATGCCCTAGCAGGTAGCAACCATCTGTGTTAGCATCAACATGTCCAAACCAGAAAGCATATAGGTTCATAAAGGTAAGATACTGAATTAAGAATGACTTTTACAGTCTTTTAAACAATAAAGAACTATGGATATACTTATGTAGCACAAAATTGTTGTATATGCAGAGTTCATAGACTGGTTGAAAGTAGGGCATCTCTTATTAACCAGTGGACAACTCAATCTTTAAGAATTAGTTGAGAACTTACAGTATACTATTAAAAATATCTAATCTATGTTGACAAAAAGCTCATGAGCTTCGATAGCTGGCTAGGAACACATTTTTTGAACAAACATCCTGGGCTTTCCATTACCCTCTTCCTGCCTTTCATCCTCTTAAAGTCATCCAAAGCCTGACTATTATTTCCTTTATATCTGCCAACTGTCCCTCCATTGCTCCTGTGCGTTTCACTGACAGGACTCCTGAGGAGATGCATCACTCAGTGCCCGAGTGGTTTGATTACAGGTTTTTTTTCTCTGTAAAAAATCTCTCTAAAATTTAATGTTTTTTTTTTTATGGAAAAGATAATGGAAACAGAACTGGCACAGTGGTTTTTATGGCAAATGTTATTACAAATATGGTGATGTGCAAAATTCATTAAGTGGTTCTCATTTAAACTTCAAACTCTAATAGGTGCTGGTTTTCACAAAGCAAAGCAGAGGCCCTGTTGGAGTCCTGGGTTCTATTCAAGGTCATGCATCTGATTTGCTGGGCAATCTTTGGCAAAGTCACTTATGTCACCTTAACCCAATCTAGTGGGTTTTCCCCCATCTGTGAAAAATTAGGTTAATAACACATGTTTATTTGTAAAGTGCTTTGGTATGCTCAGAGTAAAAATGTCACAAGTACAAATATTGTTAGTATTGTACTTATTAATTGCTGAGGATAGCTTCAGTGCACCTTCGCTATTTAAAAATCCTGCTTGCAGCTGTGAAAACATTATGCTTAACACAAGTAATTTTCAGTGATGTTTGTTGTAGAACTCACAGGGAATGCAGCTGCTGGAGTGGCCATTTATTAAGAGAAGAGTGCTAAAGGAAAAGAAAAACTGTAGGTATTTAAAAGTTAGTAGTAGGGCTTCCCTGGTGGCGCAGTGGTTGAGAGTCTGCCTGCCAATGCAGGGGACACAGGTTCGAGCGCTGGTCTGGGAAGATCTCACATGCCGCGGAGCGACTAGGCCCTTGAGCCACAATTGCTGAGCCTGCGCGTCTGGAGCCTGTGCTCCGCAACAAGAGAGGCCGCGATAGCGAGAGGCCCGCGCACCGCGATGAAGAGTGGCCCCCACTTGCCGCAACTAGAGAAAGCCCTCGCACAGAAACGAGGACCCAACACAGCCATAAATAAATAAATAAATAAAAGTTAGTGGTGAAAAAAATATATATATATAAGTTAAATATCAGATTATTTTAATTTTATGACTTTGTACTATTTTCAATAAAAATAATGCTTTAAAATATTATAGTACTGAGTAGATAGATTTATGGTTTTAAAGCTTAAGTAGATCAACAAACCTAATTGTATTTTCTGTATTTTCATTTAACATTGCCATATTAACTTGGAGAAGAATGGTGGGAAAATGTCCCAGCAGGTAACATCAAAATGTTAGCATCAAAATGTCCAAACCAGATGGCATATATGTTCATGAAAATTGATACCGAATTAAAACTTTTCCAGTCTTTTAAACAAAAACCCTTATATTTGTGTATATATAATATACATATACATACACACACACACACACACACACACACACACACACACATATATATATACCAAACACTCCTGTATCTATCACCAAAGAAGGAAAAGACTGTGGGGCTTGTTTTGTTTTTTTTTTTTTTTTTTTTTTTTTGTCTGTGTTGGGTCTTCGTTTCTGTGCGAGGGCTTTCTCTAGTTGAGGCAAGCGGGGTCCACTCTTCATCGCAATGCGCGGGCCTCTCACTATCGTGGCCTCTCTTACTGGGAGCACAGGCTCCAGACGCGCAGGCTCAGTAGTTGTGGCTCAATGGCCTAGTTGCTCCGCGGCATGTGGGATCTTTCCAGACCAGGGCTCGAACCTGTGTGCCTTGCATTGGCAGGCAGATGCTCAACCACTGCGCCACCAGGGAAGCCAGACTGTGGGGCTTTTTGTTTTGTTTTGTTACTGTCAGTCTCTTGCCTTTACCATCTTCCCCTAGGCCCATCAATTCCTTTCTCTTCCACAGAGTTTGCTTTTATGTACAGTGTATTACTGCATTTTTGTTTCTCAGTAAAGATAGACATATTAAAATATTATAATAAAATAGAAAGGGGAAAAAGTTAGGCAGCAAGTATGAAAGATACAGATCTTTGTAAAAATTACATCTTCTCGTCTTTGATCCCTTCAAGCCCAATAGCATTTGTTCAGTTTGGCAGCAGAGGGATTAAAAGTATTTGTTTCTCTTCACCTACATATTTTTTCTTTTCCTGATCTCTGTCCATGTGTTATATATATTATTTACTACACCCAAAATTACCTATAGTCACAAACGTTTATTGTTAATCTTTCAAAGGTGGTGTGTGTAGATTCTTTGAGCTTCATACCATCAGCAGTTGTGTTGCTGCTTATGGAGAGGCGTGGGTTGACAGAAGATAAGATCCTGATGTGAGGGGGAGAGAAAGGCACTAAAGCCCTTCCTTAGCTACCTGCTTCTTGCTCTTCACCATCTAGCTGAATTAGAACTCCTCTATACAATTTCTTTTAGTGGAAACAAAATAAGGTTTTATATTCAGGGAGGATATAATTAGTAAAACAGTCCTTATTTACAGAAGGAGAAACAGAGAAAAAGAAAAAGAGAGCCCTAAGAGGGGTGGATTTACAATGTCCAGCTTGTTTTCCACTTTTCTCTTGCTGCTGCTTTCAATTGCCTCTTTCATCTCTCATTTTTCCTTACTCTATTTTTTCATTTTCCCTTTTATTCTTCTTCTCTGCTTTCTTCACTCTCTGGATTGTGCAGTTTTACTTGTGGCCATTTAACTGATAGGAAAAAGTCATCTAAAGAATGTGTAGCTAGTAAGCTGAAATGGAACCATGATGAAATAAAGTGACTGTACAGATTATTCAGGTAAATTATAAACAAGTCAATCTGCAAGGGAAGTGACACACACAGATGTTTTACGTTAACCAAATTAAATACTGTTCACAACATGTTTTGCTTAGGTTTTATGGACTTTATATAACAGACACCCTTGTGAATACGATATTATCAGGCTGTTTATTTTTAACCTCATTAGGAGAGGGTTGGGTTAATAATACACTTTTATTAGTGTCACTCTCTTCTCTTATTTCATTTATTCCTTTTCATTCACATATTCCTCTCACCTCCCTACCCATCTCTACTCTGCTACAATCTTTCTATACTATCTTTTTTGTTGTTGTTTGCTTCTACATGTTCTTATAACAATGTACTACTGTATTATGTTATAAAACTTATTTTATTGCATGTGCTTGGTTCACTGAGCACTATGATTTTAAGATCCATTTGTGGACATAGGCGATATTTTAATCTAATGCTCCTAAGAGAGGCATCCTTTAAAGTGGAATGAGTTTTACTTTGGGGGGCAGTTAAGCTACTTGGGGATCAGTTTGAGACTTTATATTTTTGTTAGGGTAGGCTAGCCTAGACTTTACCTTAACTAGTTAAGCCTTACTACAAGCTGAGGCCCTTCTAGGCTTACTACAAGCTGAGGCCCTTCTACTGAATATCATAGGTGTTCAGTTAATTCTTTCTGATCTGGCTGGTTGGATCTTGAATATATTCTACTCTGTTTGAATCTGAAGAACTTTTTTTTTTTACCATCTTAATTGGAGTATAATTGCTTTACATTGTTGTGGTAGTTTCTGCTCTATAACAAAGTGAATCAGCTATACGTATACGTATATCCCCATATCCCCTCCCTCTTGCGTCTCCCTCCCACCCTCTCTATCCCACCCCTCTAAGTGGTCTCAAAGCACCGAGCTGATCTCCCTGTGCTATGCAGCTGCTTCCCACTAGCTATCTATTTTATATTTGGTAGTGTATATATGTCCATGCCACTCTCTCACTTCTTCGCAGCTTGCCTTTCCCCCTCCCCATGTCCTCAAGTCCATTCTCTACATCTGCGTCTTTACTCCTGTCCTGCCTCTAGGTTCATCAGAACAGTTTTTTTTAGAGTCCCTATATGTGTGTTACCATACAGCATTTGCTTTTCTCTTTCTGACTTACTTCACTCTGTATGACAAACTATAGGTCCATTCACCTCACTACAAATAACTCAATTTCATTTCTTTTTATGATTGAGTAATATTCCATTGTATATATGGGCCACATCTTCTTTATACATTCATCTGTTGATGGACACTTAGGTTGCTTCCATGTCCTGGCTTATATAAATAGTGCTGCAGTGAACACTGTGGTACAGGACTCTTTTTTTTCTTTTTTTTCATGACTCTTTTTGAATTATGGTTTTCTCAAGGTATATGCCCAGTAGTGGGATTACTGGGTCATATGGTAGTTCTATTTTTAATTTTTTAAAGGAACCTCCATGCTGTTCTCCATAGTGGCTATATCAGATTACATTCCCACCAACAGTGCAAGAGGGTTCCTTTTTCTCCACACCCTCTCCAGCATTAATTGTTTGTAGATTTTTTGAAGATGGCCATTCTGACCGGTGCAAGGTGATACCTCATTGTAGTTTTGATTTGCCTTTCTCTAATGATTAGTGATGTTGAGCATCCTTTCATGTGTTTGTTGGCAATCTGTATATCTTCTTTGGAGAAATGTCTGTTTAGGTCTTCTGCCCATTTTGGGGTTGTTTGGTTTTTTTATATTGAGCTGCATGAGCTGCTTGTATATTTTGGAGACTAACCCTTTGTCAGTTGCTTCGTTTGCAAATATTTTTTCCCATTCTGAGGGATGTCTTTTCGTCTTGTTTATGGTTTCCTTTGCTTTGCAAAAGCTTTTAAGTCTCATTAGGTCCCATTTGTTTATTTTTGTTTTTATTTCCATTTTTCTAGGAGGTGGGACAAAAAAGATCTTGCTGTGATTTATGTCATAGAGTGTTCTGCCTATGTTTTCCTCTAAGAGTTTTATAGTGTCTGGCCTTACATTTAGCTCTTTAATCCATTTTGAGTTTACTTTTGTGTATGGTGTTAGAGAGTGTTCTAATTTCATTCTTTTACATGTACCTGTCCAGTTTTCCCAGCACCACTTATTGAAGAGGCTGTCTTTTCTCCATTGTATAGCCTTGCTTCCTTTATCAAAGATAAGGTGACCATATGTGCGTGGGTTTATCTCTGGGCTTTCTATACTGTTCCATTGATCTATATTTCTGTTTTTGTGCCAGTACCATACTGTCTTGGTTACTGCAGCTTTGTAGTATAGTCTGAAGTCTGGGAGCCTGATTCCTCCAGCTCCATTTTTCTTTCTCAAGATTGCTTTGGCTATTTGGGGTCTTTTGTGTTTCCATATAAATTGTGAAATTTTTTGTCCTAGTTCTGTGAAAAATGCCATTCATAGTTTGATAGGGATTGCATTGAATCTGTGGATTGCTTTGGGTAGTATAGTCATTTTCACAGTATTGATTCTTCCAATCCAATAACATGGTATATCTCTCCATCTGTTTGTATCACCTTTAATTTCTTTCATCAGTGTCTTATAGTTTTCTGCATACAGGTGTTTTGTCTCCCTAGGTAGATTTATTCCTAGGTATTTTATTCTTTTTGTTTCAATGATAAATGGGAGTGTTTCCTTAATTTCTCTTTCAGATTTTTCATCATTAGTGAATAGGAATACAGGTGATTTCTGTGCATTAATTTTGTATCCTGCTGCTTTACCAAATTCATTGATTAGTTCTAGTAGTTTTCTGGTAGCACCTTTAGGGTTCTCTATGTATAGTATCATGTCATCAGCAAACAGTGACAGCTTTACTTCTTCTTTTCCGTTTTGAATTCCTTTTATTTCTTTTTCTTCTCTGATTGCTGTGGCTAAAACTTCCAAAACTATGTTGAATGATAGTGGTGAGAGTGGCCAACCTTGTCTTGTTCCTGATCTTAGTGGAAATGGTTTCAGTTTTTCACCATTGAGAACGATGTTGGCTGTGGGTTGGTCATATATAGCCTTTATTATGTTCAGGTAAGTTCCCTCTATGCCTACTTTCTGGAAAGTTTTTAGCATAAATAGGTGTTGAATTTTGTCAGAAGCTTTTTCTGCATCTATTGAGATGATCATATGGTTTTTCTCCTTCAATCTGTTAATATGGTGTATCACATTGATTTGCGTATATTGAAGAATCTTTGCATTCCTGGGATAAACCCCACTTGATCATGGTGTATGATCCCTTTAATGTGCTGCTGGATTCTGTTTGCTAGTGTTTTGTTGAGAATTTTTGCATCTATGTTCATCAGTGATATTGGCCTGTAGTTTTTTTTGTGTGTGTGACATCTTTGTCTGGTTTTGTTATCAGGGTGATGGCGGCCTCGTAGAATGAGTTTGGGAGTGTTTTTCCCTCTGCTATTGAAGAACTTTTCAGCATAAATTTTCCTAGTTGTTTTTCCCCTGAATTTCTTCTTTGACATGTCTTATGGTTCCTATGCTTATATCCCTAAGTATTTACTCAGAGACTCAAGATTACTCCTACTTAGATACATGGAGCTCTTTTTGGGGGGAGGGGTAGCTTCCTCCTGTCCAATAATCTCCTTCACAAATTCCAGGTGCTAAACTCCCTAAATGCTTCTCTCTGTCTCTTTGGCAGTGCTTGTTGTCCAATATCTGAACAGTTGTTTAGTATATTTTTCTCAGTTATCTATTATGAGTGGTTAATTTCAGTGCCATTTCTTCCATTCTGGCCAAAAGCAGAAGTGAGAAAGTTTGGAATCTACATCTTTTCTGCTTGGATAGTATCACTTGATTATCAAAGCTTGAACTTTTCAACACAAAAGAAAAAACTCCAAATTATAAATGTAAAATGCTTTGTTGGATGCTGAAAAATGCAAACTAGCATAAAATATAGGCAGATTAACTCATCTATGATTAATCATCTAGTATTAGCTGAATAAATTTGTATCAGTTCATATCCCTAGTGATATGGTTTCCTTGGAAGACACCAAAACACTAGATTACCAGTAGATTAGATAATCAAAAACTAGTCTTTATGAAAGAAATAGCTGAAATGATGCTATAATCCCAGAAAAGGGTGAACATTGACAAAGAGGTTATGTATTGTATTAATTAATAAGACATGCATAAGGTATTTATTACCAACTTATATAAAGCCAAAAATTAAAATTGGTTCTTTTTAGTAGAAACTCAGTCCAATGTGGTGGGATAGGGCTTGTGAAGAAGAATGTACCTTTTTAAAAAAAATCTGTGTATATAAAATATGATAAATAAATCAATTACATAAATAAAATGCAATTATACTTATGAGTGTTATTTATACAGTTATAATAAATCTTCATAGAATAGTGGTATTGATTTGGGTCTGGAATTCCAGAAGGGATTTTTGCACATCTGGAAGAGAAGGAAGGAAATTGGTGCTGGAAGAGAAAAAAGGGAGAATAAGAAATTTTTCATGAGCCAAAGCATAATGGTGAAGAATAAACAATTGAGAAGATCACTGTCGTTAAGTCAGAGTTCTGTTGTAGGCTGTCACAAAAGAGAAAGATTAAAAAAGAATGAAATATGTAGAGTATATTGTTATTAAGACAGTGAAATTTATCTTGAAATTTTAATTCAGTTTTTAAGTTTTTTTCCAATATGTACAGGGCAAGCAAGTTCAAGAAAATATATTTTCTAAAGCCTCACTATCTTCGTCTATAAAAATCTCTACCAAAAACTTTGAAAGGTTATTTTTTTCTCATCAAATGAAATAGTGTTGGTAGAAAATGTTGGATATTGAACATGTTTGAGAAAATAAATATCCTAGTGAAATTTTTGATATGGAATAATCTAGCAGTTTGAAAATTATAGATTTTGGTAAAGAAAGGCAGCAGTAATATAATGCGATAGCTCTTGAAAGAGTTCCCCTATTAGACAATAAGGTATGACTGTTTATTTATTTATTTTTATTTATTTATTTATTTTGGCCATGCCACACGGTATGCGGGATCTTAGTTTCCCAACCAGGGATTGAACCCGTGCCCCCTGCAATGGTAGCGTGGAGTCTTAACCACTGGACTGCCAGGGAAGTCCCAGGTATGACTGTTTATTTTAGAAGAACAAAAATGGATAGGAAGCATTTTTCAGGGTTTAGATACTGAGCTTAGGAGAGATAATGGAATAACTGGTTGTTCTATTGTGACTTTCAGTGGATTCAAGGAAGTTTGATGGATCAGTAGAATATAGAATATATTTAACTGTAAATATACTGAAATTCCTTATAATTTCCCATTCTGTCATGTATAATTCAAATCCTCAAATTTAAAAGTAATAAGGAAGATTAACTAAAATTATGATCTGTTTTCTTATTCCTTATTTTCCTGAATCTTAGAAAAAAGTTCTTGTAAGCAGTACTTTTGAATATATTAAGCACAACTGATTTGATCATTCTTATTTTTTTTTAAAGAATAAGGAATGGAAAAAATAAAAGCTGCAGCATCTGGAGAGTGTTAAATGAGACAAACAGAGCTTGTTATCAAAGAGCTTAGACTTCAAAATTTTTACAATATAAACAAGTACAGACCACATATATCAACCACTATAAAAAATCAGTTTCCTACAAACTAATTGTGTTGTGTTTTTTTAAGACTATATACTCCTTTAATTTTTATCCCCTATTTTCTTTGACTAATCATTTTTAACTCTATAGAATTCAATCTAATTTAAATTTAAATGTCATGTCATAGGGGGTTGGGGACATCAGACTAATTCTGGACAGGAAGAATGGTGCTCTGTTCTTATTTACATGGGTTTTTTCTTCTTTAAAATTATTCTCAATTCTATCATTGCTACCTTATGTACTTTGATCTGTTCTTCCTATCCTCAAGTCATTTTGCCCAAACTGAATACATATCCAAGCTTGCAGAAACATGAGTATACTAATAAGAAATTTCAGCCTGTTTGTGGGTGCTTAAATTTCTCTTCTAAATATGGCCTAACACCTGCAGAATGATCTGTGTACACCTATAAATCAAAGAGAGAAATGGACAAATAATATAAAAAGGATATTTACAGGAGATATCATCCAATAAGTGATGATGCTCAGAAAGAAACAGATGTCAAAATCATTAGCAATCACAGAAATGCAAATTACATGGATAAGATATCATTACATGCCTATAAGAATGACAAAAATTATAGAGTTAGATGATAAAAATATAATTTTGGGGGGAGAATGAATCCCTAGCATTGCTAGGGGATGGCTGTTGAGGAAGTCTTTCCAGAGAGCAATTTGGTTCTACTTAGATGAACTGAGGATAAAACTACTTAAAACCCAGAAATAACATTCCTGGGGATATTTTCCAGATAAATCTTCACAGTGATTCATGAGGAGATATGTTTAAGAGGCTCATCAGTGTTATTTGTGGTGGGAAGAAGATGGAGGTAACCTTGAGTCCATGCCAAACCCAACATAGTGAGTACGCAAAGTCTGAAGGACACTCAACAATGTAACAATCACAGTTTCTGGCATCTAATCAAAAGTATGAGGCATGTGAGAGAGGAAGAGAAAAATAGAAAATAAATAAATATGACCCATAATAAGGAGGACAACCAGTCAATAGAAACAAACTTGAAAATAAGAAAGATTTCAAAACACTGATTTTAAGTATGTTGAAAGAATTAAAGAAAATATGAATGCAATGAGTAGGAAAAAAGAAAATGTTAAGAAAAATGAGAAAAACTGGAGATTAAAAATAGATCTAATTTTTTATTGAAGTGTGGTTGATTTACAATATTGTGTGAGTTTCAAGTGTAGAGCATAGTGATCCCTGTACTCTACAGTAAATCCTATTTTATCCATTTTGTATACAGTGGTGAGCATCTGTTAATCCCATATTCCTAATTTATGCCTCCAGCTCCTTTATCTTTGGTAACTGTAAGTCTATTTTCCATGTCTGTGAGTTTTTCTGTTTTGTAAATTAGTTCAGTTGTACTATTTTTTTTAGATTCCACATATAAGTGATATCATATGATATTTGTCTTTCTCTGACTTATTTCACTCAGTATGATAATATCTATGTCCATCCATGTTGCTGCAAATGGCATTATTTCATTCTTTTTTATGGCTGAGTAATATTGCACACATATATTCCACATTTTCTTTATCCACTCATCTGTTGATGTGCATTTATGTTACTTCCATGTCTTGGCTGTTGTAAATAGTGCTGCCATGAACATTGGGATGCATGTAACTTTTAAAATTAGAGATTGTTTCCTTTCCAGATATTTGCTGGATCATATGGTAATTCTAATTTTTTTGTTGTTGCTGTTGTTCTTTTTAGGGAACTTCAATACTGTTCTCCATAGTGGCTGAACCAATATACATTCTCACCAACAGTGTAGGGGGGTTTCCCTTTTTCCACACCCTCTCCAGCATTTCTTATCTGTAGACTTCTTGATGATGTCCATTCTGACCGGTGTGAGGTGATACCTCGTTGTAGTTTTGATTTGCAGTTCTCTAATAATTAGCAATATGGAGCCTCTTTTCATGTGCCTGTGGACCATCTGTATGTCTTCTTTGGAGAAATGTCTATTTAGGTGTTCTGCCCATTTTTTGATTGGGTTGTTTGTTTTTTGTTTTTGAGTTTTATGAGCTGCTTGTATATTTTGGAAAATTAAGCCCTTGATGGTTGCATTGTTTGCAAATATTTTCTCCCAGTTCTTAGGTTGTCTTTTTGTTTTGTTTATGGTTTCCTTTGCTGTGCAAAACCTTATTAGTTTGATTAGGTCCCATTTGTTTATTTTTGCTTTTATTTCTTTTGCCTTGGGAGACTGACCTAAGAAACATTGCTAAGATTTATGTCAGAGAATGTTTTGCCTATGTTCTCTTCTAGGAGTTTTACGGTATCTTGTCTTATGTTTAAGTCTTTAAACCATTTTGAGTTTATTTTTGTGAATGGTGTAAGGGAATGTTCTAACTTCACTGATTTACATGCTGCTGTCCTGCTCTCCCAGTACCAATTGCTGAAGAAACTGTCTTTTCTCTAATATATATTTGGCCTCCTTCATTTAAGATTAATTGACCAGGGGACTTCCCTGGTGGCACAGTGGTTAAGAATGTGCCTGCCAATGAAGGGTACCTGGGTTCAATCCCTGTTCCAGGAAGATCCCACATGCCATGGAGCAACTAAACCTGTGTGCCACAACTACTGAGCCTGGCTCTAGAGCCTGCTAGCCACAACTCCTGAGCCCATGCACCACAACTACTGAAGCCCGTGCACCCTAGAGCCCATGCGCCACAACTACTGAGCCCACACGCTGCAACTATTGTAGCCCATGCACGTGCCTCAACTACTGAGCCCATGTGCCTAGAGCCTGTGCTCCGCAACAAGAGAGGCCACCACAATGAGAAGCCAGCTCACTGCAACGAAGAGTAGCCCCCACTTGCCACAACTAAAGAAAGCCCGTGTGCAGTGATGAAGACCTAACACATCCAAAAATAAATAAAATTAAAAATTTTTTTTTTAATTAAAAAAAAGATTAATTGACCAGAGGTGTGTGGGTTTATTTCTGGGCTCTGTTCTGTTCAAGTGATCTACATGTTTGTTTTTGTGCCAATACCATGCTGTTTTGATTAGTGTAGTTTTGCAGTAATGTCTGAAGTCTAGGAGGGTTATATCTCCAGCTTCATTCTTTTTTCTCAGGATTGCTTTGGCAATTCTGGGTCTTTTGTGGTTCCATATAAATGTTAAGATTATTTGTTCTAGTTCTATGAAACATGTTAGGGGTAATTTGATAGGGATCATGTTCAATCTGTAGATTGCTTTAGTATGTATAGCCATTTTAACTATATTAATTCTTCCAATCCAGGAGCATGGGGTATCGTTCCACTTCCTTGAATCATCTTCAATTTCCTTTATCAATATTTTATAATTCTCAGAGTATGTCTTTCACCCCCTTCGTTAGGTTTATTCCCAGGGTTTTTTTTTTTTTTGATGCAACATTAAACAATATTTTTTTTTTTTTTACTTTCTCCTTCTGATATTTTATTCATGTAAAGAAATGCAAGAGATTTCTGTATATTAATCTTGTATCCTGCTACCTTGCTAAATTTATCAGTTCTAATAGTTTTTGTGTGGAGTCTTTAGGGTTTTCTATATAGAGTATCTTGTCATCTGCATATAATGACAATTTTATTTCTTCCCTTCTGATTTGGATAACTTTTATTTCTCTTTCTTGTCTTCTTGCTGTGCCTAAGACTTCCAAAGCTATGTCGAATAGAATGGCGGGAGTGGGCATCCTTGTCTTGTTCCAGATTTTAGCAGGAAGGCTTTCAGCTTTTTACCATTTAGTATTGTGTTGGTTGTGGGTTTGTCATAAATGGCTTTTATTATGTTGAGATATGTTCACTCTGTACACACTTTGGCAAGAGTTTTTATCATGAATGAATGTTGAATTTTATCAAATGCTTTTTCTGCATCTATTGTGATGATCATGTGGTTTTTATCTTTTCTTTTGATGCTGTGGTATATCACATTGATTGATTTGTATATATTGAAACATCTTTGTGACCCTGGAATGAATCCAACTTGATCACGGTGTATGATCTTTTTTATGTGTTATTGGATTTGGTTTGCTAATATTTTTGGGGGGATATTTTCATATATATTCATCAAGAATAACAGCATGTAATTTCCCTTTCTGGTAGAGTTTTTGTCTTGTTTTTGTATCAGGGAGATGGGGCTTCACAGAATGACTTTGGAATATTCCCTCCTCTTCAATATTTTGGAAGAGTTTGAGAAGGATAGGTATAAATTCTTCTTTGCACATTTGACAGAAATCCCCAGTGAAGCAATCTGGTCCTAGACTTTTGTTTGCAGGGATTTTTTGTGTGTTTTTTGTTTTTTTTTTAACAAATTTTATTTCACTTCTAGTTATCAGTATGTTCAAATTATCTGTTTCTTCTTGATTCAGTTTTGGCAGGCTGTATGGTTCTAGGAACTTGTTCATTTCTTCTAGGTTGTCCATTTTGTTAACATGTAACTGTTCATAATATTTTCTTAAGGTATTATTTATTTCTGTGTTATCAGTTGTTATTTCTCCTCTTTCATTTCTTATTTTGTTTATTTGGGTCCTCTTGCTTTACTTCTTGGTGAGCCTAGCCAGATGTTTGTCAATTTTATTTATCCTTTCAAAAATTCAGCTCTTGTTTTTATTGATTTTATTTTCTTTTTTAATCCCGATTTTATTTATTTTCTCTCTGATATTTATTATTTCCTTGCTTCTGCTGACTTTAGGTTTTGTTTGTTCTTTTTTTCTAGTTTTTTTTATTGATAGTTTAGGTTGTTTAGTTAGGATTTTTCTTATATTTTGAGAAAGGCCTGTATTGCTCTGAACTTCTCTCTAAGAACTGCTTTTGCTGCATCCCATAGATTTTGTATGGTTGTGTTTTCATTGTCATTTGCCTCAAGGTTATCTTAAATTTCCTCTTTGATTTCATTATTGACTCACTGTTTTTTAGTAGCATGTTGTGTAGTCTCCATATAATCTTTTTCTCGTTTCTCTTTCTGTGCTTAATTTCTAGTTTCATGTCACTGTGTTCAGAAAAGATGCTTAAAATAATTTCTATCCTCTTAAATTTTTTGAGGCTTGTTTTGTGTCCTATATGCAGTATATCCTAGAGAATGTTCCATGTGCACTTGAAAAGAACGTGTATTCATTTTTTTGGGGGGTGTAGGGTCCTGTAGATATCAATTAAGTCTATTGTATCATTCAGGATCTCTGTTGCTTTATTCATTTTCTGTCTGGAACATCTGTCCATTGATATCAGTGAGGTGTTAAAGTCTCCTAGTATTACTGTATTCCCATTAATTTCTCCCTTTATGTTTATCATATTTGTTTTATGTATTTAGGAGCTACTAAATTGGGTGCATATATGTTAATGGGTGTGATATTCTCTTCTTGTATTAATCCTTTTATCATGATATAGTGTCCTTCTTTGTCTTCCCATAGATCTCATCTTTTGCCATCATTTTTTCATTTGTTTTTCTGTCTGCTGTTCTGATTGGGTGATTTTTGTTATTCTGCCTTCCAGGTCACTTATTCATTCTTCTGCATTATTTAGTTTGCTATTTATTGCCTTTAGCTCAGTTTTCATCTTGGCAGTTCATTTGTCTAATTTTAACTGGCTCCTGTTTATTATTTCTAGTTCCTTGTGTCAATGATCCACATTTCTATATTCTTTCTTAATTCCTTCAGCATTTTTATTACCTCCTTTTTGAACTCAGGGTCTGGTAGACTGGAGAGGTCTGTATTATTGTTCTTTCAGGAGATTTCTCTTGTTCCTTTAATTGGTAATAGTTCTATTTTTCATTTTTTCTTATTTCTCTTACTGTATGAATTTAGGAGAAACAGTTATCTACCATGGTCTTGAAAGGCTGTTTTTATGTGGGAATGACCCTGTGTAGCAAGGACACAAGACATCACGTCACTATAAAAAACAGTTATATGTCTATACCTTAGCAATAAACAATTGAAAATTAATTTTTAAAAAGCACCATTTACAAAAGCATCAACAGTATGAATTGTAAGAACCAATTTAAATATGAGCAAGATACATATTCTGAAAACAAAATATTCATGAGTTTGAAGAATCAGTATTGTTTACATGTTGATTGTCTCTAAATTTACTTGTAGATTCAATATAATTCCAATCACATTCTCAGAAGTTTTCCCCAGAAATAGAGACGACTCTAAAATACACATGGAAATCCAAAGAACTTATAGTAACCAAATGTTTTTTGAAAATGATGAAAAAACTTGGAGGATTTACTTTTTTTCAGTGTCACTATAAAATCACTGGAATCAAGATAATGTGAAAAGAGGTGTTAAGGTAGACATATATATCAATGAAACAGAATGGAGATCCTATAAAAAGACCTGTACAAGGTTAATTAATTTTCAATGGAATTCAAGATTAAATTAAAAGGAAAAGATTGCTTTTTTTCAACAAATGGTACTAGTCCAACCAAATCTACACTTGAAAGCTGGAAGTAAACACTTCAACCTTTACTTCTCAGCATAAACAAAAATTACTGCAAAGGGAAAAGCCCAAAATATAAAATATATAGATGAAAGCAAAAGAAAGATCTTTGTGAACTTGGTATAGGCAAATATTTCTTTGACAAGCCATAAAAGAATGCTAACTATAGAATAAACAGTAAATTGAACTTGAAAAAATGAAAACAAATATCCAGAGTACAAAGGACTACAATCCAGAATGTATAAAGACAAAGATGTGCAATCTAGAAGACATTAAAAAAAAACTTTTATAATTAGCTAACATGATACAAATGTATTAAAATTAGCAATAGATATGAATGGACACTTTACAAATGACATATCAATGTACATGCCCTATAATCACATGAAAACATACTTAAAATTCTAGTTATCAACAAAATGGAAATCAGAACCACAAAAGATCCACTGAAGACCCTCTAAAATGGCTACAAGTAAAAGGATGAACACCACAAGGTGTTGGTGAGGACCGGGAGCAACTGGAACACTCATCTATTGCTGGTAGTAGTAGAAAATGTTGCACACACTTTTGAAAACCATTTATCACTTAAAAAAAAATAAGTTTAACACATACATTATATAACCTAACAATTTTACTCCTAGGTAGTTACCCAAAAGAAATGAAAACATGGATCTACAAGAAGAAGTGTACACAAGTCATATTCACAATTTTATTCATTATAAAACTGGAAAAAATGTTCAGCAAAAACTGAATAAATTGCTTTATAGCCATACAATGGAATATTATTCAGCACTTCTTTAGAAACAAATGGTCGATATCTATAAAAAATATGCATTGAAAGTACATCCATAATATGTACCATATACATGAAAATATAGACATATAAATACATACAAAATATATTTTTAAAATGCTATGGCAAAAAGCATAACAAAACAAACCAAACAACAAAACCACATACATATTTATATGAAATTCTAGATGAGGTACAAGTAACATATGTTGCCAGAAAATAGTTGGGCAATTCACTGTTGGTTGGGCCAGAGATAGGGAGAAGTGAGGAAGTAATTGACATCAAAGTTACATGAGGCAGTGGTTTGTGGTGATAGAAATATTCTATATCTTGACTGTTGTGGTGGTAATTACATGGAGATATGCATTTGTTAAAATCATCACATTATTCAGTTAAAATATATGAATTTTATTTAGTGCAAATTATACCTCAATCAAATTGAATTTGATTCAAATGGGACCTGACTGGGATGTTCATGTTGCTGCAGATTGCCAGAGAAAAGAAAATTCTTTCATGATTTGTTGAAAATGTATATACAGATATTAGGCTTAGCTTCTTATATTTTAAATTACTTTTGTATTATAAAATTTTTTTCAAAAATGAGGAATAGTTCTACCTTATAAATGTAAGAAAACAAGGCAATAAATTTAATTTACACATTTTAATCACATACATAAAATTACAAAAATAAATATCATTTGATTGAACACATTTCTTGAAAATGAATGACAGAAATAAATATTTGAAATTACATTATATAATATAGCTTAGGAGGGCTTTGTCATTTATACAGATGAAAGTGCTTAATTTCCTATTATGCACTGAAAGCCTCTTTAAAATAAAACTTCTTATAATTGGAATAACATTATAATTAGTTGACAGACTTTAGGTCATCCCAGTCAAAATGAAACCATCCTGATAGTAATCTGGGATGCCTGAACCAGTGCTCTATATGGGGAGATTCCTGTATGGTTAAAATATGCTAAGGTAAAAATTTTAAAGTCCATAGTTAGAAGTTAATATGTTAAATTTTATCACATTGATAGGAAAGTTTCAAAAAAATAGAAGGGAATATCTTAACCCCTCTAAAGAATGCCATATTATTTTAAATAAGTGAAATAATCATAATTCTGTTACGGAAGTTGCAACAATGATATTTATTTGGTGAAGTTGTATGAAAAATGATTTTGTAGCACATTATCAAGATTTATTTTATCTTTATTTAACAATATAATCTAAGGATAAAAGGAGGAAAAGATTTCAATATCATAAAGTTAAATTTTTAATTTTATTTAATTTTGCCTTGCACATATTATTCCAACCTATATAACCTTTGTCGAATGACCATAAGTGGCATGCACCACAGATGGAAGACCTTGGCCACCTACAGCTATGTATATCTGGTGTGTCGGTTTGTTCTTGTTAGCTTGCCAGAATCCACGTTTTTGCAGGGGTGGTAGTAGGCAGGCAGTAACACACAGATGTTTTACTTAAAACAGAAAGTATAATCCAAAGACTGTGAATAAATACATTTCAACACTAGCGATAAGAATACAAATAAGAGGGATTGAAAACAATTTACTCTTTGTATGGTATAAACTCAAAATAGCTAAAGGAACATTTAAATAATTTTTAGTCAGATTAGGTGATTCACAAACTAGGCAATTTATTCTATTTTGGAGAAGAGAATTATGAGGAAGTTTGTTTTGGGTTGTTTCTAACAAGATTTACATTTAAATTTGCATGATGAGTGGCCAAGTGCAATCCCAAAGTTTCCTGTTACAGATTACTTAGAATAATAATTCCACAAATATATGTAACATTAGCAAAACTTCATCACAATGCAAAATTGGGCTTATTATTTTGTTTACAGATAGAAAATAATAAGAAACTTGAGCCTCGTATTAACAAATGTAGTCAGTGATGTCATTCTTATTTATAAGGTAATAGAACTTTGAGTTAGAAAACAATACACCCTTGATAATCTACATAGTCTGCATGTTTGTAGTTCTCTTCATTTTGTCAAGAATGTCTTTATATGTAATTTTCTTGTTCACTAAACTAATTAGAAATTGGGTTGTTGTGCACACCAACACAAAATCACTCCAAATACATAATCTATACTCGGGCCAAGAGTGACAGTGGAACATACGCTGGAGTGATCAACATGAAGGCAGGGGCAAGCAGCTCCCATACTACCATTCAGGGGTTCCCAGCAAGACACTGAATGAGAGGGCAGTCTTTACAAAAAAAAACCCTTTTTATATTAAATTTTTTTTCTCTTTAGAGAAAAAAATTCTATTCTGATTATTAAAGTCATGTATGCTTAATTATATAACATTTGGAAAATACAGAAAAATAAATTAAAAATTATTGGTAATCTAAACATCCAAGATAATGTGGTTCAACAGTTTAATGCAATACTTCATAGCTGTGCTATGCAAATATAAAAAATAAACAATGTATTTATAGTTTTTATTACATATATTAGAAATCAAGTACCAAAAATTACTTGTGCTTTTACATAAAAAATCAAATTTGTAATCAGGTGCAAATGCAGAATTATTAGAAAATAACATCCCATACCTAATGATCGTCAATATATAGTAACTGTACAAACACTTGCTCTGAAATTAAATTTGAGTTTCTTATAACACTAAGACTTTAATCAACAAGCTTAGCATTTCCTGCTTCTAAATTTTGTGTGCATTTGATTTGTTCAAACAAGTGTGACATTGTAAAAAAGTAATTTACTTTTAATCTCAAATACTCATAGAGAAATGCATTTAAAATATTAGCTGTGTTTTTCACATTTTAAAGGTATATAATAACATTTTACTAGTATTCTCTCTCATAATTCATTCTTTGTATATACCTATGACAAAATTAGAAATTTTATATGTATGTACATAAGGATTTAATATTATAAGTGTTATGTATACATATATATTAATGTTTGTATGCATGTTCAATATCGTGCAAATGCTCAGTTAAAATAACAAATAATTTAAATAAACTCATCGGTTGGAAGTGAGGGAGATATTAGAATGAGACATCTATGGTGCAGAGAACAAAAAAAGAACCAAAAATTTAAAAGAAGTGACAACTTAAGGGTGTGTAAAACATAAAGTTGATCAGATTAAAGCAACCAAGTATGCATGTCAGTTAATTTTCTCTATCCCTAAGTTTATTTTAGAATGTTTTAAAAGTTTTTATTAAGAAATTGTCAAGTTTCTGAGTTTAGCACCTGGTTGTTAATACCCCCTACTGTGTCTATTCATTACTGTAAACTATTCCCTTTGTAGATAATTCTGGTCAGTGTTGTACTTTTGATTTTTCTGAGATATAGAGGAGTAACATAGCTTTGGAAAGTCAAGAAGTTGAGCAAATAAAGGTTAATTATATAACAGACACTAAGGGATTCATTTATGTCCTTTGAAAAGCAATCTACTAGGAGATATAATTTTGATATGGAAAAATAAGATATGCAGGAAAACTGTACTCCTTCTTTCTTGCTGCTGTGAAAACTCCCCAAATTTAACCTTAAATTTTATAGAATTATATAATGAAAAATATTACTTAATTATTCTTAAAGATACCTGTAATGGTTCATATCTAATTGGTCCCACAAAAGTAATTTAAATATCTATTCCTGATTACAGAGAAACAAATTTTGTGTTCAAAAGAAAAATGCAAAAGAAAAATTCATAACCTAGGATGACCTATTCATCTGGAGTATTTTATTTTAAAACACCTAAATTTAACCTACTGAAGAGATAAGATTCCACCGTGTAATAAAATTATCACAAATGGTCATTATTTACTTTCTTATGAAATACCTCAGGCATGATTAAACTATATTCATAAACTCGAGTACTAACATGACATGTAACGCTTAGGGAAGTACAGAATCTGGTATAATTGAAGGAAGATATCATCCATCTAAGCAAACAAATACTAAATTATACATTAAAGTAAATACATACTGAGACCTGGCCTAATGCTTCCTCATATTTTCCTATATAGTAAGCCAAATATTTTGACATTAAGGATTTAAACCTAAAGCTTCTATTCTTTTCTTTTCAGTTTTGGATGTTAATTACATTTTTTGACTGTCAATGAATGACCTAAGATTAAAATCAAATCAAATATGTCTTTTTTTTCCCTGTCACTTCAGATATAACAAGATTCAAGTGAAAGGTTAAGATACAAGTGAAACAAAAAATTTACTTTTTAATAAAAAGCATATGGATGCTTTTTCTTATAAGTATCAAAACACAAGTCTTAGTCATTATTATATGTGATTCAAAGGATAAATTGTTCCTTAGATTCTTAGGAATTATAATTGCCTCTTAGAAGTTTCATATATAGGTTACACTGAAAGTTACACCCAGAACTGGCCAACAACTGAATTTTAATTTATTAGCAACATACTGGCTATGCTATTGAAATTAAATTTAATGCTTTGAAAAAACTGACTATAGATATAAATAAAATTTTATGCAAAGTAGACAAATTGAGCAATATGTTTTGATAATGTAGGTGCAAACTTGAAGGCTAAATTCAATATAAACATACACAAATTAATAAACTTCTTTGTCAAGGATGACAATGTTTTGTCAACACGAGGACATATGTTCTAGCTATGTATTGAGGAAATGGACGAAACCTGATTCTAGCTAATTGGATATACCATTATGTAGACGTGGCATAACACTCATCTCAGTAGGGTTAATTTTGCAATATTTAATTATTTTACTCTGAATAATTTTTACTGAAACATTATAAGTACATTTTGTATACAAGACTGAATTCTGCATAAGATACAACACTTCAGGAGCAATTCCTCTTGAAAGGGACACAGATGTAACTGAACGTAATATTCAAGGAAAGGGAAGTACTACAAAAGAGGTGCAAGCGACATATAAAAAGTAGTTAGAGAAAGATACGATTCACTCCACCAGGAGCATTAGGAATTTCTATGAAGAGATGTCAAATAAACGTAGCAGTATTTCAGTGAGTAGAGGTTAGCAGAGGAACTTGAGAATATAAAGAGAGGAAATAAACGTGGAATAGTGGTTGGTTATCAGGTGCTAGAGACTGTGGTTATACGCGTTACTTACAGTCATTTAATCGCTACAAAAATTGAGGTAAACAGCAATATCTACAATTTAAGTGCTGAGTTACAACACATAACTATCTTTGAGTCATGCCAGAGCCCATTCTTTTAACAATCAAAGCAATCTATCTTTCTGGACAGAAGAAAGCAATATTTCTGGATCTTATGCTGATAGACTAGCTTTGAGCATCATTTCAGAGCTGGCCAGTCTTTGTATCAAGCTAGGTCTGCAACCATATGTGCAAATCCATTTTAATTTTTTCACGTTTATCTGGATATTTGACATCATATTTGTGACTTTAGGGCATTCTTTATCAAGTTATGAACTTAGTGACTTTTCACCAAATAGAAGGGAATAAAAGTAAATTTTTTGGAGAAGAAAACCCAATTCAGTACAATGAAATGTTTCTAGTTCAAAATCTCTCCCATGTGTTTATGCCATAAGGGCTCTGTATGGCATATTTAGCTTGTATTGGAGTCTGGAAAATAAGAGGGGGAACACCAGAAATTATTTTAAAATACCCCCCCCCAAAAAGATAACAATTGATTTAAATAAGAATACTTAAACCTGATCCTGTGATTTCAGTAGAAATAGTAGAAAAGTCGCTAGTGCCCATTTGTCTTATGGAATCTCTAACTTTTAGCACTACTGTGAAATAATGATTGTCCTTTCCATAGGGAATTAACAGAGCATCTTAAATGTTTCTTTTTACCCAATGTCAATTTGTAAACCATATTGTAAAATATTTTAAAGATTTGTAAAAAAGTAAAAGGAGATGCAATTTTAAAGCACATGGTGGGATAAGAATATTCTAATTTTCTCCTCACTGCTATAAATATTACATTTCCTCAGGCGGTGCATAAAGAACTCTGTTTCAACTCCAGTGATTTTTGAAGGTAACCAATTCAGTTTCTAACTAGATATATGACCTTGGAAAATAATTCAAACTCTCAGATACTCAGTCCTTTCATATGTAAACTGCTAAGATTGAAATATATGTTCCTTAAGGCCCAATCAACTTTAACATTCTGCTGGAAGTAGATGTTGTCTTGAATTACTGCTGTCATAGACTGGAAGGAAAGATGCACAGCTATGGTAGACTGATTAGAGTATGACTAGTTCAGTAGGAAGACATAAAACTTGAAACCAAATGTACATATATTGCAATTATTTTCTGGAAACTGGAAACCGTATTTAATGTGTTGTTTTCCTTTAATGAGCCAAAAATCAAGAAAATTTATGGACCTATTGATTAACCTTTCTAAAAGGCAAATAAAATATGTTTTTTTCTATTTCCTCATTTTATTGCCTTTCTTTTTTCATACTCCGTATGATCAGAATCATAGAATAGTCTCAAAGTCTCAAACAGTATAATTTAATGTAAATTATGTTGGTTATATACATAAATACATTTATATTTCTCTATATTGAAATCATTTTATTGTTCACTTATTTATTTTTTATTCTTTGTTATATATATAAAACTTTTGTTACTTGCATTCCTTCCTATCTAATATTTGTAATTCATTCTATTATTACTACAGTTAAGAGAAACTATGTTTTGGAGGGGGTCAACTCTATGGTGTTGGATGGCAACTAGACTTCTGGTGGTGATGACTTTGCATTTCAATCAAATGTCAAATTATAATGCTATACACCTGAAACTCATATAATGAAAAAAAAAAGCAGCTATGATTTAAATTAAATAAACATTTTATTGAACACTATCCATTAGAAAACACATAGTCAATAATCACTGCTAATTTTATTTATTTTATACACATACACATACACACACACACACACACACACACACACACACATATGTAAGGCACTATGCAATCATTGAAAACTATATAGCCTGCCTGATGGCAATATTCATCAAAACACTAGGAAATAAGTTGCAAGGTACTATGTGGAAACACCTCCTGGAGTGGGATTTCACTTCACAGTCAGTCATGAATCACCTTGGTGACCCTCCTTTTCCCTCAACTATATGTCCTACTCTCAATGGTCTCCACTATGAATAGACTGTTTGGTTTGCCATTTCTTTTTTTTTTCTTCCTAATTTTATTTTATTGAAGTATAGTGGACTTACAATGTTGTGTTAGTTTCTGGTATACAGCAAAGTGATTCAGATATATATATATAGTATGTATATATGTATATATTCTTTTCAGATTCTTTTCCATTATAGGTTATTTCAAAATATTGACTATAGTTCCCTGTGCTATACAGTAGGACATTGTTGTTTATCTATTTTATACAGAGTAGTGTGTATCTGCTAATTCCAAACTCCTAATTTATCCTCTCCACCCCCTTTTCCCTTAGGTAACCATAAGTTTGTTTTCTATGTCTGTGAGTCTGTTTCTGTTTTGTAAATAAGTTCATTTGTACTATTTTTTAGATTCTACATGTAAGTAATATCATATGATATTTGCCTTTCTCTGTCTGACTTCACTTAGTATGATAATCTCTAGGGTCTCCCATATTGATGCAAAAGACAGTATTTCATTCTTTTTGATGGCTGAGTAATATTCCATTGGGTATATGTTTATATGGTGGTCTGATGTGTCATTGCAGACACACACCCTGAGCGTGTGCCATCAGAGCATGGATGGAGGAGCAGCGTTTGCAAGTCCATCTGTCAGGCTTCACTCCTTGTGGATGGGCTGTGTCCCCGCTGGGAACACAGGCCACTCCCACAGCTCCAGGAGCACAAGCTCACACCCAGCAGTTGGTGTGCGATATATATATATATATATATATATATATATATCACATCTTCTTTATCCATTCATCTGTTTGATGGACACTTAGGTTGTTTCCATGTTTTGGCTATTGTAAATAGTGCTGCTATGAACATTTGGGTGCATGGTATCTTTTCAAATTGGAGCCTTATTCTTTTCTGGAATACCCAGGAATGGTATTGCTGGATCATATAGTAACTCTATTTTTGTTTTTTTAAGGAACCTCCATACTGTTCTCTATAGTGGCTGCACCAATTTACATTCCCACCAATGGTATAGGAGCGTTTCTTTTTCTTCACACCATTTCCAGCATTTATTATTTATAGACTTTTTGATGTCCATTCTGACAGGTGTGAGGTGATACCTCATTGTAGTTTTGATTTGCATTTCTCTAATAATTAGCTATGTTGAGCATCTTTCCTGTGCCTGTTGGCTATCTGTATGTCTTCTCTGGAGAAATGTGTCTTTTGCTCATTTTTTGTTTGGGTTGTTTGTGGTTTTTTTTGATATTGAGCTGTATGAGTTATTTGTATATTTTGGAAATTAATCCCTTATCTGTTGCATCATTTGCAAATATTTTCTCCCATTCTGTAGGTTGTCTTTTCATTTTGTTAATGGTTTCCTTTGGTATTCATAAGCTTTTCGACTTAATTAGGTCCCATTTGTTTATTTTGCTTTTGTTTCCATTTTTCTAGGAGACAAATCCAAAGAAATGTTGCTGCGATTTATGTCAAATAGTGTTCTGCCTATGTTTTCCTCTAGGAGTTTTGTAGAATCCAGGGTTACATATAGGTCTTTAATCCATTTTGAGTTTATTTTTGTATATGGTGTCAGAGAATGTTCTAATTTTATTCTTTTACATGTAGCTGTCCAAGTTTTCCCAGCCCCACTTTTCCCCAGTATATATTTTTTGTCTCCTTTGTCATAGATTAATTAACCATAAATGAGTGGGTTAATTTCTGGGCTTTCTATCCTGTTCCATTGATCTATGTGTCTGCCTTTGTGCCAGTATCATACTGTTTTGATTACTGTAGCTTTGTAGTATAGTCTGAAGTCAGGGTGTGTGCTTCTTCCAGTTCTGTTCTTCTTTAACAAGATTGTTTTGGCTATTTGGGGTCTTTTGTGTTTCTAAACAAATTTAAAAATTATTCGTTCTAGTTCTGTGAAAAATGCTGTTGATAATTTGATAGGGATTGCATTAAATATATAGACTGCTTTCAGTAGTATGGTCATTTTAACAATACTGATTCTTCCAATCCAAGAACATGATATATCTTTCCATCTGTTTGTGTCATCTCCAATTTCTTTCATCAGCATCTTAAAGTTTTCCAAGTACAGGTCTTTTGCCTCTTTTTTTAAAAAGTAAATTTATTTATTTATTTATTTTTGTCTGCATTGGGTCTTCGTTGCTGTGCACACACTTTCTCTAGTTGTGGCGAGTGGGGGCTACTCTTCATTGCTGTGCGTGGGCTTCTCATTGTGGTGGCTTCTCTTGTTTTGGAGCACGGGCTCTAGGCACATGGGCTTCAGTAGCTGTGGCACGTGGGCTCAGTAGTTGTGGCTCACAGGCTCTAGAGCTCAGGCTCAGTAGTTGTGGTGCACGGGCTTAGTTGCTCCACAGCATGAGGGATCTTCCCGGACCAGGGCTCGAACCTGTGTCCTCTGCATTGGCAGGTGGATTCTTAACCACTGTGCCACCAGGGAAGTCCCTCATTTGTATCTTTAGTTAGGTTTATTCCTAGGTATTTTATTCTTTTTGATGCAATGGTAAATAGGATTGTTTCCTTAATTTCTCTTTCTGATATTTTGTTGTTAAGGTATAGGACTGTAATAGATTTCTGTATATTAATTTTGTATACTGCAACTTTATTTAATTCATTGATGAGCTCTAGTAGTTTTCTGGTGGCATATTTAGGATTTTCTATGCATAGTATCATGTTATCTGCACACAGTGACAGTTTTACTTCTTCCTTTCCGATTTGGTTTCCTTTTATTTGTTTTCCTTCTCTGATTGCTGTGCTAGGGCTTCCGAAACTATGTTGAGTAAAAGTGGCAAGAGTGAGCATCCTTGTCATATTCCTCACCTTAGAGGGAATACTTTCATGTTTTCACCATTGTGTATTATGTTACCTGTGGGTTTGTCATATATGGCCTTTATTACGTTGAAGCAGGTTCCCTGTGCCCGCTTTCTGAAGTGTTTTCCCAAATCCTACGCTTTGCCCATTGGATTTGACCATGGACTATTTTCTCTCAGCTCTAGCAATGTGTCTGATTCTGCTAGGTTACTTCTAATCACATGGCCTCCTGTGCGCATGCAAAGCAAACCACATGATATTCACCTAAAAGGACAACATGAAATCATCTTCTTAATTTGATGGTTTAGAACTCAAACACCAAATAAGATTGACCATAGTATTTTTTTAAAGGCATCTAACTTAGAGGATTTTACTTTATCTTTAAAGTACAAATGTCTCAAAAATCTCTAAGCTACATTATCTTTACCTCTCACATTTGTGCATGTTCAAGGAAATAATATTTCTTCAAACTCTAATGAATTTTGTAAGAACTATAAATGAATTATACTCAAACACGTACTTACATGTATGAATATTCAAATAAATTACTGAATAAACATGAGGTATTGGATATATATAGTTTTGGGCCTTTTCTTTCTACCCTGTTTTTAAACTCTGAATTTTTCTATATATTGCATTTTGTAAAATTTCTTTAGGTTTCTTTGTTTACCAATGTTCTCATCTACTGTATCCAATATTCTAATAAATCCATATGTGTTTTATATCAATAATTCATTTTCTGTTTGGAATTTCCTTTTATATTTTATTATATATATATATTTTTATATAACTCCTTTTTAATTCAACATGTGTGTGTATGATTTTGGGTTTGGGTTCCTATTCTTTCACTTTGTTTTTGTTTTTATTCTTTTATATTTATAATCCTTTAAACATATTCATTATGTATTATCTTTCAGATTACTGTATTATCTCTTAGACTTGGGGTTGTGATACTCTTATTTGGTTAATCTACTATCTCTATCTTTTGATGAATTGCTTCTTTATATAGTTTTACATATTTGTTGTTGAACTCATACTCAGTGGGAGACTATATTTTATGGGATTCCAACATATTCCTAAAATGAGGAAGTATCTTTAGACTGTGATTTTGCCCTTGTTTCTGCCCAAGGGATTTTACTTATTTTTGTAATATTATCTCACCTCCTAGATTCCAGCACCACATGAGCTATGGAAAATCTGTCCATATATCCATGCATGATGTAGATATGGTGTTTCTATTATTTAGTGGAGACGTTTTTCCTATTCACAGCTCCATACAGAGCCAAGCTTTCCTAAGTAAGAATACAGATTACAGTTTTTCTTTGTTTATGTAGCTGTGTGAATTCAGTTGATCTCTAGACTTTTTGAAGAAGTTGCAACTCCAATCTCTAGCTTCTAAAGCCTTTATCTGAATACAGTATTTCTCTGGGCATCTAGAGCACTAATTCACACAATGATTGCTTAGATCATTACTTCCTTCTGTCAAGAACTGTGAAAGATTAGAGATTTTATCCTACTTTCAAGCTATCAAGTCAGCCTGCCACAGTTTCGCAGATGCTAGCAGAAGACATGAGACTCCTAGATGAGAGGTGAAGGATAGTTTATTGTTCACAACAATAGCAGTAAACAGAGTATTAGTATTTTCTTGTGCTGGTTTACCAAGCTTCAAATCCAACAGGAAAATGCAGAGGGCCAGGTGAAACTTGAACACTCAGTGGATATATTTAGGAGAGAGACCATGAGTTTAAGGATCCTGGATCTTTTATGTCTGACTTTTTCTCAAAAGGCACTATCTTTATCTTCCAATCTGTAACCAAATCTGCATTTTGCTGCAGAGAGAAACATCATCTCTGAATTCCAAGTCTGTTTGCCACATAGATTCCTTCAAAAGATAGGAACAAAATGACAGTGTCTCTCTCACAAGACCTGCCCTAATGTGAGAAACCCATAGGGAATGTCTTCCAATACTTTGTTTCTAGACCCTAGAAATTTACCCTTAATTTTTTTGGGGGGCGTTCTAAGTATTCTATCATTTTGCAGTTAAATTATAACCAGTATGTCAACATATTTGAAATAGGGAGAGAATAGTCTATCTTGCATGTTTTCTCACATAATTACTTCTCCCTTTAAAAAATTTAGGCTCAAAATTGTTTTCCTGATCACTTCGAATTTATTCTAGTCTCTTCTGCCATTGATTTTTGCCATTGATTTTTACAAGAAAAAGAAATCTGAGATTTTAATGTTCCTAATTTATAAGTAAGCTGCTTTGTCTCCCTTTGGTATATTTTAAGATTATTCTCTTTGATTGTAGATATTAAGCATTTTCACTCCAATTTTCTTCAATGTTCTAGTTACATCAATATACTAGTTACAACTAAAATGTTAAACTTGTTCTTGGAGTATTTCATTTCATTTTTGATCCCTAGATAGATGTTAATAAAACCAAATTATCAATCATTTCACTTCTATGTGTTCTAAACACGTTATATAAATCAACTTCATTAGTTACTCATTTGGAAAAAAAACAACTATGCCTATATATTCCACAGGTACCAATAAACCTCTCCAGAAACTGAGCACAGTTGAACTATTTATGTCCATCTATTTAATATGATTTATTCCCTGATATCATTCCTATAGTTTGGGTCACTGTCACCAAAAAGAGTTTTAACCCTGTTTTAGAGTGCAGTCTCTTTGTATCTTTATAATTGTGATCACAGTCTCTTTGTATCTTTATAATTGTGATCATTAACAAGTATTTATGCTGTGATAAGTAATGGGTTGGGTGCTGTTGGACTTCAGGCAGAGTGACTGAACTTCAGAGATAAAATTCTACTCTACAGCTTTAATTGGACTTTAGCAAAATGTATATGTGTGTATTAGACATTTTAATAAAGTATATAAATGCAGATTTAATATAGTCATGAACATACAAAATTTAAGAAACCTCAATGTTCATGAAGATGTAATCGGGATATAATGGGAATCATGAGTTTAATTCTTAATTTCCTAAACTTTCTAAAAATGCTTCATTCCAGACCTGCCAATAGCCTCTGAATATGACTATGAGTAGGGTTTAGTTTCAAAGAAAAAGTAAACATATTAAGGACATTTTGATGTAAGTTGTACTTTTCAACTTTTTCAAAAGGAGAATTCCATGGCATTCTTTCACTTAGTTATAAAATTTACATAAATAATGGCCTATTCTAAACTGCTGTTGGTAATAACTTTACTTTTCATTTTTCTTCATGCTAATATTTAGCCATGTGGAGGATTTTTCTCTGTATTGCCGTCAGACAGCATTAAGCTCTTTTTGTTGTTGTTACCTTTCTATTAAGCCAATTTTTCTTGTACCAGACTGGTACTGATAAAAGTGAACTTCCCTCAGTTAAGCAGGTTCAACTTACTTTAAGACCCACCCTATTTCTATGAGACTAACTGGATTTACCTATCTGTTTCCCTTGTGACCTCTCTTTCTCCATCCTACTAAATGTAATAATGATTTTATCACACTATTAAGCCTTGATAAAATAGATTTCCCTCTCCTTCTTATTCTGCTGATTTAACATCTGAAACTATTCAGGATTTTCCTTTATTATAATTTTCTTAATAGAAAATATAAAGATGTTGAAGGTGTTTTCATCTAATTGAGCCCCCAAATAAACAAAGTGGTCAAAGTAGAGGTAAGGAGTGTATGGAAATAACCTTATTTCTCCGGTTATCTTTATGAAGCTCCGTCAAATTGTCTTTACTATTTTCTATTTTCTCTAGATATCATCTAATATTCCTTTTTTCCTTTATGAGAATCACATTTTGATCAAAACAAGGTATAATATACATACAAATGAGTATACATTTCACAGAGAGGTTAAATTTCTGTTAGCATTTACAAGTAACACTCAATTCAACACATTTATATACTGATTGAGTACAACTGTTAAACTTTCTTTTTAGAGCTGAATAGAATTCCATTGTCTGGATGTACCACAGTTTATTCATTCATTCACTACTGAAGGACATCTTGGTTGCTTCCAAGTTTTGGCAATTATAAATAAAGCTGTTATAAACATTCATGCACAGGTTTTTGTATGGACGTACGTTTTCAGCTTATTTGGGTGAATACCAAGGAGCACAACTGCTGCACAGTATAGTAAGAATATTTTTAGTTTTGTAAAAAACTATCTTCGAAACTGGTTGCGCCATTTTGTACTCCCAACAATGAATGAGAGTTCCTGTTGACCATATCCTCATTAGCCTTTGGTGTTGTTGGTGTTTTAGATTGTGGTTATTCTAAAAAGTGTATAGTGGTATCTCATTGTTATTTTGATTTTTAATTCCCGAATGCCGTATGATGCTGAACATCTTTTCATATGCTTATTTGCCTTTGATGAGGTATCTGTTCAGATTTTTTTCCCATTTTTTAATTGTGTTTTTCACTTTATTGAGTTTTAAGAGTACTTTGTATATTTTGGATAACAGTCCTTTATTAGATATGTCTTTTGAAACCATTTTTTTTTTCCCAGTCTTTGGCTTGTCTTCTCATTTTCTTGACAGTATCCTTGCAGAGCAGAAGTTTTTGATTTTTAATGAAGTCCAAATTATCATTTGTTTCTTTCATGGATTGTCTCTTTGGTGTTGTCTCTAAAAATTAATTGCCAAAGCCAAGGTCATCTGGTTTTCTCTGATGTTATTTTCTAAGAGTTTTATAGTTCTGCCTTTTATATTTTGGTCTATGATCCATTTTGAGTTAATTTTTGTGAAAGGTGTGAGGTCTATGTCTAGAATTATTTTTTCCCCTTATATATAAAGACTTATTTTTAGAGCAGTTTTTGGTTCACATCAAAATTGAGAGGAAGGGACAGAAAGCTCCCATTTACCCACTGCCCCTACACATGTGTAGCTTCTCCCATTATCAACATCCCCCACCAGAGTGGTATATTTGTTGCAATTGATGAATCTCTATTGACAAAATCATAATCACCCAAGACCATAGTTTACATTAGGGTTCACTCTTGGTATTGCACTTTCTATAGGTTTGGACAAATCTATAAAGACATGTATCCATCATTATGGTATCATACAGAGTATTTTCACAGCCCTGTACTCTGCCTATTCATCCCCCACCTTCACCCCAACCAACTCCTGGCAACTACTGACACTTTTACTACTTTTGTAGTTTTGCCTTTTCCAGAATGTCATATAATTAGAATCATACAGTATGTAGCCTTTTCAAATTGGCTTTTTTAACTTAGTAATATTTATTTATAAATTCTTTTTTTTTACAAAAGGATGTTCAGTTGTTCCAGCGCCATTTGTTTAAAAAACTATCCTTTCTCCATTGAATAGTCTTTGCCCCTTTGTCAAAGATCAGCTGACTATATATTGTGTGGGTCTATTTTGGGGCTCTATGTTATGTTCCATTGACCTATTATTTCCCCCATTTAATTTTATTTTGTTTTCTAGAAGATTATTTTTATAAAGTATCATTTATATTATCAGTTTCTAGAATAGTAATATTCTAACATTAATACATACATGGAATGCATTTAATGTACACATTTTCATTTTGGATTTCTTCAGCCAGAACTTAAATAAAGGCATTGAATAAAATAAATTTTTATTGCACACATCTTTATTTTAGACATTTAAGAATTAAAAATTGTATTTTTTGCAATAAGAAGTCCAAATGATGACAATTGTAGCTTAGCTTTAGCTCTACAAGATAAAAATTATGTCATTAAACTGATGCAGATTGGTTATCTATTTAGAAAAAACAAATTATTTTTGCCTTGTACCTTATTTTAAAATAAATTTCAGATAGAATAAATATAACAAATGAAGCCAGAAAATAGCTTTTAAAAAGTATAGGAAAATATATGTCTGGTCTCAAGCTGGGGAAGGTCTTACTAAGTATTCCAGCAAAGGAAAGGTTGATGGATTTGGCTATATAAAAATTTAATTAACCTGAAGTGAAAAAAAAAAGATATCATAAACAAATGTCAAATGTTTGCCATATATGTAAATCAAAGGCTTTATATTCTTATCCTATAAAAGTTTTAAGAATCAATAAGCAAAAGATAAATACTCTATTAGAAAAGTAAAAGGGAGACCCATGCAAGGAACATAAGACGTTCTAATGGCCAATAAACCTATGGAGAAAGGGCTTAATCACAAAAAAATGCATATTAAAACAATAATAAAATACCTCATTTTCCTTTTCACATTGGAATTTTTTTATTTTAATACCAAGTGTTGGCAAGATTGCATAGAAGCAAGTTAATGAAAGGAGCTGATATTCATTGAGGATTAACTTTGAGCCAGGAAATCTCACATATGTCTGGTACGATTGCACATTGTTACCAAACTAAAAACAAAAACAAACAAACAAACAAAAAACTATACTTTATAATTATTTCATCTCTTTATATTGTTTTTTAAAGTTAACAGTTGTTCTTTTTTTTTTTTAAGAATGTGCTTACATTTTTTTGACTTCTAGATCTAAGGTTTTTTGATTAAGGCATGAACAGTATGTATGGTATATCATACATTTGTCCTAAAGTTCATTAATTTAACTTTTACTTTGTAAGATAATAACTTTAAATTTTATATCTACACTGCTATTTGTTTGGTTCATCTGTTAGCAGAACAGAATAGGACAATGAAGAACTCATCAGGTTTCTATATTTCCCCTAATGTTTACTGCCTTAGTTAAGTCACTTTTGTGCTTTCTTCCAATGTGAATAATTACACTTTTTGCAATTGCCCAAACTTGTGCCAAAAGTTTTGTAGTTAAAGCAGATAGAGCATTATGATATAATCACATCATCAAAATTGAGACAAAGTTGTTTAAGAGAAAAATAGAAAGCTGTAACCTGAAACTTGCAAAATATTTTTCTAAAAGAAACAAGAAAATGTACAGCAAACAGTGAAGACACATTTACTGTAAATTCCAGTGGGGGCCTATATTTTCTGTTTTCAGTAAGAAAGCATTGCTAATCAGTCCCAACACAGTTTTTAGTACAAAGGTTAATTTCTATCTGAGAACCTAAATATGCCTATGTCATGACCAACAGTATATTCAAAACTTACATCATACCAGGAAGGGTTTTATCCTGGTTGGAACACTTTGGAACATTGTTAAAATTGCTTCTATTAAGAAAAGCATAGGAACAACACAATTATGACTATGAATTATGTATGCACACAAGTATATGTTTTGTCTTCTTCCACAGAAACTTTGAGGAGAGACATTTATCATTATTAAACTATTATTTGTTGAGCAGGGATTATGTGTGTAGCACTGTTCTGGGTGCTTAGAAACATCATTGAAAACATAGATTAAAAATATGTCCTGTTGACTTCAAATTACAGCAAAGGAATAAAGACTCTATATAGCACATTATATAGCATATTAGAAGGTGATGAGTAATGTGGAAATAAGAAAAAAAAAGGGTTGAAAAGATAGGGGCTGGGATGGGAGTGAAGAGAGGTTTTAAATGTAAATCAGATAGTCAGGAGTTGAAAAAGTAATATATGAACAAATACTTTAAAAAGGTGAAGAAGTTAGCCATGGGATAACAGGAGGAAGAACACTTACAGGAAGAAAAAACAGTCAGTGCATTGGCTGAAAGGGTGAAGTATGCCAGGCATGCAGATCCACTTTAGGATCTTCATGGGATGCAGTGTGGCTGGAGCAGAATGAATGGAGAGGAGGGTAGTAAGGAGTCAGGTCAGAGAAGTAATGAGGATGGGAGGGTTTGGCTCTTGCTGGGCTAGATAGCCCCTTTAAGGACTCCACTGGAGCCTGGTATCAACCATAGAAATATGGAGAAGGCATTAGATTCTGGATATGTTTTTAAGGCAGAGCTAACATTTTCTGGTGGATTGGAACTGGGGTGTGAGAGAGACAAGTGCTGAGGATAACCTCCTCTTTGCTCTGGAGAGAGACATTCATTTTGTTTTTCAAGGCTGTTCACTACATAAACATTTTTGACAAGATAGTTTGGAAGAAAAGGCAGGCAGGGCCTTGCTCTCAAGATGTGCAAAAATGTGAGACCCATGGAGAATTGCCTGCCATTGACCAATTTTTCCATCACGCAAGTTCCTTTGTTTGGCAAAACAGTGCTGCCGTACACTTTGCCGTACACGTTGCCTAAGTCAGAAACTTAACAGTCATTTCTAAGCCCTTCATTTTGCTGGGAGTATTGCAACAAAGATATGCCTTCTTCCTGCTGTAGCTGACCATGAAAAATCCTTGCACCCATATTGGGACCTTGAGTGAAACCAGCCTTAGGATTAAGCCAGTTCTGATGAAGACAGGACAGAGAAATGCAAAGTAACTGGACTTTAATGACAGTGTTCAAAAACTCTTTCAATGCTCACCTGTGCCCACAGCAATCTTTAAACATTTTATTTCTTATATTGTTTGTGGATTTGAGTTGGATTTTCAGTTACTTACAGCAAAAATGTACTTTTTCCATTCTTTAAGATAAAACTAGACTTCTCCCTGTAATATTTTCCTAATCGTTAAAAGGTATTTTCGTCGATTTTTTCACGTAATTACTGTTTTCAGCGTTTAAAAACTTTGACCTACTCGCTTTCCAATTTTCCGAAAATTTAGTGTTTTTAGATTACCTTTCAATTTTTTATAAATTCCATAAGAATGTCATAATGCATTCAGCATTTCTTTTTGTACGTAGAAAGTATATCTCTGCTCCAGAAGGGTATGAGAGCATACCATACTGAATGATAATAACATTTGGTAATCATAGATATGCTTTTTCCAATAATACTAGTATTTAAAACTAAAATCTGGAGGAGCGACATTACCAAACCGGCAGAGTAGGAGACCTCAGTCTCCATGCCCCCTGAAGATCAACAACTAGGATAGCTATCCACAAAAAAAAAGCAGCTCTTAACTTGCTCAGGAGCCCATGTATGAAACTTCAGGAAACACAGTAGAACAAAAAAACCTGCGAAGAACCACACAAAAAGGGAAGAAAGAATGGTTTTCTTCTGCCTGCATCATCCCACCACAGAGGCAGGCACTGCTCAGCTCTAAGAGGGAAAACCTCACCTAGAAAGACTTCCCTCTCTGGGAAAGGGAGAAGGGAGTGAGTGACCAGCTTCCTCAGCCATTTGGGGCACAACATGAAGGACCTTGCTTTGGTTTCACCCCATCCAGAGCCTGGCAAAGCTGAGAGTATCTAGATGGCCAGGAACAAGGAAGAAGAACAGGGTCTACGGGTATTAGCCACACGGTGGGAATGACCATGGTTCCCAGCGACCTGCTCCGCAGAGGGCCCCAGAAGCTTTCACTACTGAAGAAACCAATGGCCAGCACAGCTACCATAGACCCCCTACAGAGCTGACCACTTTTTGCCTCACAGATACTCAGTTTGCAGACGCCAGCCACCTGAGTCCCTCCCTGCTCTTTCTCCTTCCTGCCCTGCCAGAGCCAGGATTTGCACAGGCCTCCAGCCCCTGCCTTTGCGGCTGCATGAGTGCAAGACAGCCTAGACCTGGGTGGCTGACCCCTACTGCTGTGTGAGCCTTGGGGGCTAGACCCTGTGCACCTTCACACGGCAGTTCTGATGCCCGTGACTGCGTCCCTACGTGCATGCCGGTGGTGAGATCCGGTGACCATGAAATGCACACTCAGATCAGGCCCTATATCCTCCCATTGGCCTGCACCATCAGGCTCACCTACAGCTATGTCCACCAGCTCTGCACCTGTACACCTCTAGCCCAAGTCACTTCACTAGCCTCCACTCCCATGAACTCACCCATAGGAAGACCCTGCAGTGGCAAGAGTACAGCTGAGCGCTGAAAGCTAAGGTCCCCACAGCTGCTTGTGAACCCAGCTCTAGACCTGTCTCCTGTAGCTGGCCTGCTCTGCTGGCCTTGCTTGCAACCAGACCCTCTGACTGTGTACCTGTGTCCCGCTGGCCCAACTTCCCTCAGCAGCCTTCACTGCCATGCTCACGTCCATGGCAAGACGCTGCAGCCACAGGAGTGCATGCTGACCCCAGAACCCCTGCAGTTGCCAGAGTGGCTGCAGTTGGCCCTGGTTTTGCTGCTGGCCCTGGCCCCCCGCCAGAACCTGTGTATTTGCAACCTGCCCCAGGCCAGTGTGTGCGCATCACTCCAGCTACCACCACTACATGCCACTGGACCTGGAGGCACTGCTGAGAACCCCAACATCACTTGTAGCTACTGCTGAACGCGCACAGCCCTCACCAAAGATTACACAGGTTTTGATGCTGCAGAGTCCAGTGATCTGAGCCAAAGAGATACAGCCCCACCATCCCAGAGCTACCGTGTGCCCTACACCAACTCCCTATGCGACTAGGCTCGCGGTCACAGTGTGCTCCAGTGCCGCCACCTGAAGGTGAAGTTCTTTCCTTGCCCGAAGTCAGTCCGTCAAATCTGGAAGAGGTGCCTGCTTCTTCAAATGTGCAGACACCTTCGCAAGACTGCAGGGATCAGAAAGAATCAGGGAAACAGGGCACCACTGAAGGAAATGACCTCGAAGAAATAGAGATACATGAATTGCCTGACAAAGAATTTGAAATAATTGTTCTGAAGGTACTCAGAGAGCTACAGGAGAACCCAAATATACAGCACATTAAAAGGATCATAAACCATCATCAAGTAGGATTTATCCCTGGGATTCAAGAATGATTCAAATCAATAAATGTGAAACAAGACACTAATAGAATGAAAAACAAAAGTCATATGATTATCTCAATAGATGAAGAAAAAGCATTTGACAAAACTAAAGGTTTTTGGTTTTTGTTTTGGGGGGTGCGGTAGGGGAGAAGTAGTCCAGGATGGGTTACTGCATTACCTTTAAGAAAGGCAAGGTCAAATTGTAAACTTAAAGCCTGAGAGCTATCAAGTAATGGTAGCTAATTTTAATAGTATGTTTCCAAATGGCAGCTGTTGTTCCTCTAAACACATAGTAACCGATTTAATGCTTAACACAGCCCGGGAATTAGGCATGTTTTCTATCATCAGGCCACTACGACACAAAGAGCAACTCAGCCAAGGTCCTGCAGGATTCATGCCCCAAATCCCTGCTTCAACTATTCCATGTATTATTTGTTATCCATCGTGGTTCATTCTGCTTCTTCTAATTTCATAACCTAGCTTGAGAGTAGTATTTTATCATTGTTTGTTTGTAATCAGTTGTCATTGAATTTAGTTTGCTATATGTTACACATAATTTTCACGGGAGATGCATTTATAAGGGATGGAACACAGGTTTTCATGTTAAAGAAAAACTTACAGTTTGCCAGATTTGAGCTTGAACTTTGATGCACTAGGAGGTATTTTGCAGGTAAGTCCTTTTAATACAAAAATAAGTACAAGGATGAACATGAGACTCACAGAGTGGGCTTAATAGGAACTCTTCACCATCTGGCTATTTCTATCAGTAGAGTAACACTGAAAATCCTCACAGGAAACAAGCTAACATGTTTGTGTCTGTCAAAAGAATGACACCTTAGAAACAAAAAAAAAAATGGAATCACTGAGTGATAGGAAAATTCTGACAGTCTATGTTTATCATTGGTGTGAATTTATGACTATAAAGCAGTGCTATCCTCTCATCTGTACACAATATTGGCTGTATCACTACAAGAAATATATATATTAGTGTTTGAAAACATCTGAGGAATAAACTAAAAAATAACAGGTGATGCTGTATTACCAGCTCTTGGTACAGCCTGGAGTTAATAGTGAGCACATATACCTTGTTCGTGTCTTTCTAGCACCTCCCACCTAAGGGAAATAATAGCACGTTTCAGGTTACAGCTCTCTATTTATCTCTTAAACCACCCTGTCTCAATTCTGATGTTGTGATTATATCACGGGGTTGTATCTACCTTAACTACATAGCTTCTGGCATTACTTGGAGAAACAGAAATGGCTGTATAATTATTTGGTTTGGAAGACAAAAGCCCTCAAGGGAATTTTATTAAGGAATTGAAAGTCAAAGAAGTGCAGAAATATGATTATCTCATCATAAAGGAGTTAGTTAAATTGTGGTTAAAGAGCAATACAAAACAGTTCTGTTAACACAGGCAAAATGGTTGGTGAAATCACTACACAAAAGCTGACAGAGCAGGTGCAGTGCTGGTATTGAATCCGTCCTGAGCTGTGGGCCCAATCAAACGGTTTCCTTTACCTACCCTGTTTAGGGCCAGGTTGGCTGAGGCTGCAGCAGGGCTGAATTCAGACGCCAGATAGAGTTTGGGACCCTGCGCCTGTAGGCATGTGTGTAAAATGGAAATCATCCATAGGGACCTCTAGTAGTATATGATTCTAAATTATACTCTATTTTTTAAAAAATCATATGAAAGTTTTGATATTTGGAAAAAAAATTAAAACAACACCGAAATCTAATTTTCATTAATCCAGCTGCCTACAGATGCCACACATTTTTTGAGGGAGAGATGAAGACCATGTAGCTAAAAAATAACTTGAATAATTGGCACAGAAGCTATTTATTTGAGTCCAAAGTATAAATTAAGCTTCTGGTGAGAAGGGCAATAATTTGAGGAAGCTATAAACTCCTTTGAACTCTCAGAAATAAGGTTTACTACAGCTGGCTTAATTCACCAAGAAAAACTAGCAGTTTTTCTGAACCTTCCTGTGGTTCCTTTTGTGTCTCTAAAAGTGTAAAGCAAAGGGGATAAAGGAGAGGGTGCTTTTTTCCAAGTGGGGAGCCTCTGGCCTCTTATTGCAACAACCAGGCCCTAGAGAAAAATTTGAGGTCAATTCTCCTCTGCAACAGAATAAAAAATATCGCCTGTATCATAATTTTGCACTGAAAACATGTAGTTCTCACTAAATCTTGTGAAATATAAACTAACAGTATTACCCCAAATGACTAAACACATACTTGAACTGACAAATTTAGGACATTTTATTACATTTCTTATCACAGAAGAATTTGCTTTGGTATGCAAATTTTAAAATGCATGAATATATGGATCTAAGCCAAAAATACTAATCAATAAAACACAACAGAGTGCAATTTTCATAATTACAAGCTGAACTAAGCAGTATAGCAAGACTTAAGGTACAGTCTTGATTGTTCCATTACGATAAATGCATGCCCTTCGGTTGTCTTCTAGGGAGGAGAAATGTCAGTTACTGCAGGGTAGATTTCTTTAAGGCTTTTTTAGAGACATTAAAACAGGACAACATTTCAGAAGGGATTTAAGAAGATTATTTTCTTGCTGTAAAATTGTAACTGTCATGTGTTTTTTGTTAGATCATTCTGGCAGGAATGAGAAAAGGTGGATTAGAGTTGAGAGTGGTGCTGGGGAGGCCTGTCTGGAGACTTCTGAGGTTTTGGGAAAGAGTGGACAAAGCCTGGACTAAGACGTTGACAGCGAGTGTCATGTGGGATGGTTTTGGATTAGAGAAACCTCCCTGAGGTAGGACTGTGTGCCACAGGAATGTGAGCCTAGCACAGAGTTCCATCCTAGCACAAATGCAGTGGCTTCTTGCCCTATGAGCTTTTCATAGGAATGCAAATTTGTTTAATTTTTCTCTACCATAGTTTAGCACTGATCTCAACACATAAACTATATATAGTCTTTCACCCAGCAATCCCCCTTTCAGAATTTATTCAAATAAATAAATTAAGGAAGTATAAAAAGTAAAGACACACAGTTGTAAAGCAGTTATACTCCAATTAAGATGTTAAAAAAAAAAAAAGTAAAGAGGACACAAAATAGGGCTGAGATAGCTCCAACCCAAGACTAGTTACTTCCTCTTCCATCTTGTAGAATAGAGATAGCTCTTATCTGCAGCAGGATCATCATTTCATTACTGTTATGTAACTGTGCATGTGTGATGCCTGGTTATTTCTTTTTATACATTGTGGAAAAGTAAGTAAGCTTTCCAGTGACATAGTAAAAAATTATATTCACAACACAAATGTTAGAGCCAGGTGACATGGGTTGCTAAAGGCATTATAAAGGCTTATTATAAAAGGTATTTATCACAGAGTTTCAACATTTCCTGGTTGGAGATTGAGATGTTGGAAAGCCACACTGAGGGTTTTCGACAACCTTGCAGAAATTCAATCTAGACAACTTGAAACTAATCACCACTGACCTGAACTTCTCTCATGTGGATCTTGAACAACAGGAGTCCTGATTGATTACCGCAGCCTGTTTTTGTTTTTGTTTTTATTATGGTATATCTTTCTAGCTCTTTCGGATAACTGTTACTTATAAAAGACTTGTCAGTGTATTTTTCCCGGGGGACTTAAAAACAGTCGTCTGTGGAACTGTATGAAGTATACATGGAAATGTTAAAGACAAAAAAGTAAACACTTAAATAACAGCAATTAGCATTGTTTAAAAAATTATAATTATAGTCATATAGATATTAAAACAACAATGATGACAATAATAATAGCAGTTAATATTGATTGAACACTTACTTTATGATCAAGCAAAGGTACTCTTTTAAGGGTTTTACATACAAACATATTGAATTCTTATGACAAAATCTGTGAGCCTAGTTCTATAATTGTCCCTATTTTACAGTGCTTGATTCCATGGAACCTGACTTTAAAACCAGGACTGTACTTCATTTAACTCCATTCATTACTAAAGAAGTTTGTGTGTGTGTGCGCGCGTGCATCTGTGTGTGTATTTTCCCTTCCTTTCATCCTTTCATTCATTATATATACACATACAGATTGGAAATCAGTAGATATCTATTTAAATGTTAACTGTTTATTTCTGATGGAAGATTCAAGGGATTTTTGATCTTCATTGTGCACACCTTTCTGCGTTATTTGAAATTTTATAGAGAAGATATCATTTTTAATAAAAATATTTGAAAACTAAAATATATGGCTATACAGAAAATGTTTGAAATACATTGTTAAAAAAAGTAGGTTTCCAAATTCGTATGCATTTATTATGACAATGTGGTACTCTTGAGCCTACACATACACCAACACACATACCCACACTTACAGGTAAAATGGTGGAAGTACATCAAAATCTTAGTTATAATTATCTACGGGTGATGAAATTATGCATAGTTTCAATTTTCTTCTTTTTGGCTAAAATGAACTTTATCATTTTACTATACATTAACATATGTTATTTTGTAATAGAAATAAAAGCCAAAAAAATAATAATAACCTTAAAGAAGAAAAAGAAAGTGAAAGAGAAAAAACAGGGAAGTGGAGTTGGAAGCACCTTGGGTGTAAAACCTACTTCTGGTGCCATCATTTACTGGCTGTCACTTCACCTATCTAAACCTCAAATTCTTTATTTGTCAAGAAGTTTATAGTGATAATACCTCATAGGATTACTGTTTGAAGCAAATTACGTAGTTTATGTGAAACATAGTTATGAAAATGAATTCAAACTCTAGGAATGACTCTTCTGTTTGGACTAAAGCTCAAGAAACCACATAACACAATTTCTAGTGGGAAAAAGAGGTGTGGCTTCAGGCTAATGTGGAAAACTTATAGTTCTTCCTAAACTAGATCCACTTAGCTACTTATCTAACCAATATGTTCTTTGCCTTTTTGGTGGTATTCCCATTCTCTGTCTTAGACTTGCACAACTTCAAGCAATCGGATTCACAGAAAAATGTCGCACTCAGTGTTTGCCCTTCTTTCCATTCAATTCCAAAAGCATAATAACAGTTTCTGGATTCCATGCCTACTCCACAAATAATGGAGCTTGAGATTAAAATGCATTCTTGTTGCCCCATGGTACTTTCTACCTCACTCTTAGACTGAATCCTTTCCCAAACTTCAGATCACTGACTGTGGCCATAATATCCAGCTTAGTCCTTATCAGTTAACTTCCAAATATGAACACCGCTTCTCCCGCTTGACTTCAAAGTTTTGAGAAGATCTAGGGTTTTATGCTCCAGGGCACTGCCTCTCTGCTTGTGCCCCCGCAGGAGAGACCTCACAGATGGCGGAAGGCATGATGACTCTGGGCTGCCTTTATAACAGATCCTTTTTCTGGTTCTATAACTCCACAGTTTTTAAAGTTTGGGGGCCAGGATGCCCCAAGCAATGGTGTCTATTGGAGAGCCTCATGTAACTGAATCCATTATTCTATGTTTGAAGGATGTTGCTGATCTCTAGAATGGGTAACATGAAAAGGCTGTCTACTTTTTGTATCTTTTATATTTAATCAATTGACCAACTAACCCAACAAATAATTTTCTTTATTCCCAATTTGTTTAATTCTTAACAATTTTAAGTTTGCTATCTTGTTAGTCTGTTCCTACTACTGAGTGACCCATGTCAGCATGATGGACATGTGGCCTCCTAAACACTGCTTTGAACCTATATTAGAGCATTTATTGTGTTCTATTATTAATATGATTTTTTATATTGGAATATATTTGATTTACAATGTAGTATTAATTTCAGGTGTACAGCAAAGTGGTTTAGCTATACACATACCTATATCTATGCTTTTTCAGATTATTTTCCCATATAAGTTATTACGGAGTATTGAGTAGAGTTCCCTGTGCTATACAGTAGGTCCTTGTTGATTATCTGTTTTATATATAGTAGTGTGTATATGTTAATCCCAATCTCCTAATTTATCCCTACCCTCCTTTCCCCTTTGGTAACCATAAGTTTGTTTTCTATGTCTGTGAGTCTGTTTCTGTTTTGTAAATAAATTCATTTGTATCATTTTTTTAGATTCCACATATAAGTGATATTATATGATATTTGTCTTTGTCTGACTTACTTCACTTAGTATGATAATCTCTTGATCCATCCATGTTGCTGCAAATCGCATTATTTCATTCTTCTTTATGGCTGAGTAATATTCCATTGTATATATGTACCACAACTTCTTTATCCATTCATCTGTCGATGGACATTTAGGTTGCTTTCATGTCTTGGCTATTGTAAATAGTGCTGCTATGAACATTCGGGTGCAAGTATCTTTTCAAATTATGGTTTTCTCCTGATATATGCCCAGGAGTGGGATTGTTGGATCATATGGTAGCTCTGTTTTTAGTTTTTAAGGAACCTTCATACTGTTCTCCATAGTGGTTGTACCAATTTGCATTCCCACCAACAGTGTAGGAGGGTTCCCTTTTCTCCACACCCTCTCCAGCATTTATTGTTCATAGACTTTTTGATGATGGCCATTCTTACTGGTGTGAGGTGATACCTCATTGTAGTTTTGACTTGCATTTTTCTAATAATTAGTGATGCTGAGCATCTTTTCATGTGCTTTAGGAAACCATAAACAAAACAAAAGGACAACCCACAGAATGGGAGAAAATATTTGAAAACAATGTGCCCAACAAGGGATTAATCTCCAAAAAATACAAACAGCTCATACAGCTCAAAAGCAAAAACACAACTCAATCAAAAAAATGCGCAGAAGCTTTAAATAGACATTTGTTGTGTTCTATTTTTAAATGTTCATTTTTTTGTTTTTCTCTTGGATTATACTTTTTGCTCTCTGAGGGCAATCACATCATCCAAAAATGACCCCACTTCTTCTTGGCCCCAGGATCCAGAGGCCTCATCAGGCTGTTGATTCAATCCATCCTAGGTGAAAGTAAATTAGCCTCAGCATCCTGGAATCTGTTCTGGGGAAATCATTTATAGTGATTTGCTTGTGCCACATGTATGTGGTACTTGGCTTTGGATAAACAAAAAATAGTGATTTACATTTTTTAATACAATTATATAATGAAGTTTGGTGGTTCAGTTTTATGCACAATGTCATATTTGTGGTAAGTACTAAAAAATGTTTCTCAAAGAAATGTTGAGTTAGAAGGAAAATAAGATTGTAACAGAATCACAATGTTGGCTATGAGACATCAGTATTAGACTCCATTCATTCTTAAAATGGGAGTTAATATTTAGGGATCAAATGAGGTGGCACGTTTGAAAATGTTTTCCCAAAAATAGGTTTTAGCACATTCAGTTAATGTTAAACTTACTATGCCTAAAACACAAAGAACCACTGTTAAGATATTCTATATGTTAAATTAGTTGGACTTCAGTGACCAATTATCATTATCACCACCATCATCATTATCCTTATCATCCTGATGATAACAATAACAACTATAAGTATTTAGTGAGGGTTTACTATGTGCTAAAAAATGGTTTTTGTTATTTTTATAATTCCTCTAAACTTTGTGACTTGCAAAGTAGGTATTATTCTCTCAGTTTGACCAGATGAGGAAAGTGAAGCTCAAAGAGGGTAGCTTGAGCAGCACAGCAGAGCCAGTACATGACAGAGATTAAAATAAAATTGTAAACCATAGGTTCTCATCTGGAATCACCAGGTGACTGGAATGATAATAAGACAGATTAGTTGTTTTGTCTTACAAATGTAATGGTTTTTTCAAAACATATGTGGATAAAGGGCAAGCAATTGGAGAGTACCTGTAGATCTGCTCTTTGGGATTCTGCATCCACAAGCTGTCCACCTATTCTCTGAATTACTCATCTCTCTGCCAGGGTCTCAGCTTGTGTACTTGGGATATATGAGTTGATTGGCACAAGAGTTACCCAGCTGGACTTAAAAGGAATGACCATGCTTAAGAATGTAAGTTATTCAAAAATTAACTTACTCTCTCACAGCTTATTTTTAACAATGGCATTATATTGAAATCAGATTTTGTTATTTGATTTCTGAAGCTATCAACACAACAGGATTCCTTTAATGTTTTAACCATCAATATTTAGTTTTGATAAAGTCAACATTGACAACTGTACCTGGTATAGATTTGTGTAAATATTCTCTTGCCATTTATGTGATAATTATTATGGAAAATTGCCTTCACAATCTCCAGAGCAATCCCCATTGCTTTCTATCACCATTATTTCAGGAACAGTGTAATCTTCCAGAATTTCATTCTTGACTTCCAAGAAACATTAATTTCTCTAGCTTCAAGGTTCACATGAATAAAATTTAGATGATATTGCTGTCCTGAAGCTTTCTTTAAATGAGATAATATATGTAGAATGTTTCATACATACATGCCTGCTCATTAAATTATAATTCCTTTCCTATTTTCACCCACCTAGAATGAATCAACCTTTGGAAAAGACAAGGCAATAAAAGATATTGTGTCATAGTGCATATATTCATGAAATTTTAAGAAGTACAGTGATTTTGTGTCTGTAACACATCAATCTTATATGACCAATTTTTCTTAAGGAAAAATTTTTAAAAATAGTTTAACTTGAAGTGAGGGTATACATAAATGTCCCTAAGAGTAAAGGCTTATTAAAACTACTTCTTGCCTGAGCCGTCTCTTGAGGTTTAGGAATCGAGCACAGCTTCACTTTATCCCTTTTAACCACATCCACTTAATTTCTCTATTAAGTAGTTCTGCTCCATTTGACCCAGAGACTCTTAACCCTTATTCCAATTCTCTCCATTTTAAGTGAAGAATAAAAATAACACCTGTGTTATTCCTCAGAGGGTTATTGTGAGGAGCAAAATGAAAATAAATGAAAGTGAAAGGACATTCACAAGCTGAAAATATTGAAATAAATATGTTAGAATTATTCTGTGAGGAGCTACCTTGAGTGGATAGATCCTTTAATCACAGATTTCAAAGTCTAAAAAACTGAGGTGGAGATTGCTTATGTCACACACATCTACTTTTCTCCTCTTTCCCTGGGTACGTTATTAGAATACTTTTCTTAATCTTCCTTTATGTGTGACCCAGCGACTAAGTTGTAATCAGCAGAGTTTGAGCAGAATGATGTATTTGACTCCCAGACTTGCCTCATAAAAACCTCCCATGTAGACTCGTTATTTTTTTTTATTGTTTTCACTTAAAAATCCTGGAATGGAGACAATTGGCAAGGTGACCCTGGGCACACTTTGTTCAAAGTGGCAAAGTCTCTGTCTCCATGGGTCAGTGAATAACTATGAGTAAGAGAGAGAGAGATGCATCATTGACACGTAAGGAAAAAATAATCTATGATGCAGATTTGGGTCAATTTGTTACAGCAGTCAGAATAAACCTAACTAAGATAGAAAGCTACTCTAATCGTGCTGAGATATACTTTCATTTATTTTGATTCAATTAAGTCCTTCTAATGAAAACTTGAAAAGTAAAACATTTGCCGAAATCAACATAGGACATTTGCTGCCAAAAACAGCTATACAAGTATTTCTCAGTACTCATTTATGGAAACTATAGGTCTGAATAATGCTTCTAATGCTCATAAAGTTTTACAGTGTTGTCCTGATGATTATTTTGTATATTTTATGTAAAGTGATTATTATATTATCAGGATTATAGTTAGTATTCTTTAAATAGTACCTTAATTATACATGGGGATTGCTGAGTTTTTCAACCTTTCAAAAGAGGTACTGCTACTAACAATTTGTTACTAATAAAAATTACTATGTGCTTGGGATATTCTTAGAACTTTACATGCATTTTCTCATTTAATTCACACAACAACCCTCAGAATAAATACTTCTATGACTATAATTTAACGGACAAGGAAACTGAAGAGTAAGAGATAAGCATCTTGCCCAAGGTCACACACAATACTGGTCAAGATAAGCTAGGTCATGCTGCAATAAACAAAGCAAATTTTAGAGGCTTGACAAAGTTTCTTCCTAAAGCTACAAGTTAGTAAGTTTCCATGGGTTCAAGCTCACTATTGTTGCTCAGGGACCCAAGCTGACTAAGTCCTCATTTGGAACCAGCTTTCCCTCCCACTTTGACAAGAGGAAATAGACATGACAAATCATGCACTGATCCTGAAGCTTTTCCCAGAAGTGATACATGCTGTTTTTTTCACATTTGGAGAGTTAAAGCATGTCACAGGATCACACCAACTTTCAAAGAGGAAAGTACAATCCTACCGTATGCCAATCCTACCATATCTCCAAAAAAAAAAAAAGAGATGTGAATCTCTTTTATGAACAGCCTTATATCTAAAGGTTACAGCCAGTAAGTAGTGGAAGCAAATTGCAAACTCAGGCAGTCTGGCTGTAAAGTTAGGACTTTTAACCATTATGTTCTGTTCCCTAGATAACAGGGGTCTTGGGTGTATTGGAATGAGATTTAAGCAAGGAGTCATAGATATTGCCTTTCTGACAGGAACCTGATAATTTCTTTGTGACTGGGTACCATGGACACATGACCTCTCCTCACAGGGTTTCACCATTGTCTTATACACCTTGAGGAGTTAGGGCCAATGGCATCCAGGGCCCCTTTCTGTTCCTGTCAAACATGTTCTAGAGATACAATTATAAATCCAAGCCTCTTTTCCAAGAATACTTCTACTATTGGTTATGTAGAATGTTATCCCTGAATCTGACCATAACAACCTGATTTTGATTCATATCCTTCCTTCAGTTGGCTGAGTAATAAGGTCACCTTGCTTTTGTATAATGCTTTGCAATCTACAATGGTCTTTCATAATCCGATCTCCTACCACATCCACACGTTTTGAAGGTGTGGGGGAAAGTAATTTATAGGATATCAGCAAGCAACTTTTCATCTTTTTTTTCATTGTCCTGTATAGAATTTCTCACCAAGAGACAGGCTATAGTGTGACAGCCATTGCTGATATAGAGGAAATTAACTATTTTGTCATTTTAAAATTGTGTTTGGAATACAATTTTATATGGTGTTGTTATTTAATGGAGTCTCAATTTAAAATGAAATAAACTAGAAACTGAAAATAAATATTGCCTTTGGTTAAATATGACTAAATATACATGTTTATCTCAACTCAGCTTTTCCTACTCCCCCAAGAAAAACATTAAATAATGGAATTTTGAAAGGCATAATCCTATAAAGACAAAGTAAACAAGAGAGCAGATACCTTTTTCTTACTTTTTATTGGTCTGTTTAGTACTGTATATAAAATTTAAAGCATTTTTTGACATCTGTATAAAATTAAGAATCATCACCACAATCTAGATAGTAAATTTATCCATCACCCAAGAGGTCCCTTGTGTGCCTTTGTAATCCCACTCTTCCTTATCTCCCTGCCACCAAAACACCCACCCATCTTTAGGCAACCACTGATCTGATTTCTGTCCCTAGATTAGTTTGCATTTTCTAGAAATTTATATAAATTGAATCTTATATTGTTTTTTCACCTGTTTTTTTTTTTAACTCAGCATAAGAGATTCACCTATGTTGTTGCTATATCAATAGCTAAATCTTTTAGTCACTAAGTATTATTCCAATGCATAAATATAACACAATTTATCTACAGACTATTTGGTGGATATTTCAGTTGCTTTCAAATTTGGACTTTTACAAAATTAAGCAGCTATGAACATGGATGCATGAGTTTTGGTATGGACATGTGCTTTCCTTTTTCTTGAATAGTTACCTAGGAATAGAATGACTGGTGTGTCTGGCGGATGAAAGTATGACAATTTAAGAAAACGCAAAACTGTTTTCTAAGGTGGTTGGACCATAAGCATTCTTATCAGTAGTATAAGAGCTCAAGTTGTTTCCCATCCTTGACAACACTAAGTACAATGAGACTTTTACATGTTACCTATTTTAATAGGTATATAGTGGTATCTAACTGTGATTTTAATTTGCATTTTCCTAGTGACTAATGATGTCAAGTATCATTTTATGTGTTTATTTGCCTTCCATATATCTTTCTTGGTGAAGTATTGGCTCAAAACTTTTTCCAATTTTTTAATTGGATTGCTTCTTATGTTATTATTGAGTTTTAAGATTCTCTCTCTCTCTCTCTCTCTCTCTATATATATATATATACACACACACATATATGTAATATATATATTTCATTTTATCTGATTTTATTTATATATATACACATATGTATGTATATATATGTCAGAAGTTTTTAATTTTGATGGTCCATTTCATCAATTTTTTTTCTTTTTAGTGTCCTATCCAAGAACTCTTTGTTTAACCTAAACTTCTTATTTTAGTCTTAACAAGTTTTGGAATTTTATATTTTACTTTTAGATCTGTTATCTGTATAATAGGTAAATGAATTATAAACTAATTTTATGGTGTAAGGTAGGGATGAAAATTAATCTTTTTGCATACATACATTTAAATTTCTCAGTATCATGTTGAAAATTTCTCTCTCCAATTATTATCCTTGCAATTGTATCAAAACTCAGTTGTTTATATGTGCATGGGTCTATTTCTAGACTCTCTCATCTGTTCTACCAACTTACATGTCTATACTTTTGTCAGTCCCATGAAATTTTTATTATCTGTAACTTCATAATTAGACTTGAAATCAGTTATTGTTAACCTTTCAACTCTGTTCTTTGTCATAAAACATCTTTATGTTTTGGCTACCCTAGACTCTGCTTTTCTGTATGAATTTTAGAATCAGCTTGTCAATTTCTACCAAAACAAACACAAAACAAAAAAGCCTAATGAAGTGTTAATTTAGGTTATATATTTAACATACAGATCATTTTGGGAAACATCACATCTTCTGTTCATGTAAAGCTCTCCATTTATTTAGGTCTGTTTAATTTGATAGTTTTTATGTCTTTTGTCAAATGTACCTCTTAAGTATTTCATATTTTTGATACTATTATAAATGTATTATTGTTTTATTTTCATTTTTGTTTGATTGTTAGTAATATGTTGAAACATGACTGATTTTTGTATTAATCTCACATTTCTGCATAGCTTTCTCCATTGTTCTTCCTGGTGAAATCTAATCTTTTTAATCTCAGACTCTCAGCTCTCTCCTCAAATGAGAGGTCTACCAGGGTCACCTGGTTTGAACCTCCATGAAAGAAAGAAAAAAAGAAGGAAGGAAGGAAGGAAGGAAGCGAGAGAGCGAGGGAGGGAGGAAGGGAGGGAGGGGGGAAGGAAGAAAAATATATTTTAAATTCAGCAGCAGAAGAGAGAAAGCTGCAGTCTTATGCTTATGAGAATGGGAGTAGGTGTATGTGAGAGAAGAGAGAGAATAAAGGCTATCATCATTCGCTTACATTATTTTTAGAAAGGCTGGGGATTTGGTGACACCAGATGCTTTTGAAGGTGGGTTGCTTTTGAGGGTGGAGTTGAAAGTCTTTATAAAGAATTCATTGAAAGTCTTTATAAAGAACAATGATCAAACCCAGACAAACAGGAGACAACTGCTCAGAATCATATGAAAGGACTTCCTGGGACTTCTGGGACTGGGACCATTAAGTTCAGATCAGTGCAGGGAGTCAGAGGACTCCAAGAAAGGGTGGTCAGCAGATATGGGAAATAAAATCACTTGACAGATTAACTGTGTGTTTTACTGTATTGCAAGAAAATTTTATAGTTTGTCAGGATATTTGGGAATGAATTAATGTTAGGTACCCAGAAATCTAAGTGAATGAAATGAGGCAATTAACAACTTCAAGGAAAAAGTTGTGCAGGAATGAAAATGTAACTTCTGTGGTTGCTTAGTCAGGCCCAAGATTAGACAGTATGATGCCATTCTGAATACTGATTTAAGAAAAAGATGAAATTCCATTGGTAAGAAGGCAGGAGTGGATGCATGCCTGTGTGCCTATGGTGACTCTAATCTCTTTGTAGCAGATAAAAATTATCATGCACTTCAAAATCAAGAAAGAACAGTATGAACATACTTTGTTTTATTTTTAGAATTATATAGATAAATTACAAAAAAAGAAAATTAAAAGTGACTGCTTTGAGACATTAGGAGTCAGATGAGTAGTGTGCCAAAGGCTGTTAGTGATTGCTAATGTTTGTAGGTCTGTGTACATATATTACTTTGATTAAAGTAAATATAACAAAAGTTATCTCAGTATTTAAACTTACACTTAGAAGCTTCAATGTGTCTGTTTAAAAGCTAAGAATCTGTAGCCTGCTCTAGAATCTCTGCTCCACTGGTGATTAAGTCATATTGAAAATGTTGCTTCACCTATTGATGCTTCAGTTTCCTAGTCTGCAAAAAGGAAATACTAGCTGTATCTGCCTCATAAGGCTGTTAAGGGGCTCCAATGGGGTAATATTAGTGAAGTGCTTAGTATTGGGACTGGCCCATAATAAGTGCTATCTTCTAGTCTATTATAATAAAAACAAAATAGATATAAATGTTGTAGGAATGTTACTTTGGCTTCATTTTAAAATCTGTACTGAAGAATCAATGCCAAGAACATAGAAACATCACTTTACCTTAAACATTTGCATTGATTTTAAAATATTCAAAAATTTAAAAAAGTAAGTTGTTTTTGATGCTCCTATATCTGCTTAAAAAAATGTTTCTGAGCACATTAGTCAGATTCTGGTTGCCCGTTTTATTCAAAATATGTCCATTCAAGAATTTTTTTCAAAGCATTCAAAACCCTGGAATATGATTTTTCAAAACCAGAAGTGTGGAGAAACAGCTGACCTGGCCTGGCCAAGCTTCCTGGCCTAGTTGTGAGCCTGAGTCTGAGATGGATTATCAGAAGAAAAGTTGGCCTACTTTGAATCTTTAGATAAAAGGAGTTTGTTAAAGCTTTGTGACCACCTAGAGGGGTGGAAGAGGGAGGGTGGGAGGGAGACGCAAGAGGGAGGAGATATGGGGATATATGTATATGTATAGCTGATTCACTTTCTTATAAAGCAGAAACTAACACACCATTGTAAAGCAATTACACTCCAATAAAGATGTTAAAAAATAATTAAAAAAAATAAAACCAAATATTAAATATAAAAAAATTATAGTTAATAAAAGTCTAGGACAATTTTAGTATATGTGCTGCTGAAGCGAGCACAAAAGTCTAGGACAAGATGAAAAGTTTCTACTCTCAAACAGCATGATAAATATTTGTATAAATAACATGTCTCATCATGCTGAAGAGGTTTTGAGTAAAAAAGTAAAGAACAGCTCCCTTATTTAGGTTGATGAGTCAAGAGATTTCATCAATAAATATTACAATGTAGCATTTGTATGATTTATAAATATTGGGAAATTTAGAAAACTTTTTCTAGAGCATCAAGTTGTGCAAAACTAACAGTCTGAGATTTATTCAAAGTGTTTTCTTCATATCAGGAAACAAAAAGTTTATCATGGAGGAAATAGGTCAGCATCTGTAATGATGCTGTATCATCAGTGGTTGACTCAACGAGAGGTTTTGCTACAAAAGAAAGAAAAAGATACAGAAAGAAAGAGAGAAATAGAGAGAAGGGAAGGAAGGAAAGAAGGAGGGGAAGAAAGAAGGAAGTAAGGAAGAGAAAAAAGAAAGTTCCTACATTAAAACAAATTAATTTTTTCACAGAGAATTGATGTCGAAATTCTTGGGGATATATACGAATCTGTATATCTATTTATTTTATTCATTAAATAAAACACAAGAAAAAAAAGACCCTGAAGGAAATTGCTGGTGTAAAGAATAGTTCACTCCAGTTTCTACTTATTTGGGAAGATATAAACTATATTAGCCTCAAGGCATCAGCTTATCCTGTGGAACCACTGCAAAATCATTCCAAAATATGTATGAAAATCAGCACAACACAAGATCAACTTTTTCCTATCTTTTCCTTATTTTAGTAACCTCGTTGGGATTTGTTGCCTGTGAATATATATTACTATGAGGAATTCAGTATTGTAAAAGGAACATAATTATCCTGAGGAAAATATATCCCATTAACTCAGAAAAAAAGATTTAAAGAGAAAGATAATGAAAATTTCAGACTACGTATTTTTTAAACATTTAGTATATCATGACCTCCTCAAGGGCAGTGAGTTTGACTTTTTTTGTGTGCCTCTCTCACTCTGTGCGATGTCCAGAAAATATTCAATGTTCAGTGAATATTTATTTCATTGAGTTAAATCCTGGTTAAAGATATTTTTCTGGGGACATTTTATTTTCATTGTGACTCTGAGACTGTCTTGATGAATATGCAGTTTATTCATAGTACGGTATTGTACCATAAAGGTCACCATGACGGGGCAGTAGAGAAAATATGAATATACGAACTTGAAGATGAGTTGATTCATTTTACAAAGGTAAACGCCAAATGCTGCATAACTGTCTGCTTTTAATTAGCTTGTCAAAAGGTTTTGACAAAGACCTCCAGTGGATTACTGAACAAACTTGGGCGCATATTACTTCTATTGAATCATTTATTGTCTTTCATGGCTTTTAATAGAATTGGTCTACTCACACTCATTCTATTCTCTTATCAATTTTACACTCCTCTTTTGTTTGCATTTTTAACTATAAGGTTTTGTAGAGATAATTTTGCCTTGCCCATGTTTGCTATAGCTACTCTCAGCTTGAGCACATACTTTAGATCTCTCCTGATATTTTTATGTGGGTCTCAGTATGATGTTTCTAGTAATGTTTATACTTTTATTTGTTTCCCTTGGTTTTTGACAACAGTTTTTTTTTATAGCTATCATTTCCTTCTCCCATTTACTATTATAACAAAATTAAAATATGGTCATTTTTTAAAAGAAACTCAGGAAATTAATGCCTTTGTTACAATATCCAATTTCCTTGATCTTCTCTTTCTTATGAGTCTTTTTCATCCCCCTCTTCCTCATTATAAATAGGAATGAAATGTTTCTGAAATTAGCAACTTATCTATAGAGTGAGATGATCTGATACAAATCAATTTTCATCTTCACAGTATTAAATGAATTAACTCACCAAAGTAGCTTGCAAGATAATGAAAGCAAAATGCAAGCAAAGAAATTGAATGACCTTTAACAAGCCTCAAATAGAATTAAATGTCAATGTCCTGAAGAGGAGTTCCCTCTGTTTATTTCTGGCAGCTACAGATTTTAGCCTAGACACCCGTGATGGGGAGTTGCTGGGTGGTTCTTACAACTTGGATTTTATTACTGGTGAAAGTTTATTATTCCCAGCAGGACCACGATGTATTTTTTTTATTTGAATGATTCCTTTCTCTTGAACCTCTCAAAATATATTTTTTTTTCTGAAAGAGAAACTATTTTATCAGGTATTGCCTTTCACTTGGTGTATATAAAAACTACATATTTAAGTCAAAGTCGGTAATAGTATGTGATATATGTATATTACAAGTGTCACAAAAGTTAAAGATATTTTTCTGATCAAAAGTCAGAGTAGACAAGCTGTTAAAGTGCTGAGCAAATTAACTGAAATTGTCCACAGCAAAATGAGGAATCTTAAAATACTCAAATTCTTAAGAAGCATATCAAGAGGGTGGGGAAAAACAGAAATGAATAAAAGTAGAAATAATAATAATATTAATAAACCTAGACATTATGTTTGATGTATAAGATGGAGCCGTATTCTAACATCAAATTATTAATACTCCTCCAGCAGGTTATAATTGGTTGCATGCTATATAGTATATGAACAATTACTTATAACTCCATCAATCAATTTTATTCTGCATTTGGAAATTTATATATCACTCTTTGCTGGTGCCTCTTTCTCAATTATTGAGAGGTAAGAGACAAAAACTAGGAGAAACGCAAGCTAGTTCCTCACAAAATTGTGGCATTGTAAAAGACGTTCTTATGTACTGTTGAGCTGGATACATAGAAATGTAAGAAATATAACAACTTCCTCCAGGTAACGTAGATCACCAAATGAAGGGACTTGAACCAGTGTCTTGATCTCCATTTCAGAGCACTAGCTATGTGTTATGCATAAAAGTGAGAGAACCAACAGTTTTCAGTATAAAAGATAAGAAGAAAAGCATAGAGAATCAGGCTTTGAGCCACTGGATACCAAGAGCAAAATATTGTGCCTATTAATGCAAGGACAGATTCATTTCATTTTTTCCAGGATCTAAAGCACCTCTCTTTACACAGTTATATAAGAAAAAATTATGTCATTGATAAAAACTAAAAGTAAACGCATAGATAGAGAAATTAGTTTTATCTTATCGACATTTGCAACTGAATTTCAGAAACTCAGTCAATTCATCATGTTGAAAATATATTAGCATGGATGATATACAATTTAAAATTCCACAGGAAATACTACTAATTGACAATGTGGGCATATGTAACCAAATGTTTGTACTTTTTTGTTTATTTGATTATTTTTCTAATTTAGCAAGATATCTACCTAAATTCATTCTGCAGAGTTCCCTGAATAGAAAAAAATAAAGAAAAAATATCTATTGAGAACTGATTATGTGAAAATCACTGTGCAAGCAAGTAAGGGATACAGAGAAATGTAGGACAGAGTCTTTCTCTTCAAGAATATTAAAAAACTTATTTTATCAATTAGCATCTGCACACAGGAAGCAGTTATAGTAAGGAATAGTGTATACAGTTACCTCCATATATTAATTTAGCAAACATCTACTGATCACCTGCTCTTGCACATTGTATAAGAATCCTGTGGTGTATACTATCTCTAAAGTTTCTACCCTTGTTGTCTTTATCGAGTTTGGGGTAATTAGACAACTAAGTATAGTGTGATGGGATGAATATTGTTACAGTGCTCCAAGAAAGAGACATAATTTTTCATTATTATGTACAAGGCTGAATTTATTCTGCGTGTTAGAAGTTGATTGTAATAAACAAGTTGATAGGAAAAAGAGAACAATCCAGGAATGAAGTCAGCATAGGCATACCCCTCCTCTGATTGTCATAGTAATGGGGATGTATTATCTTTCTGATTTGAGTAAGGTATAAGCAGTCTGAGTCCTAATACTTCAATGGGTTTATTGATTTTAAAAATGTATTTGTAATTTCTACCTCACCTAGTGCCAGGCCTTGGACAGAATAGTCATGGCATAAAATTCTATCAATTTAATTATATATTTTTCTCATCTATGTATGTATCCATAAAACTTTATTTGCATCCTCAGAGAGAACTAATTTCAAAATACAAATTTCATGAGTAAAATGCTTTTGAGTATGACATCTGACTTACATGAGCTTTAACTTCCATGTCAACAAAATACAGTTTTAATTCTTAACACGTATGTATTAAAATATTTAATCGGAATTGCATGTAACATGCCTCCAAATTGTTCCTGGAACATGGTAGCCTCATACCCTCTCCTCCTCAGCTTAGCTCCTTCTTAAAGCTTAAGCCACTACCACATTCTAAGAGCTGATGGCATTGTGTAAGAAGAATATATGCTTCAGCTTGAACTTTGATATTTGTATCAACATTTTGGCAGATTTAGTAAAATTAATTACCCCACCTATTTTTCAATTCGGCAAGTTCTAACATTTTTATATCAGCATTACTTGCACATGTACAAATACACAGGTACTGCCAAGACATGCCTTAGAATATAAAAGGATTTGAGAGGAAAACTGTCCGTTCAAGAAAAATTTGAAATAAATCCATTTAATATTAGCATTCTTTCTACTTCTAAAGTTGTATCTCTTCTACCCAGGGCTGATTTTTGGAGATAGGAGAATGCATTTTGCAGTTCGCAGGGCTGAGAGCAAATGGAACTTTTCTTTGCTAAACTCAATAATTTCAGGAACAGGCACCTAATCTGGATATTACATTTTTGTGTGAAGGTGCCTTTTCTCCATCTCATGCACTAGGCATTTAGTCCTAATGGATGCTATTTGCAGACGTTGCCTCACCATAAATAACTGTTTCAATTAGACCAGGACCTTTTCATTTCAACCTGTAGTCAGTGCTCCAACTGAATGGCATCTGTGCTTATATCCTGCTTCAGGGAAAAACACACATACACACACATACACAATCTCAACTGTTTCGCAAACCAGATCTCCATTCTGTACATTGTTTGTGTCAAGAAACTTTTGGTCAGAATGAAGCAAGGTAAATTGAAGATGACAAAATTTCTCATGTTTTCTAGTCAACAATCAAAATGTGTTGTGCTCTGCTGTATATCTGCTTGCATCCATTCTACATATTTTATTTATTTTCTCATTTATTTCTAAACAACTAGACCTACATTTAAATTTACATATATAGAGCATGGAGCCTCTGGGCACATTTAAAATACAAGGAAATAAATAAGCATTCTTACAAAAATGCTATAAAAATCACAATGGAGCCCAATTTTCTTTGTATAGCAAGGAAAGGGAGAAAAAGACACCTGAGCCTGAAGAGACCAAGTAAAGATTTTACCATGTTGAAGTAAAATTGTGGTTTCATGAAACACCCTGTCTTATAGAGGAGGGGAATATCTGTGTAGTAGAATAGTACGAAGAAAGACATGGTTTGATAATGATAGTAAACTCGTTAGTTTAGCACTGAGTAAATGTGTTTATTATTATCATTATTTTATTATTACTGCTATTTTAATTATTTTAATTGCTAAGCAGATTCATTAAAATCCCTATAAAAGTTAATAATCTTTGAAGGAGTCATTAATATCTCTTGAATCCACTTCATAGAATAATTGTAAAACAGTATTTTCATAATTGAATCATAATTGAACAAACACCATAATTGACAAAACAAATGTAATAGATCTTCATGTTCCAAAGTAACATTCAAATTAAGGTATGACTATGAATATTGGACCTCAGGATGTTTCTACAAAGAAAAGAATTTTAAGAAAACAATTTACCCAGGTAAATTCATTGTACTCTGCAGTAGACTAGTATGGAGAAAACAATGGTACCAAACCTGTTGTGAAGAGTGGAATGGTTTGGCACACAGTAAAAGTTCCTATTATTATTGTTATTGTTGATATTATTATTATTTTCATTGTTAATCTGATTCATTAAAATCATTGAAGAGATTAATAATTCTTCTAACAAGATTAACATATCTTTTAGTCCATTACATATAATAATTTTAAACAATCTTGCCACAATTGAAAAAACAATAGTATAATACTCACAGATGATTACAGATAATGGACCTCTGGATGTTCCAGTAAAAAGAGAATTTTACAAAGAGACTTTTCCCTGGTTAATTTATTGTAATGTGAGCAGAAGAACTGAGGAGGAATTTAATGAAAAGATTTCTCCTGTGATTGTTTTTTTAAGCATGTGAGTCTTTGACTCTGTTCAAATGGAATGGAGAAAATGGCCCATGAAGGTTTTCCTTTATAACTAAGATTATATTTGTGTGTTCAATTTTAAATTGAAACTTTATGAAAAATAAACTATAGTCAACTAAATGTAAAAAAATCATAAATCTCCTTCTGACAAAGAAGTAATTGTAAATATATACATTGAGAGACTTTGGGGACTCTAGTCCCCAGTAAAAAGCACTAACATTCTAATTAAAATTTAAGTAATTTGTGCCTTCATAGTTATTCTAGGTATGAATTATTAAATATTTACACTGCATTACTTATGAATGTCTTGATTTGAGTAACAGTTGTGACGTATGATCTTCTTGATGTTTTATCTGTAATTACATTGTCTCACATAAGAGAAAAGTGCATAATAGACGACAGAAAAATCTTTCCTACTGTTTAAACGTTTCAAATGTCAGAATCCTTTAGAAGCTAATTATCAGTATTTCAAACTTTTTCAGTTCCAAAGAAAAAGAGCACCCTGGAAACCAGTAAATAGAGAAAAATGGTAAAAGTCAGACAATTTTTTAAAATATTTATTTATTTATTTTGGCTGTGTTGGGTCTTAGTTGTGGCATGCTGACTTCATTGAGGCATACATGTGGGATCTAGTTCCCCCGACCAGGGATCAAACCCGTGCCCCCTGCATTGGGAGCATGGAGTCTTACCCACTGGACAACCAGGGAAGTCCCAAAAGCCAGACAATTTTTAACAGTAATTTGGAAAACAAAGTTTTATGCTAATAACAGTAGGTATTTATTTTCAATTACCCTAGGTAATTTGCTTTCCTTAACTGCAGGAAAATAGTTTTTGGTAATTAATATTGCCTTAAACTTTATCTGGAACTCCTTCTTAAAATTTCTTCCTAAATGGCATAGAATTTAAAAATTAATGACCTAATTTAGGAAAAATACCACATTTAAATCCCTGGTTTACATGATTGTTGGCGTTAATCTAGAGGAAACATACAGAGCAAACAAGGAAACATGACAATAAGAATGAAATCAAACCAAATACATTTGTGTGTGTGTATGTGTGCTTGTTTATAGATAGATATCCTCTGATTCTGTGTATTAATAATGTGTGGCCCATTCCTTTCATTTTACTGGAGACTATAACTGACTTCAAAAGGGACTAGTGTTTTATAAAGAAATGATTGACAAGATAAAGAACTGAAAAAAATATCTCATAATATACATAGCTTCAGTGCTGGTTTTGTCATTTCTCTACCTTGATTGTTTAAGAAGGGTACTTACAGGTAATCTAGTTCCTTCTTAATCAAAGTGTGATTCATGGACGAGCAGCATTGTATAACTTAGAAGGCAGAATCCCAAGCCTTACCTGAAACCTACTGAGTCAGAGCCTGCATTCTAACAAGGTCCCAGATGATTTGTACACATACCTTGGTGTTTCAACCAATTTAGTTAAAATCATAATTCCAAAAGTTGGGGGTACAAGAGCTAAGGTTGAAAAACAGGGGCAGATCATAAAAGGCTTTGTCTGGCATGCATAAAGATGTATGTAAAAGAAACCCTCACTCAGTGGACTTTAACAATAAGGACATTTGTTCCATGTCCAGAGTCAAGGTGGCCTACAGGGATGGTAACTTCAGGGGATGAGTTAAGTATCACTCCAATTTGTGCTGACTTCATTCTCAAGCTGGCAGCATAATGGGTGCAGGTTTTCTGGAGGCTACATCAAGAGGCATCATTTCCTCCCATAAATATTTTATAGGAGCAAAGAAGAATTCCAAGAATTTCCTCAAAGGACACTCATTGTTTCTCATTGTCCAAAACAAGACCACATGCTTATCCCTAAAACAATTAGTGGCACTGGAAAAAGAGATCACCATGATTGGCTTAGATAATCAACATTAGTCTCAGAAGCTCAACTTGGGACCTTCGTCCCCTGAGTCATACAAGGTTAGTTTGAAAACTTGAAAAACAGGTATTCTGTTGGGTTAGATGAATGGAAAAAAGAGGTTTTTTGTAGACAACTTCCTCCTATAGTCAATGTGGAAAGATTGAAAGATTTTTAAGCAGGATAGTAACATGATTAAATCTGTTTATAAAAAAAATATTGTGGAAGATACATATTAAGTACAAGGCACAGAAACTATTATTAAGAAGCTATTAGAATTCCAGTGAGAGTAGACTAAGAATCCAAATTTAATTAATTGTAGAAATAGAGAAGAGATAGACTTGAGAGACACAGTATTTAGGAAATACACTAAAAGGACCAGTGACTGAGTAATTGAGTGGCTACGGAAAATACAAAGATAAGAAGGGGCATAGGAGAGATTTGGGGCTACACAGATGGAATATTTCTTCAAATGTAGAAACTATGTGTATTTTGTTCACTAGAATATACCAAATCTTTAGTGAAGTAAAAGATGCAATCTAGGTGATTAATAAATACTTATGAATGTAAGAAATAAATGTGTCATTAACTGAAGACATTAATGCAGGTAGAGGAGAAGACCTGAGGATGAACAAAAATGCCTGTGTATCTGTGGAATGATGCTGTTCAGGACACAATTAAAAATTTAGATCTTGGGGGAGAGACGGGAGAGATACTTAGATAATTTCTAACTCTTTTTTACTTATATTCTCTGGGATTTTTTTTGTTTGTTTCTTTTCCTTTAATTTATGTTTTCTTTCTATCCTAGTCTCGCCATCAGGCTTATTTTCCCACCTGGATGACAGGAGAAATCATGATATTGCAGGCCATTCGGGGGGAAGTCATGGTGTCTGAATTTCATGACCCTAGACTTACAAACTTTGCATATCTTTTCAATGTAATCATGTTGTCTTCTGTGAGGATAAGATAATAAATTAGGCAAATTTCTAGAAATGAAATCCATTTCTGAGTCATATTATAGGATTATCTAATACCACATTTTCTCACACATCTGCATTTTTCACATTTTGTTTCTTCTTGGAATGTTTTACTGCCTTTATTTGCCAGCTTAATTTTTACTCATCCTTGAAGTTTCAAGTAAGTGTCACTTGAGTTCAATTTTGAAACTTCTGTTGGATACCTATTATGTAATCCCAAACTGTGCTAGGTGTTGGAGTTACAAAGATAATGAGATATAATCTTTTTGTTCAAGAAGTTTACCACATAGTGAGGAAAACAATACAAAGTACATGAACAAATTTGTGACGTCCATTGAATTCTATGAGAGCTAACTGCTAACCTGACTTTGAATGGGGAGCTGAATAAGGTCAAGGAAATCTTCTAAAATAAAGTGACCCCTAAATTGAGCCTTAATCCTAAGAGAATACGTAAAGAGTAGGGTCAGTCAGGAAAGGAGATTGTGTGAGTGAATGCAAGCAAGCGATGGATAATACTACATATGCAGAGTGGATTTTGAAGATTGGGGATAGGTTCTTTTTTCTGATATATACATGAAGGATGAGGCAGAGGATTGGCATTAGCTGAGGCTAGAAAGGTAGGCATAGCCCTGTTCCTGGAAGGCTTTGGATAGCAGATCAGTTAGCTTGGAACTTATCAGATAGGTAATAAACAGACTTTTTTTTTTTTTCAATCTTCCCTCTCCAATCCTACCAGACTGATTTCTAAACCTTTTCTTCATTTTTACTATAATACCAGGTGCACAGCAGTGTTAGAACACTTATTTCTTTTGTTTTTATTTTTCCTTACTAGTGTGAATGTTTCATCCTATTTATTTCATTCTATTTTTTTTTAAAGGAATTCCTTTATTTTTATTATTTATTTATTTATTTATTTATTTATTTATTTATTTATTTTTGGCTGTGTTGGGTCTTCGTTTCTATGCAAGGGCTTTCTCTAGTTGCGGCAAGTGGGGGCCACTCTTCATCGCAGTGCGCGGGCCTCTCACTATCGCGGCCTCTCTTGTTGCGGAGCACAAGCTCCAGATGCGCAGGCTCAGTAGTTGTGGTTCACGGGCCCAGTGGCTCCGCGGCATGTGAGATCTTCCCAGACCAGGGCTCGAACCCGTGTCCCCTGCATTGTCAGGCAGATTCTCAACCACTGAGCCACCAGGGAAGCCCTCATTCTATTTTTATAGTGCAATGCCCACAGACATTGGGCATTCAATAAATGTTTCTTGAATGTATTGATAAGTGTACCTCTAAAAAGCAAATATTCTTGTGCTAAATATCCGTTTCCCAATTCACCAGACTGTTAGACTCTTGAAATCAAGACCTGTGACTTCTTTATTACTGTACTAAGTTGTTCAATGATATATATGTATGTATGTACATACACATGCATATATATATGTGGATAAAATATATGTCCCTCAATAAATTTAAAGCTTGAATTAAAGATAAATGGTAGAGGAAATCAGTTCTTCTTGTTTAAAAAGTTCATTATACCAGAAGAAAATCTTTATACTCAATATACTATATACTTATAATTAACTATATTCCTTTCTCACTTTGGGAAAAAATGAGAAGATGAACTAATGCAATAGCTCCTAGATTTCAACCTTCTCTGTTAACGTTTTTATATACTCTTTCAAGATCTTCCCCATACTCTTAGGGAATTATGGTAAAATAAATGACCATTATCACTTGCTTGAGTAGTTTTGAAATCATTTAATAGCCCATCTGCGTAGATGTCAGTGAGGGAATCTATTGACCTAATACAGACATTAGGTTAACCTCCAGGTAGACTTGATAGAAAGAGCTATTAATTATGCATGGATGGTTAAAACAGGTATACAAGCAAAGTTTATAAACCAGCACAAATGAGAAACACCCTGACTTATTAAACAGACCTGTTTCACCATCCCATCAAGATAGCAAACATTTAATAGATTATATTCTGTTTTTTAAAATACCTTATTCAATACTTTTTCAGTACATTGAACAAGCAATAGCCCTGTCAGACTATCTGAAAGTTCCTGGAAAGTGTTAATAGATACGAGTCAATGGAGTCAGAGCACAGTCTTGAATATCACACAAATTAGTTCTTGACCTAGCGATATAGAAACTAGAGCCAAGCAAAATATCGCATTATCTTAAGAAACAGATTGTGACTGGCAGCTGAGATCACTATGGATTTTAAAGTATATTAAATAAAAGCTTTGCAAAGCTTTCTTTATAGTTTTTCTAAACCTACATTTTATAAAGGTCACATCAAAAGTGATGTAGTGGAAAAAAATCTGAGATTTTGGGTAAAGATAGTCCTTAGTCTGAATCTCTATTCACTCACTTATTAGTTGGATAACCTTGGGTAAATAACAACACCTTTATACCGTCTTTCTTATTCATGGGCAGTTGACAATTGCTATCTTGCAGTGTTGTGGTGGGGATTAAAACAGTAAATAAAAGAGTGAGAGAGAGAGACAAAGATAGGTATGGTGTCATGCAGTACACACTCAACCAATGGAAGCTTTATTATTATTGCCAAATATATGAACTTAGTGTCTTGGTTCATCTTGAATACTATGGATTACTTTATGAATATTTCTTTTTTTCTTCCATTTTTATTGAGATGTAATTGACATACAGCACTCTGTAAGTTTAAGGTGTATAGCATAATGGTTTCACTTACATACATCATGACATGATTATCACAGTAAGTTTAGTGAACATCCATCATCTCATACAGATACAAAATTAAGGAAATAGAAAAAAAATTTTCCTTGTGTGAGAACCCTTCAGATTTCCTCTCATAACAACTTTCATATATTACATAAGACAGTGTTAATTATATTAATCATGTTGTACATTTTATCCCTAGTACTTATTTATGTTATAATTGGAAATTTGTACATTTTGGCCACCTCCATCCAATTCCCCCTTCTCTGACTTCCCACATCTGGTAACCACAAAACTGATCTCATTTTCTATGAGTTTGTTGGTCTATTTGTTTGTTAATTTTTTGAAGTATAATTGACTTACAACACTGTGTTAGTTCCTAGTATATCACATAGTAATTTGATATTTCTATACATAATAAAGTGATCACCATGATAAGTCTAGTTATCATCTGTCACTACAACAAGATAATATATTATTATTGGCTATATTCCCCACACCGTACATTTCATCCCTGTGACTCATTTATTTTGTAACTGAAAGTTTGTACCTCTTAACTTTCCTCACCCATTTCACTCATTCCCTAACCTCCCTCCCCTCTGGCAACCATCTATTTGTTCTCTGAGATACTAGTGATTTTTTGAGTAGGGACCATTAGCATATAACATAAATGGAGTCTCTCATTGTTGTTACAACTAAGGGTCTTTAAGAAAGTCATTTAATTTCTTACTAACTTTGGTTTCTATGTGGAATACTGTAAAAAGAAAAATTAGAGAAAAATATGGTTTTCTCAAAGTTATTTACTAGTTTTTTTGTTGTTACTTTTATGGTTTAACAGCTCAAGAATAATAATAGCAAAATATCATGGTGTTTATTAGATATTAGGCACTCACAGTTCTAAGTACTTTATAATTAATGCGTATAATCCTCAAAAAGCCTCTATGAGAGAGTTAGTATTATTATTCCTATTTTGGATTTGGGGAAACTGAGCCATGAAGCTAAATAACTGGCCAAGGTCACACAATGAGTAAGTGGTAGAACGAGAATTCATTGTCAGTCCAAGTCTATGCTTTAACCATTACACCGCATTGACTTTCTAGTGTGCTTTGTTTCCATATGAAATTTTACAGTCAATGTGTGTGGATTTTTCCAATATAACTTCCCAAACCGGGAATTATAATTTCTGTCAATAGAGTCATATATTTAAAAATTTATATACATTACAGTTTGAGAGTCTTACCAGGGTAATTTCAGTGTTTATGTCATTCATTCAATTTATTTGCAAAAGTATGAAATAAATAATCTTAGGTTGGATTTCAACATGAATGCATAATCTCATATTTATATATATACTTTTAAATTTGATTTCCCAATTCATCACACCACCACCAACCCCCACCACTTTCCCTCCTTGGTGTCCATACGTTTGTTCTCTACGTCTGTGTCTCTATTTCTGCCCTGCAAACCGGTTCATCTGTACTATTTTTCCATGTTCCACATATATGCGTTAATATATGATATTTGTTTTTCTCTTTCTGACTTACTTCACTCTGTATGACAGTCGCTAGACCCATCCACGTCTCTACAAATGACCCAATTTCGTTCCTTTTTATGGCTGAGTAATATTCCATTGTATATATGTACCACATCTTCTTTATCCATTTGTCTGTCGATGGACATTTAGGTTGCTTCCGTGTCCTGGCTATTGTAAATAGTGCTGCAATGAACATTGGGGTGCATGTGTCTTTTTGAATTATGGTTTTCTCTGGGTATATGATGAATTGGGAGATTGGGATTGACATATATACACTAATATGTATAAAATAGATAACTAATAAGAACCTGCTGTATAAAAAATAAATAAAATAAAATTCAAAAAATAAATAAATTTGATTTCCCATTAACTTCAATATTATAAAGATTTCAGGGAATGGATTCTTAATGATAATTGGGAATTCATTCACAGTCTTGGCAAAGGTGTCATTTATAGAACAAACATATTTCAAAGATCATTCTAGACTAGCAAGATTATTTATTTTTTGATATAATAGCTAGACATCTAACTGTGGACTTGTCTCATGTATGAAAGTAAATACTTTAGTTACTTATAAACCATAAAATGATAGGAATATATTTTGGCAATTTTATTTATTACAATTGTTTATCATCTCGGTGAGCAGCATTGCAATTGAACAGCATCAAGTGAAATTCATTTATAGTAAATTATAAAATACTTCCATTTTAAAAGCACTAAATCTTTTAAATAATGATTTAAAAGTGCTACAATTTAATAAACTACCATATTTTGATCTGCCCACAATCCTTCATACTCTTGAGATGTTCTCTTTCTTCTCCAATTACTTTTGGCTTAAATCACTTTAAAAAACACACAGATGGCTTTGAAATATAGGCTGTGACACCTGCTGGTGAAATGAAGTCTTCAATCTATGGGCTCATTCCCTCAGAACCAGGGCAGTCAGAGCCAGCACCCTCTAAATCAGGGACTAGATTTGGCCAGATTTCCAATAGGTATAAGGTGAACCCTAGACTTGTGCTCTCCCAGACTCCAGCCTTCCCTAACTCTTGCCATTCTGCTACAAGTGAACACCTCTTCTTTCTTTCACATATGTCTTGTTCCCAAAGATGGGTTGTAAGTTTGCTGAAGCCCTATTCGCTTTGCCATCCAGCTTCCAGGAAACCAGAACCAATGTTATGAACCATCTTTACAGCAATCCAGTGGAATAAGATCTTGTTCTAAACAAATTAATGACACAAAATGAATGCAGTGCCATCCACTTAATTCTCAAGTCACTTAACGCTTAGCGCATTCTGCTTCCATGTTTCACTGACACACTAGGTTCCCTGAAAGACTGCAATGCACGTTTTTAAACTGTGTCTCTGACCCACCCAGATGGATATTTCTACCCAAATTCTCATTATTCAATGGGACAGAGATCTTAGTATGCCTCAAATCCAGATCAGACTTTGCTGTGGTAGGACATATACCAATGAATAATTAAATTTCAGTAATGTAACAGAAACATCTACTTCCTTAATCATTCTTACAAACTATGGGTACTAGTCAGGATATTAAAATACAAACATATAATTTGACTCTGGAAAAAAAAGAGCCTGCAAACACATACTTTCACATTAATACATAGAAATTATATTTTTTCTTATAATTTCAACAATATTGTAATCATTTTTTTCAAAATTGTATTCTTTTAATATGCTTTTGCCCAATATTTTTAATATACTTTATAAAGGATTTTTTAAAACCAATTGTTGTATGTGTGTTTTAGTGAAATGAATATACATATTTTGAGTCATCTCAGATTAGTCAGCGTGGGCTTGTTGAAAACAGGAATCATAGAGAAATCATTAAGAAATTGAATGAAAGGGTTTATATAATAAAGCCCTATGCATGAAAAATGAAATGAAAATACACACAACTAAGGAAAAGTGAATATTGCAAAGATAGTTCATTCTAAGAAAGTAAAAATATATGAAATAAATGGAAAGAATCATATGAATGGTGTAAGAGGACTGCCATGTGATTATAGTTCCCTAAGAATAAAACTTTCCTTTTAATATACTATCTATCTTTGATTTAATTTCTAATACTATCAAAGTATGGCAAATATTGATTTAAAGTATATAGTAATATATTTCAACATATAATAATCTGTCACTTAAAGTAAGTTTGTCTACCATCTCACTTTATATTTTAGCTCAGAAAATATCTTTTCCCTCAAGTTCTAAAGGAGGAAGACATCTATGTTTTTAAATTTCAAACTTGCAGTATTAAACCACATAGAAAATAAAAAATGAGAAATTTGCCTGGATGTGTAATTTTCCATCCCACATTCAGCTGAAATTAAGGCCATGTCAGGAGTAGAACATGTTCTACTTGCCGTGATGAATAACTGGTGCTAACAGCAGCTACAGAGGCAGAGCCGTTAGAGAGATGGATGAATGGATCAGTAAGGAGAGGCACACAGAGCTGCTGATGGGAAGGTCACAAAGCAAACATTAACAATTAAGGACATTAATACATTCTCCCACACCAGTGCTTTTTCAATAGTGACTTTTGACGGGTACAATCTGACTCCTATATGTCTCCGGCTAAACCTCAGGGACAGTTTTAGTTCAGTTCACAAACACATCCACGAAGTTGCCTTTCAAGATGATAGAAACAACTAATACAAAGTGTTTAGCTTTTTTGTGCTTTGTATACATTGGAACTAGTCTCTTCCCTGAGTAGACAAATGAGGAGAATGATCTATGAAGTACTAGGTCACATAGCATGTGTAAAGGAATCACACATTTTTTTTTCAGTAATTACGTGTTGTTCCCCATTGGCATGAATACATATGTGTGTGTGTGTGTGTGTGTGTGTGTGTGTGTGTGTATAATCTCAGATTTACTTTTGAACTGGCCAAAGTGATCATTAATAGGGAAACCACTCTTACAGTTTTGGGCACAAGGAAAAAAAAATAAATGGCTCAAGAGGATGAAGAAATTACAAATAATTTTCCCAGATGGCATATTGCTTGTCTTGTTGTTTTATCTGGCTTCTCTGAGCAGCCCCCAGACTAGTGATTAATACAGATGTCAGGACAAATGACACATAGGCACCAATGGGTATGAATAAAAAAGTTATTACTTACATAGTAAACAGCAAAAGGCATTTCAGAAGAGAAGGGCACAGGTTAGGTTTGGAGTGAAACAAGAGGGATGGAGGTGGGTGACTGATTTTTATTTTGGCTAAGTGGTAGCGCTGGCTTTCATACAGGTTTGCTCAGATGTGCAGTAAAAGGGAGGGGGGAAACATGGGTCTTGAAAGCTGTCAACAGTCAAGCATCAAAAATTAAGTTTTTATCTTTATCACAATCATTTTAATATTAAAAATAGTTAACATAATATCAACATTCTAAGTGCTGAGATAGAATAGTTTTTGTGGAATTTTCCCCTAATGAACAACTGTAATTTCTTAATTAGAATAATCACATTTTGCTGTCTCATAGCATTTCCAGGAGCTTTTGCCTTTCTTACCTTATTTAATTATTACATCTAAGAAGGACTTGAACCCAAAATTATTTTCCTCATTAATATTTCCCTCCTCATGTTAGTTGTGATATCACTGTGTAACTTCCAGTTAAAAATAGATTATAGCAATTATTATACTCTTGAACAAGAATTTCTTTTACTGGAACTCTGCTGTCAATTGAAATTATTTCTATTTATAGAAACTGGGATTAGAACTTACAACAAATAATTTTCACATATTTTGCAGATATATATGCCAAATATGAAAGCAGCAATAACTGTAGAAACTAGCTATGCTGGCATTTTTAATGCAGGGCGAGAGGCCCAGAGAGAAAAGAAACCTGACATGCATTAAGCGCTGTTATGTGTCAAACACCACGTCAGGTGTTTTACCTAATTTTTACACCTCTTCTGTATAAGGAGAGCATCATTTTTCACAATTTATTTTTGAGACTATTGAGATGCAGAGAAATTAAGAACTGTTCTCAAGGCTTCTCATCTACAAAGTTAGAACTAGGATCCACACAACTTCAAAAAAGCCATGCTCTTTATATTTTCTATGTTTGTTATGCCAAACTGTATTAACATGCCAATCTGTGAAATGATATTTCAGTAAAGGGCATAGGACAATTTCATATGTAATCAAACACAGAGTTTTATTATATTACTAGTCAAGATCCTATATAGCCTGTTTTAATCTCAGCTGAATTACAAGTACCTGGATTTCCATAGCAGGGTCTACATAGTTTTTACACTAGTCTTAATATGGTCCAGGATATTGTCATATTTCTTACAGATCATCATGTTCTCTGTATATTTTTCAACTCTCTATTATTCTATATCATCATAACAAACTCACTCAAATTATGATAATCAATTAATTTCTTCCTTTCAACATTACATTAAACCCCATTAACAATATCACCAGTGACTATTTCTTAAAGTCTATGAAATTCACAAAATCACCTGATAGTTCTTGCTTATATCAACGTTGATATTATTATTTTGTATTATTGTATTGTATTATTGTTGTTATTTTCCTATTTTATTGTAACAAATTACCACAAATAGGGCTTAAAACAAAAATTTATTATTTTACATTTCAGCTGGTTAGAAGTCTGAAACACATAGGTTAAAATCAAGATATTCACATGGCTATATTCCTCTGGAAGACCTAGGGGAGAATCTCTTTGTTTCTGTTTTGTTTTCTGCCATTCTCAGTGTTTAGAGGTCACCTCCATTCCTTGGCTCATGGCATCTTCCTCCATCTTCAGAACCTGCAGTTGTATTGCTGCCACGTCAGCTTGCATCATCCCATCTCCTCTGATTCTGACTCTCCTCCTTTCTTCTTTCATTTATAAGAACTCTTGTGATTACATTGGGCCCACCAATAATTCAGGACAATCTCAGCATCGCAAAACCCTTGCCTTAATCACATCTACAAAGTCCTTTTTGCCGTGTAAGGCAACGTGTTTACTGGCTCTGGGAATTGGGATGTGGACATCTTTTTGTGGGGGAGTGGACATAATTCCACCTACCACACATGATAAGTATTAAATATATATTTTTGATGTCAATTTTTCAATATGTAAAATCCAAGTATTGTCAATGATGCTTATATCCTTAACCAATCCATTCCATGATATCAGAGTAGTGTTTCAATCTTTACTGTCCAATAGAAATCATATGAGTCTGTAGAAGTGTGCTAAAATGGGGGGGTGGGGGGAGGTCTGGATTCTCGGGTTGTTATCCAAGAGCTGCTACTGACTCCTCTTCGCTAGAATAGCCAATTTCAGGGAGGTTTAGTTTATCTATAGATTAAAATAGACCTGAAATCCTTTCAAGCTAACATATGTTTAAAATCTACAATGTTTTCTATGTTTATCATTCTCCTGACACCAAGATCATAAAATAGGTTATCCCACGTACTTGGCACTTATGGTCTGCCTTTAAGTTGGCTTAGCAAAACTTGTCCTTAGAACTCATGATCTTTAATTCAAGCAACATCTGTTTTGTTTCCTTCTGTTTTTTAATTTATTAAAATCTTTGTCTTAGTTCAGGCTGCTATAAAAATTACCATCGACAGGGTAGCTTAAACAACAAACATTTATTTTTCACAGTTCTGGAGGCTCACATTCGAGATCAATGTGCCAGCAGGTGTCGTGTCTGGTGAGAGCCCTCTTTCTGGTTTTCAAACGGCCATTTTCTCATTGTATCCTCACATGGTAAAAAGCACAGAGAAAGGAAGCAAACACTCTGTCTCTTCTTATAAAGGCACTAGTCCTATTCAAGAGGGCTTCATTCTCATGACCTAATTACCTCCTAATACCATCACATTGGGAGTTAGGATTTTATCATATGAATTTTTGGGGGGGTCCACAAACATTCAGTATGTAACATCTTATTAAACAAATACTTAAAATTTTGCCAAAAGGACATTTTAAAATGTCCCTCTTTTAAAACATTCTATCTCATGCACTGATATCCAAATTTAATTTTAGAATATAAAATTATTTCTCAGACCTACAATTTTAGCAACAGAGGAAATAGAAATAAAAACATCTGGTTCATATAACTAACATAATTTTGAATAGGCTTAGTTATCCTTCATAAACAAATAACGCAACATCTTAGTTTCTTAAAGAACAAGTACTTATCATGTTACATTTTTGTCATTGATGTGCTTTGGCTCTGCTTCACATTGGCATAACACTGAGACCCTGCCTGATCAAGCAGCCCCTAACTGGATCCTTCCTATGTTTTGAAAAGGAGCAGAGAATGTTGGGATGAAGCACTAGGTGAATGTGAGAGCATATATGTAGAAATAACACGCACAATACTTTTTATTTTCATCTGGCAAAGCAAGTCACGGGGATCAATACAGCTATTCCTCATATCAACAAGGTGATTGTTTATGCCTTCTTCATTTTGAGGCTTGTAGCCAAGCCTGACAGTGATAGGACAGAGGTATATATTCTTCCCTTAGGAAGGACTAGCAAATGTTTGGAAAAATACACATTCTACCATACTATAAAAAAAAGTTTCTCCATTGATTAATTATGAAGAATTCTTCTACTCTATCTGTTTTATAGGTTTTTATTTATTTTCCTCATACAGATCTTATAAATTTGTACTAGGTCATGCCATCTCTTACTACGGGTTAGAATTTTAAGCCAGATTAATTGTGTGTTAACAACTATATAACAGCATACTAACCTCACTTTTGTCTTCCTATCACTTTCTTAATCTAATTTTACCCTGGCCTCGTTTATTTTTTTTTTCCAAGTTTGAAAATGGAGGTGCAGTTTACAAACAATATAATTTACCACATTTCAGTGTACTATTTGATGAGGTTAAAATGCACACATTTGTGTAAATTCCAGCACAATAATTATAAGAGAACATTTCTCCAAAAAGTTTTTCTTGTGTCCCTCTGTAGTTTCCTCTCCTGAATCCCAGTCCCTGGCAATCATTAATCTGCTTCCTGTTATGTAGTTTTATATTTATTGCTATATAAACGAAACCATAGCTTATATAGTCTTTGGTGTCTGACTTGTGTGTATTAGTAGTCAGTTCTTTTGTATTGCTGAGTTGTATTTCATCATACAGGAAAACCACAATTTGTTAATCTCTTCTTCAGTTGATGAACAACTGGGTTGTTTCCAGTTTGAGAATATTATAAAGGTTCTATAAATGTCATCATATGACTCTTTATGTGAACACATTTTATTTCTTTTACATATATACCTAGAAGTGGGATTGCTGGGACACATAGTAAGTGTATGATTAACTCATAAGAAATCACAAAATTGTTTCTGTCAGTTTTTGCTTAACATACATTGGTGCTCTGTTTATTAGTTACAGGTATATTTTTAATTGTTATATTGCCATATTATACTGACTCAATTTCATTATAAAGTTACTCTTACAATAATTCTTGATTTTGACCTTATTTTTCCTGACATTTTTAGAACAACTCAAGCTATCTTATGATTATTCTCTGTATAGCATTCTTTTTCTAGTTTATTATTATTCTATTTGTGCTTTGTATTTAAAGTGCATGTTAGGCAGCATACAGTTGGGTTTTGCTCTTTATCCAATCTGACAATCTTTGCCTATTGACTGGCATCATCAATCTACACTTAGTGAAATTACAGATATTTTTGTGTTTATTCTGCCAACTTGCTACTTTTATTTGTCTCTAATATTTTTTCTCCATTCTTTCTTTCTTGTCTTATTTTGTGTTCATCATTTTTAATATTTCATTTTCATTTATCTGTTGGTTTCTAGCTATCTTCATTATTTTACTTATACTAATCTACTTACTATTAATGTTGAATTTCTTCAGGTAAAATATAGGAACATTAAAACAGCATATTTTTATTTACCGTGACTCTTCTTCTTGGCCATAAACAGCGTTTACCTTCTCTGTGATTTCTTTGCTGTTAGAGACACTCATAATTTTCAATTTCTCTGTGGCTTTGAGTTCCATACTAAATTTGTTTATTAGTTCTAACAGTTTTTTGGTGAAGTCTCTAGGGTTTTCTATATACAATACCATGTCATCTGCAAATAGAGAGTTTTACTTTTTTTTTTTTCTACTTGGATGCCTTATATTTCTTTTTCTTGCCTACTGCTCTAGCTAGGACTTCCAGTACTATGTTGAATGAAATTGCTGCCAGTGGACATCCTTGTCCTATTCTTGTTCTTAGAGGAAAAGCTTTAGGCTTCTAACCTTTAAATATGATGTTAGCTGTAGACTGGCTTTTATTATGTTGAGGTATGTTCTTCTATGTTCAGCTTGTTGAAAGTTTGTATCATGAAAGGATGTTGAATTTTGCCAAATGCTTTTTCTGTATCAATTTTGATGATCATATGATTTTATTCTTCATTCTATTAATGTAGTGTGTCACATTTATTGATTCACGTTTCTCAACTTTTGTAGCCACTGTAAAAATTTGGAGGACATTGGAAAATGTATAAATAGATCTTACAAATGCTTTATAGATGTTCAATATTTTTTAACATATGATACGAAATAAAAATATTAACAATATTAAGCACAGTTCTTATAATCTAGTAGAGAGATTCTGTATTAGAAAATAATGTGAATATTTCATAAGTATCAATATAGAAGAATTTATTCAATTATGTCAAAGCCTGGAAAACTATGTTCAATGTTATTATCAGATAAACTCATATAATAAAGGGTATGATTCTGGTTACTAAAGAATCCAAGGGGAGATTTCCCAGATTATGCTAACAAACAGTGGGTGTATAATGATAATGATTTTGATGACCTTTGGGAATGTGTTGGTCATGTTTATCCACTATTCATTTATTTTTCACTATTTGTTAATTAGTGCCAAAGAAATATAGAAGCTTCTTTTATGCCTCCCATTACCTACTGAGAATGAAATCACCCTCCTTGTTTATATATTCAAGACCCAAAACAATCTCATATGGCCTTACAGCAGTTTATCTTTCTCTCCTTGGCCGTTATGTTACCATCTCTATGAATCTCCTTGGGAGGCACTGATTAGAAAGAGAGGAGCTACATTAAAGCATGTTGTATAAAAAGCCTCAAGAATGAGAGGAGATTTGAAGGAAAATAGTGAGATGAAAACAGATCAATATGACATTTAGTAAAAGCTTGTTGACAGAGAGGCATTCAAAGAAAGTCTCTACACAAGCAAAGGATCAAGAGTGTCCTTGCTGAGAGTGTTAAGAAAAAACATAAGATGAGTGACCAATGAGATAAGAAGTTCAGAGCATTGGAGAAACATTAAGAGTATAAGAGTCAGAGAATGTAGAATAGAGATGAAACCAAGAGAAAGTTAAGAGGCTTTGGAAGGCAGCTCAGTCGGAAGAAAATGTTCAAGGTTGTTGTGAGCCTGGGAGGTCAGCACATCAGTCATGAGGAAAGTCATCCAGCCAAGAAGTAAAGGATATTGGATATTTCTGATAATTACAGTTTGTAAAATAGAAGTTTTCTACATATTATTTTTAATTTTTATTTTACGTTGGAGTATAGTTGATTTACAATGTTGTGTTAGTCAGGTATACAGCAAAGTGAATCAGTTATACATATACATATATCCATTCTTTTTCAGATTCTTTTCCCATATAGGTTATTACAGAATACTGAGTAGAGCTCCCTGTGCTATACAGTTGGTCCTTGTTGATTATCTATCTTATATATAGTAGTGCATGTATGTTAATCCCAAACTCCTAATATTTTTTTAAGGAATAAACAATCTTGAATATAAAACTAAAACATAGAAAGCTATTTTACTGAGTTCATTATCATATTTGCTGTATCATTTAATTTACCTTCATGATAAGATGTTTTATTCTGATCATTATTTTCTCTGCTCACACAGTGCTAATGTTTATACTTAATCATACAACATCTTCTGAGGAATATTTTTTCTCCCCTAGAAGTGAATAGCCTCCATGTAGAGGTGCTTGTTAATTTCTCCTTTATGTGGCATGCACATTAAATATTGTACAGAGATATTGACCTATTAATGGCTTATATTTAATGACCTATATTGACTTTGTTTCTAAACTCAGTCCTATTGAGGAGGAAGTTATGAAGAGTTCATTTTATGAAGTAAGTGAACGCATAGTAAATTTTGCAGAGACCCAGTTTTTTGTTTTTTGTTTTTGTTTTTTTATAGATTTATTTATTGATTGATTGACTTTTGGGTGTGCTGGGTCCTCGTTTCTGTGAGAGGGCCCTCTCCAGTTGCGGCGAGCGGGGGCCACTCTCCACCGCGTTGCGCGGGCCTCCCACCGTCGCGGCCTCTCCCGCTGCGGAGCACAGGCTCCAGACGCGCAGGCTCAGCAGCCGTGGCCCACGGGCTTAGTTGCTCCGCGGCATGTGGGATCTTCCCAGACCAGGGCTTGAACCCGTGTCCCCTGCACTGGCAGGCAGACCCCCAACCACTGCGCCACCAGGGAAGCCCGAGACCCAGTTTTTAACTCCTCATTCAGGAAAAACAAAAAGGTCAATATACCTAGAGTCAATATACCTAAAGAAAATTAGAGTATTAGAAGATAAATATTAATAGTAGCAAAATACATAAAGAGAAATAGCTTATTACTCCTTTACTTTCTTTTTCTTTATCCTTTTATTTATTTATTCATTTATTTATTAATATTTTTAGAAGATAAGAATGGATTTTTAACTCTTAGTGGAAGAAATTGGATTCTGCTTGAACATAATTGTAATAACCATGTTTCTAGTTTCTGTATTTAGTGATTTGGCATCCTTTATAGACCCGATTCCAGTGTCACCCTTGTTTACCACTTTAGGTCTGACTGTGTTATTCCCCCTTTCATGCAATTAATATTTCACAGTAACCAATCACATTTAAACATATCTTCATTTCTTGCCTTCACCAATAACAAACTTCTGCCTTTCCCTGTTTCCTGCTGTAACTACAGAAAGGCTCCAGCACACAGTTTCTCTCTTTCTGCCTGCCCACCTTGCTGGTGCTTACCTGTTTGGCCCTGTGTGGTGTGCCATGTTTCTTGTTTCAAGAAACCTTGAGCATAATAAACTTCTTTCTTCCTGACAGTGATTTCTACTCTTCATGTCTTAAAATACCTGATTAAAATAAATCCTAGTTACCCTTAAAATAATAATAGTAAATAAGTGGTAGATAAAAGTTATATTATTCAAGTACATAGTACTATATAAAATACCATACACATCATACAATTTGCACATATATACTTATGAGAAAGTTTATATCCCATGATGAAAACAAAAGGATAGGTTTAAATTTATATCATATATATATATTAAAATGGATATCTGAGAAACTGCCATTGTGAAAGGGAATAACAGGCAATTTTCTGAAATTTTAACTGTCTCCTCATTCCTCTCTTCTTTTTCTTAAGCTGACACTCTCACTTAAAATTCTCTGGGAAATATCTAGTTCATTCGGCAAAAATTACTTGAATTCTGTATGTACCATCTTCTGCATCCTTGCATTTTTCACATTAATGTGAGGAACAGCTAGACACAGAGTTGCTCATTCTGCCCAAGACTAAATCCTCTATTTTTTTGATATTTAATTTGTTAGTTAGTCCTCTCCTATGTAGTTTTTAATATCTGTATAAGTGTTTTAACTTTAAGTTAAGAAAATACATCTTCCATATATGCGAATATATATCAATTATATCAAATTTTAAATTTATGTATCAAATGAATACAAAATAATTTTTCACTATGGTTCTAATTTTAATTTCACCGTCTGTTAAGGAATTTGAGCAAGTTTATATTAATAAATTATTCTTGTTTCATCTCCTATGAAATGCTTGTTTATTTCTTTTACTCATTTTTTATTTGTTTGTGTTTCTTCTTTATTTGTCCCCTTGATATCTGGGTCTTTATTATGTATTTTAAATATGTGACTTTTTTTAGTTAAAACATATGACAAATAATTTCCCCTTGTTTATAGCTCATTTTCCACACTTGCTGATCATTCCTTAATTTGCATTAAAAAAAAAATCTTTTCACCGGATTGAACTTTTTGTATTTTATGTAAGAGATTTTCCATACTTTGAGTTTATAAAAATATTTACCCTTTTTCACATTTAAGATTGAATCCACCTATGTCTGATTTTTTAATTTGGTTCAAGAACATAATTCATTTCTGTGATTTTTCCATTAAAAATAATCAATTACATTAACATCCGTTAGGGATTAAGTCATTTTGCCCTAATCTTCATTGGCACATTTGTCATATAAAAATTTCTGTATATACATGAGTCTGTACCTGGGCTCATTTATGTTCTATTGATTTATATGCCAATTCTTTCATCAATATTTAATTTCTTAATATTTATAATGTTATAAACTCTAGATGTACTATGGACATGTTTACTCTACCTTGTTCAGATTATTCAGGAGAGCCATGGATAGTTTTATCCCACTGCTTTTTCATATACATTTTTAAAAAATCAGTTTGTCAAGATTTCTAAATCTCTTTTTTTTTTTTAACATCTTTATTGGAGTATAATTGCTTTTCAGAGTTGTGTTAGTTTCTGCTATATAACAAAGTGAAAAAGGTATATGTTTACATATATCCCTGTATCCCCTCCCTCTTAACGTCTCTCTCCCATCCTCCCTATCCCACCATTCTAGGTGGTCACAAAGCACCGAGCTGATCTCCCTGTGCTATGCAGCTGCTTCCCACTAGCTATCTATTTTACATTTGGTATTGTACATATGTCCATGGCACTCTCTCACTTCATACCAGCTTACCCTTCCCCCACCCCCATGTCCTCAAGTCCATTTTCTATGTCTACATCTTTATTCCTGTCCTGCCACTAGGTTCTTCAGAACCACTTTTTTTTTTTTAGCTTCTATATATATGGGTTAGCATATGGTATTTCTTTTTCTCTTTCTGACTTGCTTCACTCTGTATGACAGACTCTAGGTCCATCCACCTCACTACAAGTAACTCAATTTCGATTCTTTTTATGGCTGAGTAACATTCCATTGTATATATGTGCCACACCTTCTTTATCCATTCATCTGTTGATGGACACTTAGGTTGCTTCCATGTCCTGGCTGTTGTAAATAGTGCTGCAATGAACATTGTGGTGCATGTCTCTTTTTGAATTATGGTTTTCTCAGGGTATATGCCCAGTAGTGGGATTGCTGGGTCATATGGTAGCTCTATTTTTAGTTTTTTAAGGAAGCTCCGTACCATTTTCCATAGTGGCTGTATCAATTTACATTCCCACAAACAGTGTAAGAGGGTTCCCTTTTCTCCACACCCTCTCCAGCATTTATTGTTTCTAGATTTTTTGACAATGGCCATTCTGACTGGTGTGAGGTGATACCTCATTGTAGTTTTGATTTGCATTTCTCTAATGATCAGTGATGTTGAGCATCCTTTCGTGTGTTTACTGGCAATCTGTATATCTTCTTTGGAGAAATGTCTATTTATATCTTCTGCCCATTTTTGGATTGGGTTTTTGTTTTTTTGATATTGAGCTTCATGAGGTGCTTGTATATTTTGGAGATTAATCCTTTGTCAGTTCCTTCGTTTGCAAATATTTTCTCCCGTTCTGAGGGTTGTCTTTGCATCTTATTTATGGTTTCCTTTGTTGTGCAAAAGCTTTTAAGTTTCATTAGGTCCCATTTGTTTTTTTTTTGTTTTTATTTCCATTTCCCTAGGAGGTGGGTCAAAAAGGATTTTGCTGTGATTTATGTCAGAGAGTGTTCTGCCTATGTTTTCCTCTAAGAGTTTTATAGTGTTTGGCCTTACATTTAGGTCTTTAATCCATTTTGAGTTTATTTTTGTGTATGGTGTTAGGAAGTATTCTAATTTCTTTCTTTTACATGGAGCTGTGCCGTTTTCCCAGCATCACTTATTGAAGAGGCTGTCTTTTCTCCATTGTATATTCTTGCCTCCTTTATCAAATATAAGGTGACCATATGTGCATGGGTTTATCTCTGGGCTTTCTATCCTGTTCCATTGATCTATATTTCTGTTCCTGTGCCAGTACCATACAGTCTTGGTTACTGTAGATTGTAGAATAGTCTGAAGTCAGGGAGCCTGATTCCTCCAGTTCAGGTTTTTTTCTCAAGATTGCTTTGGCTATTTGGGATCTTTTGTGTTTTCATACAAATTGTGAAATGTTTTGTTCTAGTTCTGTGAAAAATGCCATTGATAGTCTGATAAGGTTTGCATTGAATCTGTAGATTGCTTTGGGTAGTATAGTCATTTTCACAATGTTGATTCTTCCAATCCAAGAACATGGTATATCTCTCTATCTATTTGTTTCATCTTTAATTTCTTTCATCAGTGTCATAATTTTCTGCATACAGGTCTTTTGTCTCCTTAAGTAGGTTTATTCCTAGATATTTTATTCTTTTTGTTGCAGTGGTAAATGGGAGTGTTTCCTTAATTTCTCTTTCAGATTTTTCATCATTAGTGTATAGGAATGAAAGAGATTTCTGTGCATTAATTTTGTATCCTGCTACTTTACCAAATTCATTGATTAGATCTAGTAGTTTTCTGGTAGCATCTTTAGGATTCTCTATGTATAGTATCATGTTATCTGCAGGCAGTGACCCTTTTATTTCTTCGTTTCCGATTTGGATTCCTTTTATTTCTTTTTCTTCTCTGATTGCTGGGGCTAAAACTTCCAAAACTATGTTGAATAATAGTGGTGAGAGTGGACAAACTTGTCTTGCTCCTGATCTTAGTGGAAATGGTTTAAGTTTTTCACCATTGCAAATGATGTTGGCTCTGGGTTTGTCATATAGGACCTTTATTATGTTGAGGTAGATTCCCTCTATGCCTACTTTCTGAAGGGTTTTTATCATAAATTGGTGTTGAATTTTGTCAAAAGAGTTTTCTGCATCTATTGAGATTATCGTATGGTTTTTCTTCCTCAGTTTGTTAATATGGTGTATCACATTGATTGATTTGTGTATATTGAAGAATCCTTGCATTCCTGGGATAAACCCCACTTGATCTTGGTGTATGATCCTTTTAATGTGCTGTTGGATTCTGTTTGCTAGTGTTTTGCTGAAGATTTTTGCATCTGTGTTCATCAGTGATATTGGCCTGTAATTTTCTTTTTTTGTGACATCTTCTTCTGGTGTGGTATCGGGTGATGGTGGCCTTATAGAATGAGCTTAGGAGTGTTCCTTCCTCTGCTATATTTTGGAAGACTTTGAGAAGGATAGGTGTTAGCTCCTCTCTAAATGTTTGATAGAATTCGCCTGTGAATCCATCTGGTCCTGGGCTTTTGTTTGTTGGAAGATTTTTATTCACAGTTTCAATTTCAGTGCTTGTGATTGGTCTACTTACATTTTCTATTTCTTCCTGGTTCTGTCTTGGAAGGTTGTGCTTTTCTAAGACTTTGTCCATTTCTTCCAGGTTGTCCATTTTATTGGCATATAGTTGCTTGTAGTAATCTCTCATGATCGTTTGTATTTCTGCAGTGTCAGTTGTTACTTCTCCTTTTTCATCTCGATTTCTGTTGATTTGAGTCTTCTGCCTTTTTTTCTTGATGAGTCTGGCTAGTGGTTTATCAATTTTGTTTCTCTTCTCAAAGAAGCAGCTTTTAGTGTTATTGATTTTTGCTATTGTTTCCTTCATTTCTTTTTCATTTATTTCTGATCTGATCTTTATGATTTCTTCCCTTCTGCTAACTTTGGATTTTTTTTTTCTTCTTTCTCTAATTGCTTTAGGTGTATGGTTAGGTTGCTTATTTGAGATTTTTCTTGTTTCTTGAGGTAGGATTGTATTGCTATAGACATCCCTCTTAGAGCTGCTTTTGCTGCATCCCATAGGTTTTGGGTCATCGTGCTTTCATTGTCATTTGTTTCTAGGTATTTTTTGATTTCCTCTTTGATTTCTTCAGTGATCTCTTGGTTATTAAGTAGTGTATTGTTTAGCCTCCATGTGTTTGTATTTTTTACAGAATTTTTCCTGTAATTGATATCTAGTCTCATAGCATTGTGGTTAGAAAAGACACTTGATATGATTTCAGTTTTCTTAAATTTACCAAGGCTTGATTTGTGACCCAAGATATGATCTATCCTGGAGAATGTTCCATGAGCACTTGGGAAGAAGGTGTACTCTGTTGTTTTTGGATGGAATGTCCTATAAATATCAGTTAAGTCCATCTTGTTTAATGTGTCATTTAAAGCTGTTTTTCCTTATTTATTTTCATTTTGGATGATCTGTACATTGGGGAAAGTGGGGTAGTAAATCCTCTACTATGATTGTGTTACTGTTGATTTCTCCTTTTATGGCTGTTAGCTTTTTCCTTATGTATTGAGATGCTCCTATGTTAGGTGCATAAATATTTACAATTGTTATATTTTCTTCTTGGATTGATCCCTCAGTCATTATGTAGTGTCCTTCTTTGTCTCCTGTAATAGTCTTTATTTTAAAGTCTATTTTCTCTGATATGAGAATTGCTTCTCCAGCATTCTTTTCATTTCCATTTGCATGGAATATCTTTTTCCATCCCCTCACTTTCAGTCTGTATGTGTCCCTAAGTTTGAAGTGAGTCTCTTGTAGACAACATATATACAGGTCTTTTTTTTCTAGCCATTCAGCCAGTGTATGTCTTTTGTTTGGAGCATTTGGTCTATTTACATTTAAGGGAATTATTGACATATATGTTCCTATTACCATTTTCTTAATTGTTTTGGGTTTGTTTTTGTAGGTCTTTTCCTTCTCTTGTGTTTCCTGCCTAGAGAAGTTCCTTTAGCATTTGTTGTATAGCTGGTTTGGTGGTGCTGAATTATCTTAACTTCTGCTCGTCTGTAAAGTTTTTAACTTCTCCATCGAATCTGAATTAGATCCTTGCTGGGTAGAGTAATCTTGGTTGTAGGTTTTTCCCTTTCATCACTTTAAACATGTCCTGCCACTCCTTTCTGGCTTGCAGAGTTTCTGCTGAAAGATCAGCTTTTAACCTTATGGGGATTCCCCTGTATGTTATTTGTTGCTTTTCCCTTGCTGCTTTTAATATGTTTTCTTTGTATTTAATATTTGATACTTTGATTAATATGTGTTTTGGTATGTTTCTCCTAGGATTTATCCTGTATGGGACTCTCTGCCCTTCCTGGACTTGACTGGCTATTTCCTTTCCCATGTTAAAGAAGTTTTCAACTATAATCTGTTCAATTATTTTCTCAGACCTGTTCTTTTTCTCTTCTTCTTCTGTGACCCCTATAATTCGAATGTTGGTGTGTTTAATGTTGTCCTAGAGGTCTCTAAGAGTATCTTCAATTCTTTTCATTCTTTTTTCTTTATTCTGCTCTGCGGTAGTTATTTCCACTATTTTATCTTCCAGGTCACTTATCCATTCTTCCTGCCTCAGATATTCTGCTATTGATTCCTTCTAGAAAATTTTTAATTTCATTTATTTTGTTGTTCATCGTTGTTTGTTTGCTCTTTAGTTCTTCTAGGTCCTTATTAAATGTTTCTTTTAATTTCTCCATTCTATTTCCAAGATTTTAGATCATCTTTACTATCATTACTCTGAATTCTTTTTCAGGTAGACTGCCTATTTCCTTTTCATTTGTTTGGTGTGGTAGGTTTTTGCCTTGCTCCTTCATCAGCTGCATAATTCTCTGTCTTCTCATTTTGTTTAACTTACTGTGTTTGGGGTCTCCTTTGCTCAGGCTGCAGGTTCATAGTTTCTGTTGTTTTTTGTCTCTGCCTCCAGTGGGTGAGGTTGGTTCAGTGGCTTGTGTAGGCTTCCTGGTGGAGAGGACTGGTGCCTGTGTTCTGGTGGGCAGGGCCACGCCCAGTGGTGTGTTTTGGAATGTCTGTGAACTTATTATGATTTTAGGCGGCCTCTCTGCTAATGGGTGGGGTTGTGTTTCTGTCTTGCTAGTTGTTTGGTATGGGACATCCAGCACATGAGCTTGCTGGCCGTCGGGTAAAGCTGGGTCTTAGCATTGAGACAGAGATCTCTTGGAGAGCTCTCGCCAATTGATATTACGTGGGGCCAGGAGGTCTCTGGTGGCCCAGTGTCCTGAACTCAGCTCTCTCACCTCAGAGGCTCAGGCCTGATACCAGGCCAGAGCACCAAGATGCTGTCAGCCACATGGAATTACCAAGATAGTTGTCATTGGCTTGTGAAACCACAAGAGAAGAGGCCCATGCTATGCCTGGTCCTGCTGAGCAATTTTCAGACATCAGCTCATTCTGGCAACAGGGCGACTGGGTTGGTGACATGAGGCAGGACGGGGTCCATGAGGTGGTTGGCGCTCAGCAGGTGCACGGCCTGAGGGGCCAGGTCAAAGCCCTCAGGGAAGGCTGACAGCAGCCAGGAGTCCGGCCTCCTGTGGCTGTGGCCTCTCTGGGGTCTCCCTCCTGGAGTCAGTCGCTCTCACTCCTGCTTTGGCGGTCGTACCTTTACCCTAAGCTTCTTCACGAGGCTTGCGCTCCCTGAGGTGACATGCGAAAAACCTTTTTTAAATCTCTTAATAATTCTTTCTAGCCACGTACTTCTTGGGAAGTACTATATTACTAAGGTCCTTTATATAATTTTGTAAAGTTTTATAAGTTTCTCCATAAAGGGCCATTATGTATTTGTTAGAGTTAATGTAATATATTTTAAATTCTGATTCTGTCATAACACATATTTTTAACTTAATATCCTAAATTTTGTGGCTTATATTGTATATTAGATTAATGTGACAGTCTTGATAAACCATATTATTGATTCTTATATTTTTGTTAAATGTACTACTCTGTTTTCCATAAAGATAATTTCATCACCTTTGCAAAAAGACATTTATTAAACTTAATCTTTCATCTTATTTGATGAATAGGATGTCTGATAAAATGTGAGAATTGAAAACATCCTTGCCTCATTGCTGATTTTACAGTTAACATTTTTAACTTTTAAAAATTACATTTTATGTTTGCTATAACTTTGTAAGATTTATCCTTTATCAGATTAAGGAAAAATCAGGCACAAAGACTGAAGATAGTCAAACATTTCTCTGCACCTATTGATTTTTTGTTTGTTTGTTTGCTTTGTTTTGTTTGTCAAATAACATATGAAATAATATTAATAACTTTTATAATACTGAAGCAACCTGTATTTCTGGACTAAAAACAAGTTTGTCACAATGTGTATTCTTCTTTGTATATATTTCTTCATTTACTGGAGATAACGTGTCAAAAATTTTTGTATAATACTTTTATTTATCAGAATAATTTGTAAAATTCTTTCTCTCTGACTTCTTTTGCTCTACATATTTGGGACAATCATTCATTCTTTTGAGTGTATCAGTAATTTGTTCCTTTACATAAATGCATATTACATTTATAAATACATGATATGGAAATTCAAAGGCCCAGACTAGTCAAAACAATCTTGAAACAATATTGAAAAAGAAGCTCAAAGTTGGAGGACTTGTACTTCCTGATTTCAAAATTTACTACAAAACTGCAGTGATCAACACAGTGCGGTAGTGGCATGAAGATGGACAAATAGACCAATGAGATAGAATTGAGTCCATAAATAAACACAAATATCTATGGCTAATTGATTTTCAACAAGAGAGCCAAGACAATTGAATGGGAAAAGAATAGTCTGTTCAAAAAAATAAAATTAAAAAAAAGTGGTGAAGGAACCACTGGGCATCCGCACACAATGGAATGAAATTGGAAAACTATCTCACACCATATGCAAAATATTAACTCAAGTGCATCAGTGACCTAAAGATTAAAGATAATACTATAAAATCAAAGAAGAAAACATCGTAATAAGTCTTATATCTGGCAAGGAATTCTTAGATATGACATCAAGGTGTAAGCGACAAAAAAATTAGATAAATTGGTAATAGAAATTATGATAATAAAAATAGATACATCACATGAATATTAAAAAATTTTGCACATTAAAGAACATTATTAAGAAAGTGATAAAATGACCTACAGAATAGGAAAATATATTTGCAAATCTTATATATGATATCATGTATCTGATAAGGAATATTCAGAATATAAAAGGTACTTCTACAACTTAATAACAGCAACTAAACTCTCAACAGAAAATGGACAAAGGACTTGAATAGACATTTCTCCAAAGAAGATATAAAAATGGTCAACAATCCCATGAAAAAATGCTATCATCATTAGTCATTAGGGAAATGAAAATAAAAACCACAATGAGAGGGACTTTCCTGGTGGCACAGTGGTTGAGAATCTGCTTGCCAATGCGAGGGACATGGGTTCAAGCCCTGGTCCGAGAAGATCCCACATGCTGTAGAGCAACTAAGCCCGTGTGCCACAACTACTGAGCCTGTGCTCTAGAGGTTGCAAGCCACAACTACTGAGCCCACGTGCCACAACTACTGAAGCCCACATGCCTAGAGCCTCTGCTCCACAACAAGAGAAGCCACTGCAATGAGAAGCCTGCGCACCACAAAGAAGAGTAACCCCCACTTGCCGCAACTAGAGAAAGCCCGCGAGCAACAATGACGACCCAACACAGCCAAAAATAAATAAATTAATTTATTTATTTAAAAAAAAGTCAATTCTCCCTAAATTGATCTATAGATTAACACAATACCAATAAAAATACCAGACAGATATTAAAAAAAAAAAAACCAACGAGATACCACTTTACACCCACTTGGAGGGCAATAATAAAAAGAGTGGAAAATAAGGAGTGTTGACAAGGATTTTGAGAAATTTGAACTCTCATATATTGTTGGTGGGAATATAAAATCATACAGCCACTGTGGAAAATAGTTTTCAGTGGCTCCTTAAAAAGCTAAAAATAGAATTAACATATGCTCCAACAATTCCACTCCTGGATATATACCCAAAAGAACTGAGCACAAGTATTCAAACAAATACTGTTCAGACATGAATGTCCATAGTACCATTATTCATAATAACGATAAGTTTGAAACAACACCCATGTCCAACAATGGATGAATGGAGAAACAAAATATGGCATACACGTAACAATGGAATATTATTTAGCCATAGAATGGAAGAAAGTACTAATACATGCTGCAATGTGGGTGAATCTGAAAACACGCTCGGGGAAAAAAGCTTGACGTAAAACGTCATAGGTTGTGTGATTCCATTTGTATTAAATATCTAGAATAGGTAAATCCAGGGATACAAAAAGCAGATTGGCGATTGCTAGGGGATAGGATATGGAAGGAATGTAGACTGACTTTAATGGTATGGGATTTTCTTTTGGGGTCATGAAAAGAATCTGGAACTTGGTATTGGTGGTGTCTGTACAGCACTGTGAATGTACTAAATGCCACTGAATTGTACAATTTAAAATGGTTAATTTTATGTTATACAAATTTCACTTCAATAAAAATAAATCCCAAGCTCAATGGTTTTTCAGGTTAGTATCATTTTTCCTTCCATGTAGTTATTTCCCCCTCCACTCAGAGCTAAGAATAGTACACAAAAATGTCTTCAACATCTTAGTGTGGTAAATTGCTAATGCTAATTTGTTTTTCTTTCCCTAGATCACTCACTGCAGATTTTGTTTTACAGTGATTCCAAATTTATGCCGTTGTTCCATTTGGGCAGGTCCTCTTTTCCTCTGCATTGAGCCTGTAATGACCTGAGCTTTAGAAAATTACATATTATGTTTCATCCATTTAGGTTTTAACCTTTGAGATTTTCTCCAATTCTATTGCCACCTCATCCTTGATATATCTTGTGTATTTTACATAGAATTTTAGGTATTTTGTATCAAGCTTTTTTTTTTAAGCTTGCTAGGCTACCAGATTGCCAGAAATTGAGAGTCATACTGACTTGCCATTTACTTATTCTTCAGCTGTTGGTGTGAAAATGTTGATAATGATTTTATATTGCAAAATATAATTTTATATTGCAAAGTTCAATGGACAAATTTCTTCCCTGCCATTATTTGATCTTTCTGTGAAATCTGAAGATTTTCCTACTTTTTCCTCATCATCAAGAGTTCCACTCTTTCCTAATTTTCCTTCCATCTGTCTGAACACTATCTCTTTCCTTAAAACTGTGCTTCTTTTATCTGTACCAGTGATTGAATTTGGGGTATACATCATAATCACTTGAGAACATTTGAAAACTATAGCTATGAATACTTAATATAGGCCTATTAGACCAGAATACATGGTGTTATATCTGTGCATCTTTATATTTTTAATTCCTAAATTGATTCTTATAAGTAAATCTACTATACTATAAATCTTTTCAGTTTGATGATATTTACTCCTTGGTTATGTTTAACCCTATATATACTTCAAGTTCACCAAGGGAAACACTGAACTAATAAAGTTTTAACATCAACTATTGCTCTGCCTGTACTGTCTGTTTAGTTAATAGCAGCACTACCCATTCTGTTATCTAAGCCAAATATTTGGTGAGTTCATATACTTCTCATTCTCATTTATTAAATGTACTTTATGGCTATCATTGGGAAGCATGATATTATGAGTCAATTTCCGAAGATAGAAGTTTAAAATTTTATGGAAATTAAGAATTAGTAATAAAAGAGATCATCCAGATTGAAGCTACCAAGTTAAAAATGACATAGCAAGAGTCAGGAAAGCCAAGTGCAAAATCAATAGTCCATGTTCACAGGTAGACAAGGTTTAATGGGCATAGAATGGGATAACTCTGAGCTGTTGAACAAAAGCTTCACCTATGTAAAAAATGTTTCTGTGGTTATTTTTAGGAAAATTTTATTCAGAGTATGGCCAAAGAGAGTCCAACTTCTTCTACTCAAAACCTCATTAACTAAGTGGCGCTAGAAGTTCTCAGAATTAGCCTGATTTAAAACATTTCCTTGCTTTTGTATTTCTAGGTTTGGGGTTAGGTTTTCACTGTTATGCTATCTAACACAGATTCCATAATTTCAGCTCCTTGAGCAGGACTTCGTGTATCAAGAGGTGAGGCAGCAATTTCTTCAACATAGATTCATTGTCCCCATATGGGGCATCTTAGTAAATTAGAAGGTTTATAATCAAAAATAGGATTTTGTTGAACCAGATTTAGAAGTGGTAAAGTGTGTCTGTGGATTCTCAGTGATGGTAAGGATAGAGAGGGCATAGGATTTATGATATCTTTCTACTGTCAGGGGTCCAGGTAGTTGTCCACCAGCTTTTGGCATAGAGGGTGCCTCTCACCTGGATGTCAGTTCCTGGTCAGCCTCTTCTGGGTATAAATGCTTGGAATTCCATGATATATTTGTGGGTTTGTAGGCAACCTCTAGATTCCTCCAGTGTTATAGCTGCTTAGATGTTGACAACTCTGAGGGATCAGTGGTGCATGGGAGAGCAACTGCAAAGTAAATGTATTAGCCTTAAATTGTGTTCCCAAATGAAGAAGCACAGTAAGAGTTATATTGCTCAAACTGTGACTTTTGTGCTAAGTCACACGTTTTAGCTCAGGTTATCAGAATTCCTTAGTGGCATTTCTGGTACAAGCCAAGCTAATAATAGTAGAGTGCCCTTTATTCCATTTTCCATTATTCCTTGCTATTTCCAATCAGGAACAATAGGGGCAGGATGATGACTCTACCAAGACAAGATTAAGATATTCTTATGTCCCTGCATAATCCCATCAAAAGGCCATGCAGTGGCACCCCAATTTTCCCTAATTTCTAACCTCTAGGAAATATAATCAACTGTACTTAGTGAGCAACAAGACCTGGGAGGCACAGAGAGAGAGGAGTCTAGAATAACCTCCATATGTCAGATGTGAAAAGGATGGTTGATGGCCATGCACCATAGATGATATTATAGAATAGCATATGACATTGAGGGACTGAGAAGAAAAATTGGGAGGTATAGGTTCTGCTCCTTTATACAAAACTATAAATATACATTTACCATTATTGACAATATTTGTCACTACCAATTTGTTCACTACCAATTTCAATGTTACTACATATTATTTTATCTTGCTCTCAGGGACAGAAACAAAGTTTTCCTCTTTATTTCATGATTTAATGTGCAGGATATTTTGAAGCACATTATATATGATTTCCATCACAGCTGAGTATCAGTTTAATTCACCATCACAGTCAGAGTTTATGTACAGAGTTTATGTTTACATATTAGAGTTTATGTACAGTAGACAAATAGTAAGTGAAACTGACTGATCCTCTGAGAATAACAGGAGGACAGTTAGAAATTAGATATACTGAAAGGTGAATGTTGGAATAAATTTTATTGTGTTTTAAAAGCATTACAAGTCAAAATGAGTATGTTTCCAGTTTACTGGATGCTTCTTTTCACAAATAATGATTAATAATTATTATTTATTCTCTTAATGTTGAATGGATCACTGTGTTTCTAGCATTGATCTTTATCACCTATATATTCTAACTTTAATAAAGTGGTTTAAACAAGTGGTTTTTTCCAAGAAGCAAATTTGAAAGAAATTTTAATAAAACTGTTTATATATATAGACCTAATATAAACTAAAGGAAAAGCTCATTTTAAATTATGTATTTCTTGCATTTGAATTGTCTCCTGTACCTTAAGAATTTCACGTGCTAAACCTGTAAGGGTGTTATTAGCATTTCAATTAGTGGTTTTCTATCAGTAGAAAGCAGATAGCCTGGTTTCCTGCTATTTGTAAAACAAACACTAAAAATAAAAGATATCTGATCCAAATATTTCTGAACTAAATTTAAGTACATATCAATGAAATATTGGCAAAAGCTTCTTCCAAATTTCTGGCACAAAATTGCACCCACATTGTCATCTATAAACCACAGCTTGTGAGCACTGAGAAACCATGGGCAGTCTAATCTGCTGAAAAATCCCTTGTAGTATGTGCAGTATCTTCCTGTGTAATTAAATGATAGTGGCTCGCTTCCTACTCTGATCTTCTTACCTTTCCCATACCATAATAAAATTTAAAAATAATTTTTACAATTTTAGAATGTTTTTGGATTTACAGAAGAATTGCAAAGATAGTACATAGAATTACAATATATCCCTCGTACAAATTTCCTATTTTGAACTTCTAACATTAGTACGGAAACCTGTCACAATTAATGAACCATATTGATACATTCTTATTAACTAAAGCCCACACTTTATTCAAGTTTTCTTAGTTTTACCTAATGTTCCATTGTTTCAGTGAAACCGCTAGGTGGCCTTTCAGGGGCCTCCAAGGAGCTCTGGTCCTTTATGTCTCAGCACAGAAAGAATTCAGCAAGAGGCAACGTGATAGATAAGAAGTGATTTATTAGAATAGGACACTTGGGAGGCTTACAAGTGGGCAGGTGAGCATTGCGCTGCCCTGAGTACTTAGTGGGTTACATTTTTATAATCAAAGGAAAAGTGGGGAGGAGGAAAAGATCACCTTCCTCATTCTTGAGTAGATATCACACTTCCATCATCAGCTCCTCCTCCAGTTTGGGCAGGGGAGTTTTCTTGTCCCTACACAGTCAAGCTGGGACTGTCAAGGCACTATGGAAAAATTATTTCAGGTCTCAGTACAATGAGGGTCTTTCACTTTGAAATGTCACCTTTCCATAAATTATTGTTTATTATGTGTGCAGAGAGCATGTCTTAAGGGTCATTAACTTACTGAGTTCACTGGGCAGGATGTGGGTCTCATGCCACCATTGTTTTATTGTTTGCATGGTTTTGTTGCTAAACAGGGCTGCTTGGTTTTGTGGTTAAGCAAACCTGCTTTCTTGAGTGATCATTAACTTACAAGGGTCTCCCATACTTCCTTCATTACTTACAATAGTGGGATTAACTATTTAATCACATACTTTGTCCCTTTACTCTGTCTCTATCACCAGGATCCCATCCAGGGTATCACATTACGTATAGTCATCTTAGGCTCCTCTTAGATGTGACAGTGTCTCACTTTTCTTATTTTGATGACCTTGAAAATTTTGAAGAGGACCAGTCAGATATTTGATAGAATGTCCTTCAGTTGGGGATTATTTGTGTTTTCCTCATGGTAAGACTAGGGTTGTGCATTTTAGGGAGGAAGACTACAGAGTAAAGTATGATTTTCATCACATCACGCATCATACCAAAGGTACGTACTATCAACATAATATCACTATTGATGTTGACCTTACTTAGCTGGCTTAGGTAGTGTTTGTTAGATTCCCTGCTGTAAAGTTGCTCTTTTTTTTGCCATTTCCATACAAGATTCTTTGGAAGGAAGTCACCCCACTTAAGGAGTAAAGTTATGCCCCTCCTCCTTGATCGTGGAGTATCTACATAAATTATTTGGAATTCTTCTGCATGGGACTTTAATCTAATCCTGTCCATTTATTATTTAATTAATCATGTATTTATATTAGTATGGTTAATGGATTTTTATGTTATACTTTGAGCATGATCCAACACTACTTTATTTATTTTGTTGCTTAAATTCCAGTTCAGACTGGGGGGCTCTTTCAGTAGGTGCTTATGTCCCTTTGATTTACACTTATCATTGTTTCTTTTGTTTATTTCTTGTTTCCCTTTTTGTTTCTTGTTTTTTAGTTTCTTAATTTGGGTCATACAAGATGCTTCAAGATCCTCTTACGTATTGCCTGTCCTTGAATCAGCCATTTCTCCAAGGAGCTATTTATTCTTTCTATTGGAGAGCTGTATTGGAAACCAGGATTTGGGTGCTAGTATATGCATTGCTCTCAGCAGTAAACATTTGCATTAAAAAAGCTAAAAAATAATTTCTTTTTTGCATGCACCTATGTCTGTATATATATAGAAAACCTGTCATACTTTGTTTCTTCATTGTTTTAAGTTCAAGCTAATTACAAATGTTATATGCCCCATACAAAGACTCTTAGTTGGAGTTACAATCCATTTCTTTGAGTGTGTGAAGAATAAGGAGTTATATCTAGCTATGATATTGAAATGGTAATTGGAAGGAAAGCAAAGGATGGCATTTAACCCAGTCTTAGGATGGAGGGAAGGTCCTTTGAGAAATGATATTGAAGTTCGTACTTGTTAATATTGCTGTAAAAAAAATTATCACAAACTTATTATCTCACAGAATCTCCAGATGAGAAATCGTCACAACTGAACTGGTTCTCTGCTCAGGGTCTCACAGTTCAAATATACAGATATTCACCAGGTTGTGTTTTCATCTGGAATTTGAGAGTCTCTTTCTAAGCTTACATGGTTTGGCAAAATTCAGTTCTTTGCAGTTGTGGAACTGGCTTCCCATTCCATTGACAGCTGTCATCCAGGTGCCACTCTTAGCTTTTAGAGATCTCTCATTTTCCTTGCCATATGGCCCCCTCCAACTTCAAAGTCAGCCAGGGAGAATCTCCCTCATGTTGAGTCCCTCTCGTGCTTTGAATCTCGTTTTTCAGGAAGAGGCTAGTCTTTTATTTTAAGGCTTCACCTAATTAGATCCCAACCACTGAGGATAATCTCCCTTTCTTAAAGTCAACTGAGCCTTATCACAAAACCTAATCTGGGAACAAAATCCATCATATTCACAAGTCCCATGGATTATAAAATGTGTGTGGACTGGGGGCAGAAATCCTGAAGACCATCTCAGAATTCTGCCTACCACAAGTCTGTGTTTTGGAAATTTAATAGAACATTTTCCATTTGCAGAAATAGAGAAAGCAGGCACTAGGCAGAGAAAGAGAGATAAACAATAGCAAGATATGTAAAGTAAATTTACAAGTATCTCAGGATTAATATAGTAAGAGACTTCCAGCCAGGACATTAGTGGACATGAGACTGTACACATGATTTGGCCTGAATTATGGACACTTCATTTTATGCTAAGCAGTCTGCAACTTTTCTGTAGTTGGTAGAGCATTTTAATCAAAGGAGCAAAAAAGGTAAAATTTGTTGTTCTGATAAAACACCCAGGCAATAGCAGAAGTGATAATTCTGCATAATATCGAGCTAGAGTCAGAATCAGTAAATAGGTCAAGCAAGAGTTGACAAAGGCCCACGATATGAAAATGACAGTAGAAAAGAAGAGGCTTGTGTAGGTAGCCTTGACAATTGGGTAGGGGTCCCTAATACCTTCAGTTGTGTAGGCCACGCAAATATTTCTTAGGGAAAGGCACAATCAAAGACGCAGGGAAGGGAAAACTTGGGGTCTGTCAGGAGTATTTAGAGTTATTGAGCATGAATCACAGGAAAAATGTGAAGGTTTGTGGGAAATAATACTTGAAAGCTGGAATCAATCATTCTGTAAAGTATCTTGAATGGAAACATGCTGAAAAAAGTAATCATTCATTTGCATTTGAGACTACTGAAGTATTCCAGTGCAAGGTTTTTGCTTTTTGTTTTTAAAGGACAAATCCTGAGAACATGGGGATACCAAAGACTGGACAGTAAAAAGAAATGCATCAACAATTACACAATTGAAAAGTTTACTTTACTTAAGCATCAGACGACCAGAATTTAAGTGTCTAACCTTCTGCTTAGTAAGTAAGTCATCTTGTTCAAATTATTTAAGAAAAAGTAATGTAACAGTTTTATCATGAGGTTTTGTATACATTCTCTTTAATTCTGGCAAATAATAATATTAAATAGGTACTATTTGTCTTTGAAACTTACTAAAATCCCTCTCCCCCAATCCAACACACTCTTTCTCCAGTCCCAACCTGGGAACAAATGACTGGGGTCAGAAAAGGAAAGCTATGGATAAAAAGTGACATAGTTTGGGAGAGGACACTACCCTCCCCCATCTCTTCTTTTTCTTCTCCCTTGACTCTGGATCCAGCTAGGAATTATGCACAGAGTTGCAAGAAAGACTTCTCAGTTTTTTAAATGACAGCTTTCTATTTGACAACCATCATCTCAAAACCAAAACAAACTTTGTCTCTTATTAGAATGGAATATACATCCACATAAAAATACATTTGTATTTTTATTTCTGGAACTAAAATTTCTGCAAATGTACAAGCATCTTTAAGTCATATGCAGGCTACTGAGATGATTACACACTGCATTGTCACTGACAATTATCTTGACATACACAGTGGAAAGAGAAGTGGGCATATGGCAACTATCCATTTTATTTTTTCAGTCTAGAAAATTTGATTTTCTTTGTTCTGACATTGTTTGGCTATCTCGATGGATCTACTTATTTGATATAGTCGAATTTCTATGTTACTTATGTTTAGATTTAGCTTGAGTCAAGGAAATGTTTTGTCCTCTTTGCTTTTTAGATATCTACTTAGGAATCTGGATTAAGAGAGAATTGCCTTGGAAAGGCACAGCAAGGTAAATAGTGGAAAAGGAAGATGTATGGATATTTCTAAGTTGATTTTAGAAAGTCCCAACAACAACAAAAAAGAAATCACTGCCAAAGGTATAGAATATACAGCAGTTAGTGAGGACCTATGATCTGCAGAAGCCACAGGACTATATATAAAGAGAGAAGTGTTTTATCAGTGCATAACTCTTTCATTGCCTAATCCACTCACCTAAGGATTAGAGATGATACAAGTGTGAAACTCCTCTTATTTTCCTCTTGCTTCATAAAATACTGAATATAAATCAGTACTTTATGTAAAATTTTGATAAATTAAGGAAACGAGGTATGGGTGGAAAAGTTATTTGAAATTAAGTCATCATGCCTTTATCTTCAAGATTTCAAGGTCATGTCGGAAAATTTCCTTGTACTTTGCAGTTCATAAAGCATGTTCACCATCCTGATATGATTTGGTCATAAAAATTGTCATGGAAATAAAGAGGATGCACACTGTCATTGGAGAATTTTATAAGACTTTGGAAGGAAATCGTAATGATCTTGCTTCCTTTCAAAATAAATAATTTTGTAACTGAGCACATGTTCCATAATTTCTGATTATCAAACTTCCAGAACCTTCTATTACCTTTCCAATGTAGTTTGTCCCTAGGTAACAACAGTGGGTGGTAGCCGTTCTTGGAGTTCCACACATCTGTACCTCCTTCACTTCCTCTTCTAAACTATGAACCTGAATTTTTCATGGCTTTGTTTTAGGTCATAAACATATTCTCTATTTCATAAATTTCACTCTTACAAAGTAAAAGATTTGCCTTTAAAGATTCTTGCACCATGATTTCAAAATTCTCTCAGATGGATAAGAGATAGAATTCATTAAACACAAAGTGATCAATCTTAATCTTGCCTGACTAAGTGGATTTCTTTGACTGAACTGGGTCACATAGAAGAGAAGAAAGGAAAACAAAACAGAGATTAATATGTCAAGATATTATTCCAATTTAATAATTTTACAGATGAGGAAAGTTAGGTCCATAGTAATTTGGAGTCTAGTATATGATTATAGAGATAAAAAATGGAAAGAATAGCTTGAGATTTCCATGGTTGGATCTCATGGAAAGATCTTTTGATGAAATAATCTGATTTATCTTACAGAGAAATATCCTCAGTTGGAGAAACATGGAATTTGTGTTTTTCTTTTAAGGGCTAAATTTGATTAGATGGAGACTCAAAGATCTTTGTAGGGCAGTGACTGGTATTGACTAGGTGTTATAAGCATATTGAGAAGAGTGTAACTCACAGCTTGGATGGTTGAGGAAGTTGTAAATGGCAAGTGGCATTTTGAGAGAAAGACGAACTAGAAAACAGAATAAATGGAACTTATATACCAGAAGTTGTAATTAATTATCTCATGGGGTGGTAAAGAAAAAAGGAAAAGTAGGATTGGTAAAAGTTATGAAAAATGAGGCTTGTATGTAGGTCAGAAATAATCTTCTATGTTATTTGTTCCAAAGGCAAATGATTTATGATTTCAAGAGACACATGAAAACATGGTTAAATCTGTGATTTGGAAAGAGAATTACTAACGGTAGAATGTTGAAATAAAACTTTGTGGCAGGAAGAGCAGTTAGGAAATAATAGGAGTATCCCAAGAAGTAGTGATGGTTTATAATTGAAATACTTGAAAGGCAAGTAGTGTTATGAAGAAAAGAAGGCAGATCAAGATATATTTAGTAGGAAGAACAAACAGCATGTAATGATTGATAGTATGAGAGATTGTTGAAAACATCTGATATCTGGCACATATAGCTATTCAATAAATGTCCAATCTCCCCTTTCCTGAAACCTGTGTTGGATTGCCTTTAACATGATTATAACTCAGACCTGTCTGCCTTAGAAGTTATATCAATATAGATCCTAAAGCAACTGGAGTATGATTTGAATACTCCAATTATAATACTCTAATTATACACAAAGCCGGGCAAAAGGGAATAATGTTCATATTCACATTTGCCTACATGAGTACTCATTTACATACAAACATACAATTTCATACACTTCCACAAATATACATGGATGTTATATTTGATTACCCAAAATGTGGATGTTATATTTATAAATTTAGAATGTCAGAAAACCATTATGGTATCAAACTACTGTGCAATTAATACTTGCAAAACAGAAGATTGGTAAATCTTGATATTTTTTGTAGATCTACATTTTTCAAGTTAAGAGCAGAATAGGATTTATAGTAGTAATTTCTAATAATATCCAACAGGCAAAATCAGTCAATTTCCTTTATTATTTGCCACTTCAACTCTGCATTTTGTATGCTTGTTTATTTTTTTCTCTAGATGTATAATAGTTTTAATAGATTAAGTTGGTAAGTAGTATCAAAAAGCTTAAAGCAATTTTAATAAGAAAGGAAATATGTAAGTAGGTAGGGAAAAGATGAAGTGTATCTTTAGAAAGAATCCTGGGGGAGTGCATCTGGAATTTTCATCCTTCCCATTGCTTAACTGTCTTTCTTTCACCTGTTGAACGGTATCCTTTGTCTTTATTAAACTCTTTAAGATTCTTCTGTAGTACCTGATGAGTCCTTCTATACCAAAAAGAAAACAAACAAAAATACATAGAAACCATGTTCCTCTTAGTCAGAATCTTTTATTGTCCATTCTTGACCCTATGGATTCATTAGCAGATATGCTTCAGGTATAAATATGTATATCTTACCTGATCTCCAAATATGTAGTTGGATTTTTAGCAGAAAATTGTGGTAAACATGACTGGGGTATTTGTGACATTGCAGAAGGGAAATCAGTATAAAATATTTTTTTGTATCTTTTATAATGAAGATCCAGGTTGGTTTTCACAGAAAAAAATATTTAATAAGCTCATAGCATTTAAATATGATATATCACCCATCATTCTAGGTACTGAGACACAATTTTTAGATAAAATAGACATGCTCAGACTTTCATAGATATTGATATTATGTAAAAATTAGTAAAAAGTAAATTACCGGTAAAAGGATGGTCTTTTAATAAATGCTGTTGAGTTTGTTGTCTAACCATATGAAAAATAAGAATCTTGATATTGATCTCTTGCTATTGCTTATTGATCTATCTCAAAATTAATCCCAGCTAGTTCATGGATATAAATGTGAAAGGGAAACTAAACAAAACTTTCTAAAAGATGATATAGCATTATATCTCTATAATCTTTAAGAGAGTGAAAAGGGAGAAAAATATTAGCAACACATATAACTGAGAAAGGGCTTATAAATATAAAAAATGAACTATTATCAATAAGATAATGACAAACCCAATTATAAAGCATCAAGAGTTTGGGACAGGAACTTCATTTAAACAATCCAAATCACCAATACATCTGGGCAAAGAGTTGAATTCTTAATAGTGTCTGAGAAAATTTAAGTTAAACCACAATTAGATACCACGAAACAACAATCATAATGGGTAAAAACAAATGCAAACAAGTCCAAGTATTGAAAGGAAGTGGAGTAACTGGAACCCTCATAGACTACGGATAAGAGTGAAAAACTAGTACAACTATTTTGGAAAATTTTCAATTTCAAGCTAAAGTTAAATACAAAATGTTCTATGACCAAGCGTGTATGTACTCCTGAGTACGTTAAGAAGAGAAATGCATATGTATGTACAACAAAAGACTCAACAAGAATATTCATAGAAGCAATACCTATAATAGCTCTAAGTTAGAAACAAATCAAATGGCTGTCATTAATATGTTGGATAAATAAATTATGGTCTATTTAACAATAGAATAGCATGCAGTAATAAAAATGAATAAACTATAACTACACACAAACAACATGGATTATTATCACAAACAACACTGGATGAAAGAAGTCTTAAAAGAATATATAATATGTTATTCCATTTATCAATATATAAAATGAGTCTATGGTTTTTAGAAGTCAAGGTTATGGTCATATTTAAGGAAAAAGGAGCAAGTACTAATTAACAGAGGCAAGAATGAAGATATAAGGTGGTAACAATTTGTTATTTCTTGATCTGGATGGTGGTTTTAGAGATGAGTTTAAGATAATTCACTGAACTGTACAATTTGGTTTTACACATTTTTCTGTATATTGATCTACTTCAATAAAAATGTTAAAAATACAATTAACCATAAATATGTAATAGTGCTCTGCACAGCAGATGAATTCAAAGAATTATTGTCAATTTCACTAAGTATGAAAATGATATTGTGGTTATATAAAAATAAATGCCCTTAGTTTTAGAAGTGCATACTCTTTACTAAAGTATGACCTAAAAAGATATGTCTGCCATTTGCTTTAAAATATGTTCAAAATTAAAAATAATAAATAGGGATAGATAAAAGAAATGTGGCAAATCTTGCTTAAATTGCATGATAGATACATGTCAGTAAATGGTACTATTCTATTTATGAGAATACATAGTACTATGGTACTGTTCTATCTGCTTTTAAATATATTTGAAATTTTTATGATAAATATTTTAAAAAATCAGTGCCACAAATATCTAGCTCTAAAAATGACCAAAAATTTATTTCTATCCCTGTTTCTTAGCACAGTATATGACACTTCCTCATGTAATCAGTTGCTTAGGGAGTAACCTTGATATAATTCTTGATTTCCTCTCCTTCTTCAACCTCTTTACTTCAACCACACATCTAATTATCCTTGAAGTCCTACTGCTTCCACATCTTTATGACCCAGGGAACCCATCTATTTCACCTCTTTGCCCTGACCACTGTCTTAATTCATGCCCCCATCTTCCCTAAACTGGATTGTTTCGATAACCTCCTTAACTGATCTTCCCATCTCCAGCGTTTGTCAGTTTCAATCAGTTCTCCACACTGGAGCCAGAGGTCTTTTTTAAAGCACATATTTAATCACATTACTTTCTTCATTAGGATACCACAGTGGCTCCCCTACAGCACACCGGATACTACCCTGGCAAGTATTTAGATTCTCAATTGATATTTATCGAACACATCGACATATCTGTTAAGATTCCTCCTTGTCAAAATGGAGACTCACTCACAAGAGGTACTAGAATCTACCCCACAACCTTGAAGGATGTTTAATAACGCTTCAAAATTGGCATTGCCTGTTAGAATTGCCTATGCACTCCTGTGTTCTCAGTTATATATGTATACATTTAATTAAAAAGGAAATCTCCACGTGCCCTGGATTAGTTTCAAAGCTCTAAAACTAACACGAGTTGCCCTGTTATTGCTCTCTGCTAGCCAAAACAAAAGTATTGGCCAAGGAAAAAGCCGCAGAGAAGCCGATTCAGAAGGAAGAAAATAGTCAAGGATGAGAGAGCCAAGAAATTGAGGTTCCGCAGGTCTTCGTGTAGGGTAATTCAGGGAAACACTGGAATGAGAATGATTTCCACACTCAGCAGTGCATGCATACATTTCCAACACACTCGCCAGTAGAGGGGGTTGTTTAGTCCTTCATGTTCATTTCATGTGTCCTAACGGGGCAGAGGGGTATATTGGTTGGGATAAAGTTGCAGAAGGCAGAAGGGGATTTAATTTAGGTAAGTGATATTTATAGAATCTTTAGATGGGTTGTAGGAGCAGAATCAATACTGAGTTTCTAGCAGCAATATATATGAAGACTCCACAGATCTGTCTCATCACAGAGCTTCTAGTCGGCCCCACTGAGTCAGGAAATCTGGAAGCTGACAAGCAGTGTAGGCTAACAATCCACTCCATCAAAATGGATCCCCATATATTCTTTCACAATCCCATTAAGAACTTCTGCTACAGCTTCTGCAAAAAGTGAAGTGCGTCCATGACTATACTCACCAACAGAAATAGCAGAAGCAGAATAATTGCAGATACCTCATGCTGTTCTATATATATCTTCCAAATCATGGAAAGAAGGATATGACGGGAAAAACCAATATCTAGGTTGGAATAGTAACTGTCAGTGAAGCTGGATGATAGAGATAGGTATATATTTAAAATATGAGTTAAGGGGGACATACCACTATGTGGTTTAAATGAATGTCGTTTAATACAATCCAAAAAAATCCTTCACAATGACCATGGAGATATTAGCAGGGCATTTCAATCAATAGCTCCCAAGGAAAGAAAATCATAAATCCAAGGGGAGCTAAGTGAGTAGATAAGATTCTGGTTTCTCTGATGAAACCAGTGTCATACTTCATGATATGCATAGGTGAATTACATAATGGATAGAAGTTCAGAATTTTATATAATTACATAAAAGGATTTTATACAATAAGAAGGAATGTGTATAATTAATACCATATAATCCTGGAAAAAAGTATTCTAGAAAAAGAAATAATTGATTTCATTTATTTTTACATATTTATACTTAATCAGGGTTACTATTTTCCTAAATCAATTTTAAAGAGATTTTGGGAAATGTGTAAATTAGAAAAGAAAATCAGTACATGTTTATTTTTATGTCTGACCTTCTTTGCCATACGTTTAATAAACATATCTCCAAGTTATATTATTTACTGCTTTTTATTTTATTGGCACATTTTTTTCCTCATTCTGCCCAAATTAATTTTTCATTTCTTACCAGTCGCAGAACACTTTTCCTAAATACTAAGAAACAAAGGTTGAACAATCAAAGAAACGTAAATTTTATTATTCTATCAACCATTGAGGCAAATGTATTCATGAATTCTGTTCATAAAACATATGTCTAAAATTTCGTTATTTTTTAAGATGTCATTGATTAGGCCAAAGAAAGCCTCAGTACATTGTAGAAGAAATACTTATGGACAGTTAGGCATGTTTTGCTTGCTGTTCTCTTCTATGTGACTTTATTAGATTACTATAACTTGGAAAATATTCAATATTATACAGAAATTGGGTCAACATAATAATATTCAAGATTTTTAAGACTATATAATTGCATAATAGTAAAAGATAACTTATTAATGACATTTGAATGCAGGAAGTATGTGAATAAAATATATTTGTTTTTTCAATTAGTGTTTATAATTTCCCAGATATGACTAAAAGCAAAACACTGCAAATATTAGATGACATTCAAGTTTAAGACATGGCCTCTATCATTATAATGACATTTACTACAGAAATTTTAAAACAAACTGCTGTAGCAGCCACGATGAGTCAAAGCAAAATCATTTTGATGTTCCACATGAAAAATAGATTTTAAAAAAATTGGCTGAATTGAATCATTTCAGATTGCCCACCACCTGTCATTGCTTTTTCTAAACTAAAAGCATCCATTACTTTATATGTGAAACTTCTGCTATTGCAAATCAAATTTCTTTTCCAAATGGCTATGAGGCCCATTAGCCCATAGTACAATGGTTCATGTGCGAGAGGCCATGAAGTTCATAAAGAGGGTGATTTTATGTTAAAGTTTAGTTAAAATGTGGGAAATACAAGAATTGAAGATGGATGGTTTGTTACGGGCCACTACAGCAGTCTCATTGCTATGTTTATCTTTGTTTCAAGCTAGCCCTAAATCAAGATAACAAGCAGACAAATATAACAGAAAATATAAAGAAAGAACATTTAATCACTGTATTAGCTTTGGATGAGTATCGATCCCTGCCCTGCACTCTGAGATAAATAAAAATCAAAAAAGTAAACTTCTTTTTTGGGAATCATCTTAGATCAACACCATGGGTGCTTTGGTATCAACTGGGATTGCTTCCGGACTCAAGGCCCAGAAGGGAATTGACATCCATTTCCTGGTTCCCCTGGGGGCAGCAGCATTGGTGACTAGCCTTTTGTTTTCATACATTTATTTCACTAAACAATTCAGCTGTGTTCAAGTTTGATTTTCTCCAGATTTATTTTTATATTTTTATCCTCAAGTGTCATAACCTGCTTCTTAATATGGAAAATTTAGTATGAATTTTTCAAACTTTAGGTTTTCAGTTTTTAATATTAAAATGCATGCATAATCTAAATTTTTCAAACAGTATGAAACCAATATGAGAGTTCCACTCTTCTTTGATCATCTGTTTTTCCAGAAGTAATGACTACTAACAGTTTAAGGTGCATACTTCTTCATTTTTTTTTTCTGAGAATATATAAATCTAGATGATGGGATATTACAGATGTAAGCTTTATTTGTTGTGTGTCTAGGAAAAGAAAATTTAAATGCTTTCATGTAATCAATTTCTGGCTAAACTATATAAAAACCCACCTTTCTTAGGAATTCTAGGAGAGAGACTTGTAGAGACATCTTAGATAAGGTAAATGAGAAGATAGACACAGCTGCGGGTTCCTAAGGTTGTACCCTTCAGAAAGTGTTTTTTCAGTAGAGGATGAAATAAGCTAAGAGGGATCACTTACCTCTCAGCATGAGGTTGAAAATAATACTGACTTTTTTTTTTAATAAAAAATGATACTTACCACTTGGATCAAACTGCTAAGAGTAAGCTGTTGTGTTTATCCTGATGAATGAGGGACATCCTTTCTAGAGAGAATTCTAAATGGATCTACATATCTCACACACAAACACACACACCCATCCATACACACACTGATAAGGCTGAAGCTTCTCTTCTCATGTCTGCAGTACTCATGCCACAGGAAACATTAAAATTTAATCATAATGCTTTCTGACCACATCATTTTTTAACAAGTGATATTAAGCATCCCTGTCTCCTAGCCTATCTTGTCAGATTCCACAAACAATCTTTCATTCCTGGCTTATCAAACAAAACAGAAAAAAAAATTAAAAGAAAACAACAACCAAAAAGAAGAAAAAAACGCAACAATTACAGCTAAGAGTTGCTATTGTTACTGTACATTTTCAGGATACTGGTAATGGAATACACCTTTCTGTTTTAGGGTAGGTAAGTGGGCAAACTCAATCAGAAAAAATCCAGTACTGCCTGGGATAATATCTTAGTCCTCAGATGGTGGTTAGGTTCATGAAAATTCAGGTACAGCAAATAATAAAATGTCTGGCAGAAATAAAGCATCTAAAAGTGTTACTGAATCTTTTTGAAATGAATATCTCATTAGGATTCTTGAGATTGTTCTAAGAAACTCTCCCAATAGAGAATATCTAAAATTCTGGATAAAATATGTACTTAAAACCCACTTTTAAAATTAAAGGCTCAGGGACTTCCCTGGTGGTCCAGTGGTTAAGACTCCGCACTCCCAATGCAGCGGGCATGGGTTTGATCCTTGGTCAGGGAACTAAGATCCCACATGCCGTATGGCATGGCCAAAAAAAAAAAAAAAAAATTCAAGGTTGATTGGCAAGAGAAGCAATGATCCTTGGAGCACAGAACTTTTTTTTAAAAAAAACATTCACCTAAGTTTTAAAGCAATTGAAACCAACTAGCTCTTCATTCCTTTTTATACCCAACACCACAGGGCAGCCAGGACTCTTTGCACACCCCATCTCCTGGAATCTCATTCCTTTAAGCCTTTATATCCTCTATTCTAATCAATTTTCTACCTTTTGACAACTCCTGAAGTACTCCTCCTGTACTTTTGGAAACACATATTCAGTCATTTTCTAAATTCTCCAAATATGTTTTTGATTTGTTCTGATCATTCCTTTACCATCAGGCTCAGCTGAGAGCACTGCCCACCTCCAATCCTCTTAAACAGTGGATGTTTTTACCTTCTCACCTCCCATTCCACTAGCCTAGAGGTTGGGTAATGTCCTCCTTTGCTGCTCATTGCCACACTTCTTGATCAGCGATGCTCTCTCCTCCCTAAAACCCATGTCACCACACCATTCTAATGATTGCTATCTGTCAGTCTCCACCTTTATGCTACATCTCTTTTCATGGTCCATCATTGTTTAAGCTGTCAACTATCTGTTGCTTCTTTCCTCTCTCCGTACACACTTGGCAATATCCCATCCTGGCTCAATCTAACTCTCTTGATGACTCTCTGCCTAAAATCATGCATCCGAATCTGTTCAAGAAAAACGGGAAAGACATACTGTTAGGTCTCACTTTAATTCTATGGTTACTAATCAAAAGAGCCCCATAGAACTGTCTGTTGATTACACTATATTTGTATATCCCATTCATTCTCCTACTGCTTTGTACAATCATTTCATACTTTTTTCTCAAACCTCTACAGCTTCTCTCATATCCTCATCTTTGATTTTCCTTCCTATTTTACTTAAACAGTCTCAGGTACCCAAGACCTCATCTACCTGCATGCTGTCCTAAACCCTGCCTTCTACTCTGTTACTATGGATGAATTATGTCTGGTCTCACATAAGTCTAGTCTCTGGACTTCTGTTTTCTACCCTTCCTTATCTTTACTATTCAAGGACATAACTCTAGAAATCTCCCCTTTCTCCTATATCATTATTTTTTCTTTCACTAAATCCCATGTAAATAATTCATTATTTACTTCTCTATTTATTATATCATTTTTAATACTTTTTATTCAAAATATTAAAAAAGTCTTGCCTATAGATTGTTATAGTTAACACTAGAAACCCATATTTTATGTAATTCAAAATTAAATATAATCTATGAAATTGCATTATTCATAACTCTGATGTTGGTGTTTGAAAATATAATTTATTTTAATATATTGATATTTTTACTATCAACATTGATAAACTTTTAATATGTCTCATAATTTTAAAATTGATTTATATTATTTATTAGAAAACCATATTTTCTCCATATTATGACTTTTTATTAGTTTATTTACAATATTTTAAATTTTGTTCACTTATTTTCTGTTCTGATTTCAGTGGCTGGGGACTTCAGAAAATAATATATTGTAGAAATGTTAGTGGGCATGCTTTTCTTATTCCTGATTTGAAAGAAAATGTTTTTAATATTCTCTTGTATTTTTATTTTGCAAAAGACTTTAAAATCATGAAACGGCACTGAATTTTACCAAGAGTTGCTTTGAATATATTACAATTATCCTATCATTTTTCTTCTTTATGTCTGTCATTATGCTGAATTACATTAGTTGATGTTCTAATTTAGAATTGTTCCTGCTATGCAAAGATAAATCTAAATTTGTCATAGTGTGTCACTATTATGTTTTTACATATTCCTGTTTTTAATTTGCTAAATTTTTATTTTAAACATTTGTATTTACAATTGTAAGATTGACTTGTGTTGTAATTTCCTATGTCCTTGTCTGATTTTAGCACCATGATTTTATAAACTTCATAAAATTGGGTGCAGTTACTTCATTTTAAATATGTTTTTTGAAAACACGTGAAACAGCTTGGGATTTCTATTACTGAGTAGAACTGTTTTTTGATCTATTCATGTATTCTATTTTTATTTATTTAAATTATATTGTAGGGGGCCTCCCTGGCAGTCCAGTGGTTAGGACTCCGCACTTCCAGTGCAAGGGGCGCGGATTTGATCCCTGGTCAGGGAACTAAGATCCCACTTGATATGCAGCCGGGCCAAAACAAAACAAAACAAAAATTATACGGTAACAAAGAACAAACCTGACTCCATATTCTTTTAGCTCTAACCTTTGTGCTCTGTTACCTGTGCTTAGTCATGCTGGCTCTGTACCTTTGTAAAAGAGTGTTGCCTATAGCCTGAAATGTACATAATAGCCCCTTCTCAAGGCTCTGCCTCCTAAGCTTGACCTTTAAAGGCATAACACTTTTCATTCATATAGAGATAAAAAGTTGTAGGACATAAAAGAACATTTGTCTTGTTGGAGGTTTATTTGAACATCTTGACCAGATCTACATTGACAACCCCCTTCCCCTGCTTTCCCCCTCCCCACCCCCAGGGGTCTGGAGGGCACCAAGAAGTTTGTGACAACCATCCACACCCCCTCCCCTTTTAGTGTAACAGAGGCCTGAATTCTAACTTGAGTAAGATGGTTTTTTGTGGCACTAGTCTGCCAACTTCTAGGTCTGCTGGCTTTCCAAATAAAATTACTATTCCTTGCCCTGACACCACCTCTCTGCACTTATTGGTCTGTCACAGGGGGCAATACAAGCTTAGACTCAGTAACAATATTATTTCAGGATATTGCCCACTTGATAAGAGTATTATCATTACTGATATAAAAAACTATTCTAAATCTGTTTTTTTTTTCATTTCTAGTATTTTTATTTGTGTTTTCTCTGATGCCCTTATCCTCCATGACTAATCTTGAGTGAAACTTGCCTCTCTTTTATTTGCTATTTTTGTGGGTAGATTCTATTTTATTCATGTATGTCTTAATATTCCTTTCTACTATTTATAAATTTACTCTCACTAATCATCCCTCTAACTCAATTTCATGATTTAAATTCCTATTTAGTTTTTTCAGCAATTTATTTTACATTAGGAATTTAAAGTATAAACTTCCCTGTCAATACTTTTTTTAAATTTTTAAAAAAAAATTATTTATTTTATTTATTATTTTTGGCTGTGTTGGGTCTTTGTTGCTGTGCACAGGGTTTGTCTAGTTGTGGCAAGCAGGGGCTACTCTTCATTGCAGTGCGCGGGCCTCTCATTGAGGTGGCCTCTCCCACTGCCGAACACGGACTCCAGGTGCGCAGGCCTCAGCAGTCGTGGCTCGCAGGCTCCAGAGTGCAGGCTCAGCAGTTGTGGCGCACGGGCTCAGTTGTTCCGCAGCATGTCATATCCTTCGGACCAGGGCTTGGACCCGTGTCCCCTGCATTGTCAGGCAGATTCCCAACCACTGTGCCACCAGGGAAACCCTTCCCTGTCAATACTGATTTGACTGTATCCTACAGATAATGTATGAATTATTTCATTATCATATTTAAGTTTTTTCTTATTTCCATTGTGTCTTTGGCACATAAATTATTTACAAGTTGTGTTTCTAAACTTTCATATGTAAAAGTTTCTTTTTTGTTTTTAAATTTATCTCCAACTTAATTATCTTATATAATAAGTATATAAAATCTATATTTTTATACTAACAATTATTTGAACTGTGTTTACTATATCATCACTTTGTTAAATACTCCATGTGTAACTGAACAGATTATTTAAATTCTTAATACAATTGGAAGATTTTATTTATACCCATAGCATCAACATATATGTGTATTTTTGTGTGTGTATAAATAAATATAATATATAATAATTATATATGAATATATTTGCTTTTTGTAGCAAAAAAGTTAGAATGTTGTATTTTCCTAATGAACTGTTTCCTTTATAATTAGTTACCACCTTTATTTGAAATATTTTGTCTGATACTGATAAAGACACATATGCATTTATTGTTGTTGTTCCTTTTTTTTTTCCTAATGTATCCTTCTATTTATTTAATTTCAATGCTTTCAGTTTAGATTCCATCTTTTTAATTGAATTATAGCTCTATAGTAAATATTTAACCAGTATTCTAATACTATTTTTTATAACATACAATTTATATTTGTTGTAAAGTATGATTTATTTGAATTAATTTATCCTTTCACAGTACATTGTATTTCTTGTCCTGATATTTTATCCTCATATTCATCTGTTTTCTTAATTTTTTATTTTTGGTGACAGCTCTATTGAGATATAATTTACATATGATACAACTCATCAATTTAAAGTGTATAATTCAAAGATTTTTAGTGTATTCAAAAAATTGTGCAGCCATTACCATGATCAATTTTAGAATATTTTTATCACCACAGTAGAAATCCCATAACCTTTAGCCATCACAGCCCAATCTCCCAACCTTCAACTCCATCCCTTGGCAACTACTAATATACTTTCTCTTCTATAGATTTGCCTATTCTGGACATTCCATGTAAATGAAATTATGTCATCATATAATATGTGATTTGTCTGTCTTTGCATCATGTTTTAAAGGTTTATTCATGTTTTACCATGTATCAGTACTTTATTCATTTTTATTGTTGAAATGTATTTCATTGTATGGTTAGAACAAATTTATTTATCCATTCATTAGTTGATAGGCATTGAGTTGTTTTCAGTTTTGGACTGTTATCAGTAATACCACTATAGACATTCATGTACAAATTTTTGTGTTGACATATATTTTCATTTCTCCCTCAAAATAGGAGAAAAGGTTAAAAATCATGTATCTGATAAGGGGTTTGTATCTTAAATATATAAATAACTTTTACAATAATTATAATAATAGATTATTATTCCAATACTAAAAAGACAGGGCAATTTAAAAATGGGCAAAAGTAAGAATACACATTTCTCAAAGAAAATATACAAATGACAATAGCATATGAAAAAATGCTCAACATCATTAGTTATGAGGGCAATGCAAATCAAAACCACAATGAGACACCACTTCACACCTACTAGGATGGCTATAATCAAAAAGACAGAGGATAGCAAGTATTGGCTAGGGTGTGGAGAAATTGAAACCTTCATATGTTGCTGGAGGGTATGTATAATGTAAAGCCACTTTGGAAAACAGTCTGGTAGTTTTTCTTTGAACATTTCAGGCCACTTTCACTTTGCAGGTTTGGAAAATATTTTCTCTATTATTTAGTGATTCAAAGTTTTAAACTCAGTCTTAATTAAACAAAGTCAAAACTATTGATTATATCTTCTTGGCTCCTAAAAATATGCCTTAGAAAAGTTTAACTCCAAGTAAATGTTTTCCTATCTCACATGTCAAATCAATCCAATCGGTTTATGTTGTTTTTAAACTCTAAACTTTATTGTTATTTGCTTTATAAATCAGTGTTACTTTAGATTTCTGTGCTTATTTCTCAATATAATTGCTCATCATTCCTTCTTGTATGTCCACATTTCTGAAGTAATTTTATTTTATTCTTAGTACACCTTTAGAATTTCCTTTAGTGAATATATATTGATTTTAAATCCTCTCAAGTTTTTGTTTTCTGGAAATGTTTCTACATAGCTTTTGAACTATGAATGGTAATTTAGTTGACAATTATCTTCTCAAACAACTTAGAACATGTAATTCCACTGACTTTTGGCTTTCATTTTTGCTGTTAAAAGTTGCTATGTGTCTAAAATTTAATTATTTTCTAGAAAATCTCATTTATCTGAAAACCTGCCTTTCAGAATCTCTTGTAGGTTTTGACACTTTGGCATTCTACTACAGAATATCTGGATTAATATATTTTTTGTTTTTTTATGGTTAGTAGTTTGTTGTGATCCTCATATTTGAAACCTCAATTCTGAGGTTACCATTATCTTTTGACTATTTTCTTTCTCCAATTCACTTTCTTTTCACCTTCTAGAACTCTAAGTTGATATGTCAGAAATCTCCACTCCTTTTTTATGTCTTTTTCCTTTGTTTTTCTTCATATTTTCTACCATTTGAGGTCAGTTCTTCAGGTTTAATAGCCACTTCACTAATTCTCACTTCAGTTCTTCCTTATGTGCTCTTTAACTCATTGAGTTTTACATTTTAGTGACTGAATATACCATATTCAGTATTATATATACACATATATATATTCATACATGTACAGACACATATATTCAGTCATTGACTATATATGATTATATACATGTATATATGTATGTGTATTTATAGAAGTGCTACTTATTCACTTCTTATATCTGTTATGTCTTATATTTAATACCTTCAATACCTTTTCTAGTGTGTTGTTTTCCTTTACCTATTTCTCATTTTAAACATGCAACATAATAATTTTGTGTTGTAAAATGTATTTTTAAATTTTTTCTGTGCTTACCTTAGCTCATAATGGCTTACTTCATGCTGTTTTATATATATATATATATATATATATATATATATATATATAATTATTATTTTTTAATTTATAACATTTAACTAAATTGAATCATGACCTCTGGATTTATTCTGGTATTATAAAGTTGATTTAACATCAGAACATGATCAATGCCATTTACCATATTTTTCAATATTTTGGAATCAAATTTAATAAACTCATTACAAAGTACCTAACAAAGACTTATAATACATATCATTAATAGTGAGAAATTATAGAAACTTTTTAAAAATATAAGGTCAAGTAAATCATCATCATTTATATTCAGTTTTCAATTTTTTTGAAGGGCCAGCTAGTCAACACAGTAAGATGAAGATAAATATTAACATACCAAAATTTAGAATGGAAAAAGTACCAAAACTAACTTGTTTGCATATGATATAATTACATAAATTGACAGCCAAAATTATTTTAAAATTGAAGGTTTTAACAAGTTGGTTAGTTATGAGATTATTACATAAAAATTGTATTTATTTCTATACACAAACAAAAATGATGTGGATGATCCTTACAAATAGCATATTCAGCTAAAGTAAGCAAGTCATAAAAGATTACATACAGTGGATTCTTTGGGGATATTTACTACAAGAGTTAATAATATTTTAAAAATTAACACAAATTTCAGAAGACTTTATTTCACCTGATTTTGTTGAGGAAGAGACTTACTGGGGAGGATTGCCAAAAATTCTGAACTATTCTGTTTATTATCAGGGGAAGGCGGCTTTTTTAAACAATGGACAATTATTTTACATTTTTAATATATATATGTAGTATGTTCCACCACTTAAGAGGAACAACTCAGAGCTAAGAATGGCCAAGACACTTCTAAAGAAGATTTGGCCTAACAGATATCAAATCATTATAACTTTATTGAATATGTTTTTGAAGAATTATGGCATAGAACAAAGTCAAGAAACAGACTACCATATACATAGAAACTTGGTATGACAGAGGTTGTTTTTGAGATTATTTTGAGAAGAGAGCACTCTCTAAATGACACAAGGACAATGTATTATCTATTTAAGAAATAAAATGAGAAGTTGTAACTATGAAAGAAAAAACTGTCAAGTTTAATACATTAAAATGGAATACTTTGTACATCAAAAGGCACTATAAAATGAGTGAAACTATAAGCCACAAATTGAGAGAAGATATTTTCACACAAAACATTGGTGAGAGAATAGTATTCATAATATAAAAATAGCCTCTACAAAGTTCATAGCATGTAACAAGGAAGTTATGAATCAATGAGAGCTGATGAGAGAAAAAACTGATACAACCACTTCAGATAAACATTTTCTGTTTCACTCTAAAACTAAAAATCTGAAAACCATAACTGGAAATTCCAATTCCTAAAGAAACTTTTAAGAATTAGCACCAGGCATCAGGTACAAGCCATTCTTGGATGTGAGGGAGACCTGGCTTCGACATCTGACACCCCATTGATCACTAGGGTTGATTCAGCTGATCTGGCTGGCTAGACGGTTGTCCCCTTCCTCCCTCACTGCTCCATGTTTGTCCCTCCTGAAGCTGCGTGCTCGGTCTAAGGCGACGACCTTCCCCGATAGAGAAAGACCATTCTTCTGTCAAGGGTATAGGAGTAGCTGCACTCCTGCTAGAACCTCCAAACAAGCTCTCAAGCCATTCTTAATATTCTTAATAGTGTTGTCTTCAGTGGCAAAAACGAAAACAAAAAAAACCAAAACTTTTTGTTTTTGGAAACATTACAAATGCATATTGACAGGAAAATGAAATGATAGTTTGTAGCATATTCATACATTGAAATTAAAGCCACAAATATATCTTGGATGCATAATATTGTTTAAAAAAACACAGATGTCATCAAATTCTGTTTTAGTTTCTTATAGTTGTTGTAATAAATTATCACAAAACTAGTGGCTTGAAACAACACAAATTAATTATATAACAGTCCTGGAGATAATAAGTCCAAAGTGTGTCTCATTGGGCTAAAATCATTCAATAGGCCTGGATTTCTTATAGAAGCTCTATGAAGGAAGACTTTGCCTTGCCTTTCTAGCTTCTAGGCTGCTACATCCCTTGACTCATAGTCCCCTTCCATTTTCCAAGCCAGCTTTTGCATCACTCCGACCACTGGTCCCATCATCACATCTTCTCTGACTCTCCTCTCCTACCTCACTGTTTCATTATGAAGACCCTTGTGATTGCATTGGATTCACTGGCTAATCCAGGATAACCTCCCCATCTCAAAATCCTTAAGTTAGTCATATCTGCAAACTCTCTTTTGCCATGTAAGGTAATGTATTCACAGGTTCCAGGGATTAGAATACGGACATTTTCTGCCTATCGGAGTGAGTATTATAATATTTTTGTAAAGCTCAGAAACAACCAAAAAAGTACAGTATACTGTTTTGGATGAAATAACTTCTGTGGTAATGTGTCTATTTTTAAAAACAAGGAAATGATGAAGACAAAATCCAAAATAGTGTTTTCCTTGGTGTGTGTGGGAAAAGCCTGGGGAATTAGATAGCACAGAAGCACCTAGCTAGATGCAAGAGACTGGCAATGTTAAAATTTTTAAGTTTGGCGGTGTATGTTCATGGATTTTAAATTATACTTAATAACTTAGTGTATTGTTACATATCTTACTTTGCTTGTAACACCCATTACATTACATGTATTACCTATTACAGTGAGATAGTTTAACAAAAATCAATATATAAAACATAGAATTTGAGAAATATGTACATTCTTTTCAAAGAGTGTACATATTTGTTTCTAGTACTACAAGTGTAATGCATTATGTATTTGAGCGTGTATAAACACAAGGGAAGTAAATTATAAGAAAGCAATATGAGACTGCATTGAATCACTCTACTGCTACACGACTCATGATTGCTTAATATTTTTAAATTCATAATTTATTTGTATAACTCATCTCAAATATTAAATGTCAAAAACACCTAACACAGTTTACTAATTAATATAGTTTTATCACTTGTGGGTAGATGTGTAGTCACAGTATATTAATCAGCTTGGGCTGCTATAACCAAATACCATGAAATAGGTGGCTTAAACAACAAAAATGTTTTTCTTGTAGTTCCAGAGGCTGGAAGTCTGAGGTCAGAGTGCCAGCATAGTTGGATTTCTGGTGAGAACTATCTTTCTGGCTTCTAGAAGACCACCTTCTCTGTGTGTGCTCACAGGTTGAAGAGAGAGAGCAAGCTCTGGTGTTTCTTCTTATAAAGGCACTAATCCAATCATGAAAGCCCCACCCTCATCTAAATCTAATTACCTCCCTAAAGTCCACTATACAAAAAACCCTCACCTATAGGGTTAGAGCTTCAACATTGGATTTTGGAGGAACATAATTCAGTCCACAGCACACAGTTTCATTTTTAAAGCATCCTTTTCAAATAAGATGTCTTAGTCTGTTTGGGCTCCTATGACAAAAATACTATAGACGGGGTGACTTACAAGCAACAGAAATTTATTTCTCACAGTTATGGGCGCTGGAAGTCCAAGATCAGGGTGTTAGCATGGTTGAGTTCTGAGGAGGACCAGAATGATGACTGCTCATTGTATCCTCACGTGGCAAAGAGGAGAGGGAGAAATCAAGCTCTTTTGTGACTTACAGCACACTGATCCCATTCATGAGGCTCCACCCCCATGACCTCATCCAATCCTAATCACCTCCCAAAGACCCTACTCTCATCATCTAAGGGTGAGAGTAGGTTTTCAACATATTAATTTGGGTGGTAGGGGGGGCACACAAACATTCATTCTGTAGCATAAAATATTCTCTACAAAGTCCTCTAGAGTCCTGAATGAAGTGACACATTTTATTCCTAGAGGTCACCCTCAGAATTAAAATACGTACCCAATGATTATCAATTATTACTGAAGGAAAACTGAAACCAACTTGGTTTACCATTTGTATTTTATTTGTCCTAGCAATATGGTGCATATTAAAGAAATGAGCCTATTTATAGTACAGACAAATATACTGATGATTTTTTTCAGCTAATCTAACTTTGGAGGAAGGTGAAGGAAGAAAACAGAGCAAAATAGGACAGATAACATCTTATTCTGGAGAGCAATAAAGAATATACAAGTGATATACTGATCAATAATAATCAGTAGTTATTTTATAAAATAACGTTTTTCTTAACTAACAAGTCTCTTACTTGGATTTTAAATTTTAAGAGGTATATTCCCAATTTGAATTCATATCAATCGTGTTTTAAGAAATATGCATACATTGACATCAAGCTATAAATATTTCAAATTTTAATTCTTGAAATTATTAACCAAAACCATGTCTGAATGTGAACTATCCTGCTGCAGCACTAAATTATTTAACAAGCAATAGCAAGATCAAATTGCTATTTGACCCACATAGACAGAGACAAATCTAGATTTACTCACAGTGGATCTATTTAACAATCTCATTCCATGACCCATACCCCATTTTATGCACATCTGCACCCAGACAGACTCATCTCCATACTAGTTCCCAAATCTGATTTGTTTTAACCATGCCAGAAGGAAGGAGATTAAAAGCCTCTACTGAAAGAGCTGAGAATTTTCATAAAATAGCAATGCCTAGCAATCCTCCCTCCACAATAAATTCAAGTAACTATCAGTGTCTGAGTTTATTGCTTCTGTGTGACATTTACTTATCAATCTCTTAAATCCTTTCGGTTTAGACTATTCAAACAATCCACACAGAAACAAAACATAAAAAGACTGATCACCATGAAAATAAGCATCCTAGAAAAATGTGCATGTATGTCAAATTATTACGAATTTGAAGCACTCTGATCAAATGCAGAAAGAATTCCACTAAGTGTTAAAACAGTTGGAAAAGTTCTCCCCACCCCCAAGTCCTACTTTTAAGTTCCTTTGATACAAGGTGGCACAAAGTCAAGAGAGAACTTAAAACAAGCTTCACATTAATATTTGAAAAAGGGCACCCACTGTGTTTGATGTGGCGCCCTTCATGCAAATCATGTAGTCCAAGAGAAATCCCAGTAGGAAAGATGTTGCTTTCTTCTTTGCTTGCTCCCTTTTTTACTGCTGGATAATAATGAACTTCTCACACTCCCTTTGCAACCCCCCTGAGCTATACAGAAATTAAGTTATTACTTGCTAGCTGAAGACTATTTTGGCAGATTATCAAGACATCTTTTTTATTATTATTATTGATTTTTGGTTAAGAGAAAAAGACAAATTCCAAACTTCATTAGGGGCAAAAAAAGATAACCTCTTTTTCTAATAATGAGAAACATAAGGTCTGAGCAAATGTGACCAAAATAAGATATATTCATTTAAATTATTTCAATACATGATTGGTATTTATAAGAAGTATTCCTTTATCTACCGGCAGCATGCAGGGACATTGATTTAGCTGGAGACAGAGAATTATTAACAGTGCATAGGAAACATGCCACTAGCTGACTGTGGTCTCCTCATAAAGCACACCTGCCTTGGGGGAAAAAGTGTAGAAACTAAAACCCAATGTTAGAATTGCTACTATATTGACAGCACTCATTTTGTTGTACACTTGGAAGCTTTATATTTTTGGTGACTACGTACTTATCTTCAGGAATATTTTGAGAACTGAAATAAAGAGAGCCCTAACCCTTTCCTTCTTTAATAATGATATGTACAGATTTAATGCTTTCCTTAACCATCACACTGATGCCAAATTCATCTTGGATAATCTTGGGTAATTTTTTTTTTACCTCTTTAAAATGGAGATCATTTTTGTTGTAGCCTAACCTAAAAGTTTCAAGTTTGTGTTATTAAATATAACAAAGGAAATAACAATGTGCTTCACTTAATAGTTTATCAAACACTTTTACACACTAAGTTTTCATTTGTGCCTCACCACACTTGATGAGAAAATTACACTTACTGTCCCTATTCTGCTAATAAGAAAATTGATTCTTAGAGAAATTATGTAAATTACCTCTATGTTTATAAACAGGTGATCTAGTACCTTTGTCCTATGACTCCAGATTGCTTGAATTTCTTCCAATAACCTAATTTCTTCAGAGTTAAATAGATATCAAAGAATTAAGATCAATTCCTTAGCCTGCAAGAAATTTGGCCTGAAATCTCCATAGGACAGACCGTAAATGGGTTTCTCTGTATATACTAGTTACATCAGCTCCAGCCTGTGAATGGGAACATTTATGGAAATACAAACTCTATGCCACAGTCCAGACTAAAACTATACTAGTTTTGGAGGATGAAATGGTGAGTTTTAATTTACTTCACATTGTCACCTGAAAACTTTTATCATGAGGTTCCTTACAAAAATCCCTCCAAGTCCCTTCATCATTTTCCTCTCCCTGAACCTCCATGCTTCTGCTCTAGTGAATATAAAATATTGGATAGGAATGTGAAATTGATCACTTCAGATTTTAGATTATTATTTTTTTCTCTCCCATACTATTTGCTTAAGAATTCTATCTCTTAATAATGTGTTTTCTCATTTCTATGTTACTTATTTTTAAGTATATACAATGTTGGTAATGTGTAGGTTTTACAGCTGGTTTATTTGCAAAACTGTCTGACACAATAGGTGTATGGTCAGGCCACTCAAGATGGCTGTTCTCTTGCTCTCTGTACATCCCCTGCCTGACCAAGCCTGCTTCACCTACACCCTACTCACATGACTGACCTTCCTACCTACTTGCCCCAGGCCCCAGCTAATGATAACTTATCAAAGGGGTGGTGAGCGACATGCCCTTCTGCTGGTTTCCTTGGTAACTAATGAGCCAACCTGGTGCCAATTCCCCCTATAATTAGCAATCTCCCCTTCCCCTTGGGAGCAAAGACTGCCACCAAGTTCTGCTAGCAGTCAGCTGTACATGGTGGGATGTCACTCCAGGACCTTGCTTCAGACGTGTAAGCTCCCCCATCCATTAAACCACTGATGTCTCTGTTGCTGACTCCAGGCTCTTTCTGCGGTCTTGAAGCTGGGCAAGCACAGGCTTTGTAGGACTTTCCTGGACTTTCTTGTTATTTTTTTTTAATAAATATTAGGTTCTTAATAAATATATTATTCTGATGACAAAAATTACAATAGCTATTTATTTCTTTTGCAGTGTACCCACACAATTTCTTGTGGGTTCTTGATTTTGATAACTTTGTATTACTTTCCTCATATATCTTATTGTTACGGCTTCTAATATGCTATATTAGACATTATTTTGCATCTTAAGCCATTGCCTGTGTAGAGTAAGACCATACCATAAAATTTTTAAAATTAGGATAACTGATCCCAATTTAAAATTAAGAGCCACAGACATTAAAAGGCCTACTTTAATATTCTGCTCACATTCTGCAAATTTATCACAGTAAAGCTACAAAGACACTTCAATAGTACCGAACTGGAATTTTGGAAAAACCTTGGACAAAGGATTTAGTTTCCTCCTTGAATGAAATTAACATATCTACTGACAAAGAAAAATAAACCCAAGGAAGTAAATAGATGTTAATAATGATGAAAAGGATATGCTTGTCAAAACATGGACTCTAATGATTATTTTACACAATTACCATCACTTTGATAGCCTTTAAATAATGATTTCTCATCATCTCTTCAAATAAGACCATGAATTTCAATGTAATGGATCAGACAATTAACGTATCTAAACTAAAACCTGCATGTGGTAGGTGCCAGTGGGCTGTTTGAGGGAAAGGCTAAACAAATTATACCTAGGTACTGCTCTACACAGCATGTGCTACTGATACGTGTATGCCTAGCAGCTTCTAATTACTGTTTTAATGATCTTATATTTCATAGCTAGCACACAGTAACCACTTAAAGAGTGAGCAAATAGATATGCTTCATATTCATGTGTCTGTACAATTTTCTACCAATCTTTAAGATTCCTTTTTTATCCTTTTATACTTTTGTTAAATTATTAACTATCTACCACTGACTTGGTTTAGAACACGAGGGCATTGCTACTACCAAGTCAATGTTTTCGGTTTTTTTCTTTTTTTTCTTTTTTTAGCCCCCTGAATGACAGATATGGAATAAAGAATATGCTGTCTAGTTTGGTTTTGTTTGTTTTGTTGTCGTTAAGAAAACATTAATGAGGTCTGCTTCTGCATGGAATCACCAATTCAAAGACGCTGTTTTTTCATTAGTTCTTTCCATGTGCCTCCAAGTTAATGCCTATTATTTCAGCGTATAAGATTATAAATTGAAGGTTTTAGCATGTGATGGCCAGTAGTCAAATTAATAAGTAGCTACAGCTCCAGTCTTTAAAATTATACTTTTTAGAGAGAGGTGGTATTAATCAATATTTGGGAACATGGTATATCATTGTTTTTTAACAAAGTTAAATCTATCTTTGAATTTTCTGAATATTCTCTGTATATCTTTCAACAATGATATTTTGTACTTAATTAAAGCCTGATTCTAGACATTAAAAAGCTTTCTAATCCTCATAAGAAGCCCATGAAGTCAGGAGTATTATCCTTGTTTTTCATACACAGATGTTTGACAAATTTTAGAAGCTGATTCAAAGTTATAAATAATGAGTCAGTTATGGATAAACTTCATCATTTTATCCACAAAAATATTCTATCTCTTTTAACAATTAATGTGAAGTGCAATGCTTATTAGTTCTCTCTATATAAAATTTGTGTAATTATTATGTTAGCTAAAAATAAAAGTTGATAATCAGGATAGAATTATAGGTTAGTGCATCTATGTTTTTCCAACATAAACCAGAAATAAAGTTTTTTTTTTTTTTCTTAACAAGTTGTTTGCTATATTTATGAGTAAAGAAATGACAGTAGTCCCCACTTTTGCAATTATATTGGTCAGGGAGGAATTATCGTCTCATTCACTGTATGTCTTCAGGTGGTTTCAATGAAAAAGTCAAAGTCATTTGACTTTTGTATAAATTCCTTAGAAAGTGCCTATTGTTTTCAAATATATTGGGTAAAAGTATTTTTGATATTAATCAGTTTGGAGAAGCTGAAGTGATCTATCTGTGTACTTATCTTTAAATTTAAAAAGGCCTTATAACCCCAATTGTGATTTTAGGAAGCCTGTCTTTCCAAGTTTATGGTTCCTAGTTAAAAGTAACACCTGTATAAAGATCAAATAGTATTAACTTTTTGAATATATTCTTGTTTCCATTACGAAGCCTCTTCTATGCCGGATAGAAATAATTATGAAAAAATTTGAGGCATCATCCTTTGTTAACTCAACCAAATAACTCCTGTTTTTAAACATTGTGAGATGGAGTGGAGTGAAATGAAGTATGCTGACCTAAGTAACTTTGAAAGTAAGTGAAGTCTTAACTAAAGACAGAAGAAACTGTAGATATGGATGATACTGTAAGTGATAAAGTTGATTCCCATATGATTAAGTGTTAACAATTCTGAAACCACTATACATGTGTCCAGGAACAGTACAATTAAGTGGTCCAGGAGCTGAACAATTAAGTGGAACCAGGTTTCTCACTGTTGGAGTGGAAAGTCACACATAAGCAAGGGGAGGAGGCTAGAGTGATCCACGCTGTGATGGATTGACGTTGGAGACGTCAGTATGAACTTATATTTACCATAACAGAGACTGATGGTTATATACAGGAATATATATAGGTATACCATATACGCATGTTAGTATGCATGCATATGTATTTCCTTGCTGACAGGGCCTAGAAGCCTAGAAGGAATCTTTCTTCTTTTCTAATATATGCATTCAATGCCATAAATTTCCCTCCAACCACTGCTTTGGCTATAACCCACAAATTTTGATGTTATGTTTTCAATTTCATTTAGTTCAAATATCATTTAATTGTTCTTGAGATTTCTTTGACCAATGTGTTATTTAGAAGTATGTTTTTTTAATCTCCACGTTCTCTGAGATTTTGCAGTTATCTTTCTGTTTTTGATTTAACTTAATTCCATTGCGGTCGGAGAGCAGATTAAGTATAATTTCTATTCTTTTAAATGTGCTAAGGTGAGTTTTAGGTCTCAGAATGTGCTCTGTTTTAGTGAGTATTCCATGTGAGCTTGAGAGTAACATGTTTTTTGAGGTTGTTGGATAATAGTCGCTAGGTGTAACTTAATATCCAGTTGATTAATGGTGGTGTAGAGTTCAACTATGTCCTTACTGATTTTCTGCCTGCTGGATCTGTACATTTCTGATAGAGGGGTTTTGAAGTCTCCAACTCTGAGAGTGTGTTCATCTGTTTCTCCTTGCAATTCTATCCGTTTTTGCCTCGCATAGTTTTATGCTCTGTTGTTGGGCATATACACTTTAAGAATTGTATATCTTCTTGGAGAATTAACTCCTTTATCATTATGTAATGCGCTTCTTTATCTCTGACAACTTTCCTACTTTGAAATCTGCTCTGTCTGAAATTAATATAGCTAATCTTGCTTTCTTTTGATTAGTGTTAGAATGGTACCTTTCTCTGTACCTTCAATTTTTATCTGTGTGTTTTTATATTTAAAATGGGTTTCTTGTAGACAACATACAATATGTTGATGCACTCTACAATCTCTGTTTTAATTGGTGCATTTAGACTATAGATGTTCAAAATTATTACTGATATAATTGTATTAAAATCTAACATACTCATTAATGTTTGTTGGCCTTGTTCTTTATTTCTATATTTGTCGTTCACTAGTTTTCTGCCTCTGGTGATTTTACTTGAGCATTTTATATGATTTCATTTTCTCTTCTTCATTAATGTATCAGTTATACTTTTCTTTTAGTGGTCACCCTAGAGTTTGCAATATACATCTACAGTTAATTGCAGTCCACTTTCCAATAATACCATGCTACTTCACAGGTAGTATGAGTACCTTATAATGACAAAATAATGCTAATTTCTTCCTCCTGTGCCTTATAGCATTGCTATCACTCATTTAACTTATATATAACCTTGCACAGGTGTGTGTATATATATAATTGAATACATGGTTGCTATTATTGTTTTGAACAAGCTGTTACCTTTTAGATCAATTAAGAATAAGAAATATTCTGGTGAGGTGTGGGGAGAGGGGAAGCATTCTGCAGTCCTATGATTAAGTTTCTGTTTTTTAGTGAGCCTGTGCTTCTGGACTGTGAACTTTACAAGTATTTCTCAGTTTTTTTCTCCCCCTTTAAGAAGCACAGGTTGGCTAGAGTAGGCTAGATTTGGCTATTTTTCCTTCCCCAGGTCAATTAGGCTCTGGTTAACTAGCTTCTCCTGAGGGCAGACCTTATTAAGAAGAACAGAGGGCTCTGGTTTATTTCAAAATTGTTCCTCTTCCCTTCCCAAGGACAGAAGCCAGAGAGGGTTTTTCTCCAATATTTACTGGGAAAATCTGGTGGAGCTTCTGGGGGTACATTTCACAAAATTTTAGGGGGCCTGTATGACTGGATCCCCCAAGATTTTTTAACTCTCGGAGCTGTCCACACTGGGTCTCCAATAATTCTCCAGTTCAGTATTTCCTACCTCGGTGCTGGTTCCTGCTGTGGTTTCTGCTAGCAAGTCTCTGCTCAGGTAAGTCATGATTCCCTGTATTTGCCTGACTCTCCAATCTTGGGGGCAGCAGTTTGCCCTGTGTCTTCCCTTCTCTTAGGGATCCAAGAAAGGTTGGTTTTTCAGTTTATTTAGCTTTCTACTTCTTGTTAGGACCGAGGGGTGATTTCCAAGCTCCTTACATGCAAAACAGGAAACTGAAAGTTCCTTCTTTAAATTTTTTAATGATTTTGTGGGCTTCGAGAAATCGTTATATCATGTAGTCTTTTTTTTTTCTTCTAAACATTTTACAGTTTTATTTGTCATATTTAGGCCTAAAAATCCTAGAATTGAAACAGTTTATAAAATTTAGAATTTATTTTTGTATGTAGCATGAGTTAAAGATCTACTTTTATTTTTGTGTATCCAAGTATGCTAGAAAAAAATTATTAGATGATCCATTCTTGACCTATCGCTTTACAGTATCATCTCCATAACGTATCAGCATCCCATATAGGGGTTCATTCATGTTCTATTTCTTTGTCTATTGATCAAAAGTCTTTCAACCCCATGCTGAAATTATTACATTTCCATAATCAATATTAATATTTCATACAAAAGCCTCCAAACTTGCATACTTTTTCAGGATTGCTTGAGTGTATTTTTTGGCTCTTTCTCTTCATATTTTCCTATAATCACATGAAAAAATTCATTGAAAAAATGTTGAATTCTTAGTAAATATCCAGTAAACTTGAATATTAATTTTAGATGAATTGATTCTTTTTTACATTATCATTCCTTTTTATCTAAGAGCATGATATAAAATCTTCGTTCATTTAAAAATTTTGTGACTTGACTTTCAATATTTTCTAGTATTCCCTGTAATAATCTTCCATATATTGTGTTAGATTTTTTATGATGTAACCTGAATTGTTGCTACTGTTGAAGACATTGTCTTTCATTTTTAAATACTTTTTCTGTTTTTGCCTGTATACTCAAGTAGATGTAATTGTTAGTATATTGACTTCACAGCTACAATTTAATTAATTGTGCACTCATTTTTTTCCTGGTGATTTGTCTTAGATGTATATTTCAACAATCTTACCACCTTAAATAATGGTCATTTGTTTCTTCTCAGTCCTTACACATTGCATTATTATCTTTTTCTTTCTTATTTTCTGTAACGTTAACTAGAAACACTGATAGTGGGCATTCTTGTCTTGTTTCTGATTTTCATCAGAATGCTTTAAATGGTGCACAATTACAAATGGTACATGACATGTGGATGTTGTAGGTAAGATTCATCATATTGAGAAAGTTCCTTTCTTGCTAAAAGATTAAATCATGCACAGCTCTTGAATATTATAAAATATCTTTTCAGTAACTATTGAAATGATCGTACATATATGCACATATACATTTATATATGCTTATTATATAATTTAAATTTATATAATTATATTGTCGAGATTTTTGAAGAGTCTCAAATTTTACCCTATTTGCCTGTTACTGATTCAGAGATGATGGCAGAACACAGGATACCCTTGAGTCAGAGACAAAGGGCTTTCTCAAGGCAGAGCAGGCAGTATGAGCATCAACATGTCTGTGCTGGTTCCCCCTTGCTCCCAAGCCCCACCCGGTGATGTGAGGGGCCCACAATCCTAAGAACACAGCGGGTCTGTGTCACAGTTTAGGAATATAGGGCAAGGGCTCAGCAATTTTTGATTAAGGAGCAGACGTGGTAGCAAGCCAAAACAATCCGATCCTTCTACCCCATAGAATGAGCAGTTACAAAGTAGTCATGCTTCAGTTGCCTTGACCTCCTTATTTGCTTACGTGACCAGCTACAGAAATTCTTCTTAACATATGTAAATTGAATTGTATATAATGATATAATATTGGATGTATTTTGCTAACATATTGTTGAGGACTTTTGCAAAAGTGTTAATCTATAAGATGGGCTTCTAATGTCCCTTATTAATATTCTTCTTGTATGGTGTAGATAATAATTTAAATGAGCTTATTAGCCTCATAAAATGAATTGGGTTGGATTTTTCCTTTTCCTGTTTCCTAGAAGAATTTACAAAAACCTGGAATGTATTCTTTTTCAAAACTTTGGTAGGAGTAATTAATTAGTTCTTTGGGAAAGATATATAACTGCTAATTAAGCATCTACATGAGTTGTCTTTTTTCAGTAAATTTATTATATTCTAATATAGATCATTATAAATGATGTTTATTCAGAAATTTTCATCCTGTTCTTTGTTTTACAATGTTATTCTGAAGCATAGTATGTATGTACAGGCATAGAAAGAGGATGAATTTAGAACATAGGAAATATTTTACAAGTTTATAATACTTGGTTGGACCAGCCACTCTGACCAAAGTTTACATATTTTATTTGTCTTATTTAGAGAATTATTTAGAGATTATTTCATGAGAGCTTTCATTCAACTGCTTTAGTAACAAGACTTTACAGTTGGGCTTTATGAAGTTTGCATTTACTAGAAAATGGAAGAATAACATTCTTTTAATTTTGACATTTTGATATTCTACAAAGACCAGGAATGCTACCTGTGTAATGTTATCTTTGAGAGAATAAGCTATATGCAAAATTGTCCCTGAGTTTTCAGAGCTTCATTGGAGTATGCTCTAGTTGTGTAACACATTGATCATATTGTGGGTTTATACACCAGCTTAACTGGGCATAGTTAAAAATTTTTAAATCTGAGGTTCATTTTATTCTTCTGGGGTTTGACAGAATGATTTAAGAACATTCCAGTGGAACACATAATGACCTATTATACTCATGTCCATTTTATGTAGATATTAACAATAGTAACTGCAACAGGACCTTGAAGTTAATTACAGAAATCAGAAAAACAATGAGATTACTAAGATAGCTCTAGCTAGTTACTGAAGTATTTTCCAAATTATTAAGTCTCTTAGAGTTCTAACCAATATGAGATGTATGGTAAACACTCCTGATGGTGGTCATCCATGATGTTTGCTTCATAAGGTAAAAACTTTAGAAAGCTAGGGGTTTTTTTTTCATCTGTTTACAGAGACATGAAAAAAAATACTTGGAGAGAGGAGAGCATTATGGGAAGCTTGAGGATTACCCCAAGTTTGAGAATTGTCCCAATGATAAATAGATTGACTGGTTTATACACCTGGACATCACAGAACATGCAGTAATTACACTGTGCATTCTCACAGCTTTCATGGGACTTTCTATGGGTTGCAGTGGTGAAAGTCAACCCTCTAGTTGTGCATTCAGGTGTGTTGTTAAGGCTGTGTGCCAATTTCTCTTTGTGATACCTTTCCCAGAAGACCACTTGGTTGTAAATCTTGGTGTCTGTTTGGCCTGCAATGCAGAGGAAGAAATGACATTTTGGGGAGTATCTGATCAGCTCAGGAGGGAAGGAGGGAAACAGAAGGAGGTGATGGCAACAAGGTCAGGAATAGTAATCTGACTACAAAGTCAACATTTAGTCAGAAAAATGGCCCATGGCAGCTTCTCCAGTCAGGGAGAGTCCTGATTCTGGTCAGATGTGCTCTTGCCCTAGATCACCCTTCTCCTCCAAGTCACCACAGAGCACCAAAACCTTACATACCAAGGCCTGCAATTCTGCTTTTCCAGAGTGCTTTTAAAAAGTGTGCTTTAAATTACCAACTGTATTGCCTCTTTGTAAGTTATCTTTTCTTGTGAATGATTTCTAACCTAATTTTGTCTGTGTCCAGGAAGGTGGTTTATAATATATTTTCCTTTAAATTGCTGAGACTTGTTTGATTATCTAATACGTGGTCAGGTTTTGAAATGTTCCATGTATACTAGTAGAGAATATGTATTCTATAATTCTTGGGTACAATGATTATATGTACCCCCCAGAACAAACTATGAACTGTATGGTCCTAATCTACTACATTTTTTCTGATTTTTGTTAGCTTGATCTTGAATTACTGAGGAAATAAATGACAGATAACATGACTTTCTCTTTGAGGATATCTCACATTTTCCTCATATATTTGAAACTATACCTATATGTATTTATAATTTTATGTATCATATACAAAATAAATTGAGGTGCATTTCCTCTATTTTATTTTTTTTTGTATATTATGTATAAGACAGGGAATATATTTCTTAAAATGTTGGAGTATAGAGTTTGCTACTTCTGTCTATTTAGTAGTATTTTCATTTGAGCTGTTTTTCTTCTTAGTCCAATTTTTTAAATTTAACTTTCCCAAAATTAATAAACTTCATCTAGATTATTAAATTAATTGGCATATTTTTCTGCATTTTTTTCATTTTAAAATAATTCTTGTCAGAGATACCTCTTGACAATAATTCATTCATACTATATTTATTGAATCCCTAGCATACGAAAATAGCCTGTTCATGCCTTTATGAAACTTCTATTGGTAATGATGGATGATGATAAAAATAGAGATTTAAACATATAACTTGTAATATGATAAGTGGTTTTGAAAGCAATGTATGCAAGATAGTGGAAGAAAAGGAAATGCAAGAGAGAAGCATTTCGTGGTTTTGTTATTCAACAGAGGGTATTCGGAAAAGGCTCCTTAATAAGAGATACTTGTCAAAAGCCTTCAGGTGGTGATGGAGGGAGCCATCCAATTATCTGGACAATAATCCTACCTGGCTGGGAAGCACTAAGGGCAAAGGACTGAGGATGGGGAATTTTTGGTGAGTTCGTGGAGCAGTAGGAGGGCAGTGCAGCTGAGTAATGAAGTTAATAAAAGGAGAGCAGTTGGAAGATGAGGTCAAAGAGACAGTCAGGGGCTTGAGGGCTGCTTAAACTATTGTAAGGCCCTCACTCAAAATAGTTCTGGAATGTATGATACATTTTGTTTTCTCTAGCTGTGCTGGTTCCCCAGCACAAATAATAACAAATTACTGTAATCTGGGTATCTTAAAATAACAAAGTCATTCTTTAATAGTTCAGGAGGCCAGAGTCTGAAATCAAGATGTCAGCAGGTTGGTTCCTTCTGGAGGCTCTGAGGAAGAAACCATCCCAAGCTTCTCTTTTAGCTTTTGATGATTTCTGGACATCCTTAGTGTTTGTTCCTTGCCTCTTTCAAGTTCTGGTATCTCTAGGCACTCCTTGCTGTGTGAGAGCAGAACTCCAATTTCTGCTTCCATCTTCAGATGAACTTCTTCCCTGTATCAGTCTATGTGTGTCCTCTCCTCTTCTTACAAGGGCACCAGTCATTGAATTCAGGACGCATCCTAATTCAGTATGATCTCATTGCAAATAATTACCTCGGTAAGGACGCTATTTCCAAATAAGGTCACATTCTACGTGAATTTAGGGGAGAGGGGACTATTCAACCCACGACACTAGCCAAAGATGAATCAAGTACAGTTTCCTTCCCAGAGTCCACTCCAGTCTGCAGGAAACATCTACCATTACTTGCTGTCAGCAGTATTTCAACCAGCACCCCCTGCATTGCTCTCTGCCTGGTCTGCCTTCAGGGAACTCCAGCCTTGTTATTCTCTGGAGGAGTTTCTAGCTGAAGGTCAAACACCAATCCAACCCCCACAAACTACAGCAGATACAGGTCTGATTCTTGTCATATTCTGCTCTTTAGTTTAATGGCGTTGGGGCTCAAAGATTCCTGTATCTCAGCCAGTATTCATCCAGGGCGGAGGGGCTGGTCTTCCCTCTTGTAAAGCATCTCGACTCTGTACATGGTAAGAAGAAGGGAGGGGAGGGAATGCACAACATTCAGGCAGCTTTCTGAAAAGTAATCCTCTCTCCTGACTTTCTCTACCAGTCGGCCTATCATATGCCTTTAGGTGAGCTGAGGGACGAGGTATAGTTTTCCACTTCTCTCTTAGTAAATTCTCAGAGGACCTGGCAACTCTTAGAACGTTCTGATCACTTTATACCCTTTGTTTTAAGCTCATGGCCCTCAGCCAAAACTGAGACAACTGGACAAGTTTTATTTAATATTCTGATATAGAAGAACTAGAAAAAGGAACAAAGATGAGTTCTTGTCCATTGTTGTTGTACATTCACCCAATTCAGGGGTCTTCAAGTTTATGAGAGTAATGTATCCCCAATCCTAGTATAAAACAACAGCAACATAAATACAGAGTGGCACATTCAAATTCCAGGATTCATAAACATCAAAACCTTTTATTGTCCTCAGTTTAATTAATGGGGCCTGAAATGAACACAGACCACACTGTAAGTAGTAAGAATGTTATAATATAAATTAGAACAAATTATATTTGTTATGAACACGTAAAGCTGTGAATGTTATTCCAGCTGTTGGAGAATAGCAGTAAGACCGTTTTAACCCATTTTAAAGATGGTGAATCAAAGAATTACATGCTTCCCCAAAGACCAACCTAAGTAAAAATGGATGATTGACTAATAATTGTAAATAACTTTAAACTTTTGTCCTAATCATAGGATTTATACAAATTAACTATCAAATGTTCTAAAGTATATAAAAACACAAAGCAATTCTATCAGATAAGTATTAACATTTAAGATTTTGATATATATTGTCCCACATTCATATATATATTTTTATTAAGGGGAATGTTTCATAAAGTTACATTTTACATTGGTTTGTTTATACCATACATGCTGTTTGTGATCTATTTTCTTAACCTATATGCTTAGTCCCAACATTTTCCTGTGTCATTGTATGCTCTTCTGAAGCATTACTTTTTTTTTTACTTTTTATTATAGAAAATTCAAAAATACACAAAAATAGAATAATATAAGTAGCAACATCATTTGTACGTGCATGTTTCATCTATTGTCTTCCCATTATTTTTTATTTGTTTGTTCCTGGAGTATTATAAAGCAAATTTTAAATATAATATCATTTTATCTGTAAACACTTCAGTGTACATTTCTAATAGTAAGGACTTTTTGAAAATATAACTTTGATAACATAATTGCACCTTACAAAGTTAACAGTAATCTCCTAATAGTAATTAATACACAGTGTTTGCTATTTCCCCACTTGTCTTAAGCATTTATTTTTATGATTGGCTTGTTCAAATAAGGATCTAAACGACTGGCACATTGAATTCGTTGGTATGTTTTATAAGTCAGTATAAACCTTTTGCGACTTTATGTTCCTTTATTTTTTCATCCTATTTTTTTGTAGAAAAGTAAATAGATCTTTGGACCGCAGAATTTTCCACATTCTGGATATGACCAATTTCATCCTTATGTTGTCATTTGGCATGCTTCTCTCCCTACTGCATTTCCTGTAAACTGCTATTTAAATCCTCAGTTTTGATTAGATACAGGTTTAATTTTTTACTGACAAGAATAATTTTTATGCAGTGCTATGGTCTTCCTATTGTGTCACATGAGATGAAAGACAGTGTCTGTCTTAACCACAGTTATATCACTTCCAATGACTGCCTAGAATTTAAATAATTGTAATATACTTTCCTTTTAAAAAAAAAATCGCTTATTCTGGATATTTGGAATCCAAAATGTGCTTCATGGAATTTGATAAAGTTATAGTATAAACAACATCTTCTAATAATGATAATTTTCATATTAAAGACATACATTATAAACAGAAAACTCAACTGAGGAATTTTGTAGGGCTTGTCTTCCTTTTGTAATTTCTCTACTCCTGGTCACATTCAATTTAAGATACAGAAAAATCTAGGCTCTGGCTCCAATCCCCTGAATTAAGGTCAGTATGGGAGGTGTAATATAACCTGGGAGTAACTCAAATATTGGCATTTATTATTGCTCAATTAAACTTTCAAACAAGTGTGTGGTCATATATACTAAGGAGGAGTTGTGATTTAGAATGTGGTTAAATAATCATTAAATACTTAACAAAATCTACAATTATGAATGCCTGCCAATAAATGATATTGAGGAGTTTCTGTACTTAGTAATTATACTAGATTCTTCAGTATTTGCTGTTGAGAACTCTCTTCTGTATATGGTACAGATCCAGAGCAGAGTTGGTTGGTACCTCTATGCTACCTAGCCCTCAGTGGCTAAGAAAGCCTCATAATAACTACTAACATTTCACCTTAAGATTATCTCTTAACCCTAACTTGGAAATAAATGACAGGTCCTTGTTCTGAAAGCATATTCAAACTGTTGCTTTCCAATTCCACGGGATGTTATTAATTTTTCTAATAAATGATAAAATAGTTCAACAACAAGTGCCATGTATGTAAGACCAAAGAGTACAATGTATGTGGCTCAGTGTTTTGTTCATATTCTTTTCTGTGTAAGCTGTGACCTCCAAATCAAACTGTAGCTGAGTGACAGATTCCTATGTCCCCAAGACTAACACTCTCTCAATCTCTCATTCTTTTCTGCTTCTCTTATCTCTCTCGATCCTTCTTTTCTCTGAAAATCAGCTTCAGTCTTTCAGATTAAGTCAATCTGTAACTATGACCTTTATCAATTTGCTGACTGCTTTATCATAAGACAATGATGGACTCTGATTCAAATGTAAAATTTTACCAGGCAAGAAGGAAGGAAGGAAGGAAGACAAATTGATTTAGGTATAAATCTGGCAAATATGTGTTGGTTTAATTTTTGACAGAGGTGTCAAGGAAATGCAATAGAAAAGAACAATATTTTTCAAAAAATGGTGCTGAAATAATTAGACACCATATACCAAAAAAAAAAAAAAAAAAACCCTCAAACTACACCTCAGATAATTATACATAAATTAACTCAAAATGAACCATAGACTTAAAGATAACATGTAAAATTATAAAAATAGTAGAGGAAAGCATGGGAGAAAATCTTTGTAAACCCTGGGTTAGATAAAGGCTTATTAGATGCAATACTAAAAGCCCAATACGTAAAATGACAAATTGGATTTCATTAAAATTAAAAACTTCTGCTGTTTGAAAGATATAAAAATGAAAAGATAAGCTGCAGACTCAGAGAAAATATTTGCAAGTCATATATATCAGAGAGGACTTGTATGCAGATTATATAGAGAACTCTCAAAACTCAATAATTGTAAAACAACCAATAAAAAAACTGAGCAAAAGATTTGAACAGACATTTCACCAAAAAAGATATATATTGATGACAAATATGTGGCTGAAAGGAAGCTCAACTTCATTAGTTATTAAAGAAAGGCAAAACACAATGAGATACCACTGTTTACCTATTAAATTGGCTTAAAGCAGACTGACAATTTCCAGCATCGTTAAAGATGTCCAAAGTGAAGTCTCTGATATACTCTTCATTATGTAATTTAAAAGAGTAATCAACTTTTCTCCTTCTCAATTTCCCCATCTGTAAAATCTGGCTGTTAATGCCTACCTAGTCTATGTATCCTATTGGGCTGTGTGAGAAACAAATGCAAAACATGTAGGAAACATTTTGTAAAATACTAAGTACTTTACTAATGTAAGAGATATTGCTGTAGTATAACTTCAGTGAGGTTAATAGGAAAGATTCAAAACATAAATGCTGAAAGCATAATGATAATCCATTGGTATATGAGGGATATTTATATCATTTATTATACAAAACTCTTGAAAGATATTAAAGAACCATCATTATCAAGTAAACATGGCAATGATCTTAATGCTAGCAATTGCTTTTTGATCATAAAATTATTGGCCCAGAATATCAAAAAAATGTTACTAGCCAATTTAATGGTATAAATATTATATGTGTATAAACCATCTCTATGTGATATTCAAGGCAAATTGAGATATTAATCAATTATTTCAATGCTTACCTTCAAAATGGCCTTATATTTAATAAAAATATTCATTATACAAATTATTTTCCTCTTCTTTGCTTCTGTATCTGATCAGTTACTATAAAGCAAACTGATAATACATTGAGCTGTACTGTTCTGCAAAGAAAAGATGAAAAGAAATAAAATGACGACTCCCAATCTAAAGAAAAAATTAAAATGTCAACAGTCCCTTGGTGACAGTTTTAATGAATCTTTAAAAGAAGCTTATTTTGGAAAGCCTTCTGGTCACCCCCAATTACTATGGTTGCCTTAGTTGTGACAGCTGGTGTATAATCTTTGATTACGCTGTCATTAAAATGTCTTTTATACCTTTTTTAATGCCATCAACGCACCATTTGCTTTTCAAATCACACCCTAAAGTGGGTGGATCATGGGCACTGAGGTATCTATGAAGTTTCTAAGCCTTTTTCACACTTTTAGGAGCTGGTAAATTCAGACACAATGTGGGAATCTGACGCTGCTCCAGCTCTGATATACTAAATTTATCCTAGAATTTTTTTAAACATCAACTCACATTTTTAATCTTTTTTTTTTCTACTCTCTAACTCAACAGGAAAAAAAAAAAAAGTATTAATTTCATTAGAGTTCATCAATGTACCTTGTTGAAAATGGTAATAATGAGGTCAGGACAGAGGGCAGTCACCAAGCACATCAATTACAGCTTCACAGGGAAAAACCACAATAGCCTTATTACCACATCTTTAACCCAGTCAGCAGGCATGAAAATTTGCACCAGTGAAGTAGAGGAGCATGCAGATTCATCTCTGGTATGCGCAGGAAACTTAATGAGGAATCAGAGGGCCTTTTTTTTTTTTTTTTTTTTTTTACCCTTTTCCCAATCATATGGTTTAAAAAATAAATTCAGGTATCTTCACTGAGTCCCAGTTTCTTTGAGAGTAAAATGAAGATAATAATTGCTCTTTTTACTTCTTGGAGTTGTTTGGATACACGTATTGACACCATCTGGAAAGCTCTAATATAATACATCCCTTGTGGTAGTGGTACCTCTACAAGTAAGCTAATCAGAACAGGTGTCCAGTTCCTCGTGGCTCAGCAACCTGGGTGCCACAAAAAGAGGACTGGCCAGGTCAGCTGAGGCAGTTCTGGGTCTGCTCGTGTCTTCAATTGCTCAGCCAGGCAGGAATCCACTTCAAATTTTCATTAGTAAGTAAAAGTTTTTTTAAAAAAATCAGTTTTCAAAAACATTTTGAAAAAAGGATATTTACTATGATTCCATTTTTTCATTGGAGAGATTTTTAAATAGTTCGAAAGATAAAATAAAAAATTTAAGCATCTTAGTAAATTGTTTTCAATAAGAGATCTTTAGGTACTTAAAAGACAAATGTTGATAGAAATGGGGATACAGAAGTTGCTATAAGATTTCAAGAAGCATGAAAGAAATATATTTAAAAGCTATAGTATCTTGCATTTTAATATTTTTAATTATTTATGTTTTGCTTTTTGCTGTATAAACAGTGGAAAGTTTTCTAGTGCTGATCAAAATATCTGATTGGCAATGTCTTGGAATAATGCAAACCAAACAAACCTAAAAGTAATTGGATATATTAAGTTAGGAGATTAAAAAGTTTTAAATCATGAGGTTCATGTGGGAAATGTAATATGAGTTCTTTAATTGGAAAAAGGCTAGTAATCTCAATTTTAAACCTTAAGGCAATTATCCATGAAGTGTGTTACAATTACATTACTTGAAATGAACCATCTATTTACTATATTATTTACTGCATTTCTTAGTTTAAGCTCAGATTTCACTGAAGATTTCTAGGCTCTTTTTTGAGTATGGGAAACTTTCCAGTCATCAAATGCTTATTGCTTTTAAGGCACATCCTTGTCAATATCTCTGCTATTTCACACTATATTTCCTCCACGGCTCATCATAAAGCACTCATCCAGTTCCAGTGATTTACTGCTGGTGAATTTCTAAAATTGCATCATGAATTCCTTCATAGAGACTTCACTCTTTGTTAAACCCACACTGATTTTCCATGAAAAGTGCATTTGAAATTGGAATTTTCCCATCATTATATATAGTAAAGTCTCATGTAAAATATTGAAGTTCTGAACTAGTTCCCTTCTTACATATTAGATATTTAGAGGGCTTGTGATTATGAATGCAGCCTTTGCTTAAGTATATATTGGTTCTGAAATAGGTTCTCCTTTTTAACCATATTCCAAATAATAAAACCTATGTGAATTATTCATAATAAAGGGAGACGATTTTTTGGTGATATGTTAAAAATCATTCCAGAAAAGAATGAATTCTGAAAATCCTGCCATCTGTTACCAATTAAATTCAAAATTTGTAAATGATTGTTAAGTAGACAATGTAGTAAGTATAAAAAATGAGAATTATGATTGCTTTTAGGGAGTTTATTCTCTCTTTAGTAGAATAATTTAAGTATCTGCATAACTACTAATCAATATCAGATAAATGACTGAATAGAGACATTGGGAGACCCACTATGGATTTGGGATGACAGCACTCCTTGAAACTTTCTTAATTTCCAAAAAGAGTTTCCTCAATGCTGTGGGATCTAAATGTTAAGAAATAAGTGTTATAGAACAGGGACCTAATTTTAGCCACATTTATTGGTGTTTTGAACCTATTGTATAGGTCTCTATTATTGATTGAGGCCAAGATAATTATAAGTTAAGGAATGGATATAGTATAAGTATTAGAGGGGTTTTTAAAAAGCATAAATCTTAATGTGTAAAATCATAAATAAGTTAATGACTGACCAAAGCAGTGTTTGGAAAACCAGCTAAATCCCAGGGTCGCTGGAAGGACCATTCACCATCTGTTTGAGGATCTGGAGGTCTGAAAGTGATGACAAGTGTATAGTCATGCAAGCAAAGGAGTAATGGCCCTTTCTCCTTGAGTTTGTGAAGCCTTGACCATTTTATATTTATAAAGACTTGCGGATTACCTGTTTGGGGGCATGTGATGAGTCAGCACATATTGAGAGTATCATGAAGGAAAATGAGAGAATGGAATAAATAATATAAAAATGTGTAAGGAAGGAAGAAGGAAGAAAAAAAATCCTGCCTCTATGTGAAGTTGAATCTTTGAGAATAGCACAATCTCTGTCTCTTGCATGGATTTATCTACTCATGACCACAGTTGATGGATTGTAATACCTGAAGGAGTCTCTAACAGTTGAATGAGTGTGTGCGTTTTCTTTTGGAATCAACAGATGCTTAAAATGGTATTATGAGTCTGCCACTTGTTATATTGTTTCTTTCTGACTATATCAATGTAACTCTTTTAAAACTTTGCTCAGCAATTACCTAATCCAGAAAGATAATGTTATGTTAAGGGCCACTCCTCTTTGCTACTGATGCACATTCAATTACAGCACTTACTAAATTCTATTGATTAAACCCTGGCTTAAAATTTTGGTGGCGAATGTGCCCAAGTACTTTTCTGCTTAGCATAGGCAGACAATCACATATCTTTCTTTCACCCCTGAATTCTCAGTGTCCTTTTCTGTCCACTATCCAGGCACTGATATGTCTAAAGCCTTCTATTCCCGTTTGACTATTCTTCCATGCTCTCAGTTTCCTGACAATGAGAAAGAACCAATTTAACCTGAGCTTTAATGACTAATAATGAGAGTTAATATATTACTCTCACTCATAGACATGTGCATTTAAACATTTGTTTAAATAAGTCCTTCCTTAAGGACATTGTATCTCTAAATTGTAAACTGTACCCCACTCACAGGTTGATTTGAAAAGAGTTTTTGAGTAGAGTATAACTCTTGGTTCATCTCAAAACCATGTTTATTGTTCATCTATATATAATCTCAGCCCTCAATAAATATGATAGTTTGGTTTTGAAAACACAGTCCTCCCAGAATCAGCTCAGCACTTGTCTTGAACATCAGCTACATTCTTACCCATATATCAAGTGGTATGTGACTACTAGCCTTTTTCTTTACGATAACCATGCTATATTTGGCTCAATATTTCTAATCGCATTACCTAAACCTGCTGGACTGCTTTCCTTATCTAAACTATCTAGGGCATTGATAAGAAACTGAGAATTCAGTTTGAAGATGAAGGAAGTATTGAGAGTTAGAATTAAAGATGGGGGAAATATTTTACCTTTTAAGCATATTTCTGTAAAGACTTGATTGATGGTGAGATAATTCTTAATAAAGCTCCCATATCTCACTGTGGTTTTGATTTTCATTTCCTTGATAATTAGAGATGTTGAGCATCTTTTCATGTACCTGTTGACCATCTGTATCTCTTCTTTTGAATAATGTCTCTTTAGGTCTTCTGTCCATTTTTTGATTGGGTTGTTTATTTGTTTGCTTGTTTTTTCAATATTGAGTTGTATGAGCTATTTGTATTTTTCAGATATTAACCCCTTGTCAGTCCCGTCATTTGAAAATATTTTCTCCCATTCTGTCCATTGTCTTTTCATTTTGTTGATGATTTCCTTTCCTGTGCAAAAGTTTTTAAATTTGATGTGGTCTCATTTATTTACTTTTGCTTTTATTTATTTTGCCTTGAGAAACTGATCTAAGAAAAAATATTGCAATTATTTATGAAGGGTGCTCTGCCTATGTTCACTTCTAGGATTTTATGGTGTCATGACTTACATTTAGGTCTTTAAACCATTTTAAGTTTATTTTTGTTTATGGTATGAAGGAGTATTCTCATTTCATTGTTTTACATATAACCATCCAGCTTTCCCAGAAACACTTGTTGAAGACACTGTCTTTCCTCCATTGTATATTCTTGCCTCCTTTGTCATAGATTAATTGTCTGTAGTTTCCTGAGTATGTTTCTGGGCTCTCTATTCTCTTCCATTTATCTATATGTCTGGTTTTGTGCCAGTACCATGCTGTTTTGATTACTGTAGCTTTGTGGTAGAGTTTGAAGTCTTGAAGGGTTACACCTCAAGTTTTTTTCTTTCTCTTTTGGGAATTCTGGGTCTTTTGTAGTTCCATATAAATTTTAGGATTATTTGTTCTAGTTCTGTGAAAAATGTCATGGGTATTTTGATAGGGATTGCATTAAATCTGTAGATTTCTTTGGGTAGTACAGCCATTTTAACAATATTAACATTTCCAATTCAAGATAATGGGATATCTCTCCATTTCTTTGAATCATCTTCAAATTTCTTTATCAATATTTATAGTTTCCAGCATATAGGTCTTTCACATCCTTGGTTAAGTTTATTCCTAGGGTTTTGGTTTTATGGTTTTTGGTTTTCTTGGACACAATTTTGAAAAGAATTTTTTTTTTTTTTTTACTTTCTCTCTCATATTTCATTATTAGTGTTTGGAAATAAAATAGATTTCTGCATATTAATCTTACATCCTGCTACCTTGCTGATGTAATTCTAACAGTTTTTGTGTGGAGTCTTTAGGGTTCTCTATATAAAGTATTATGTCATCTGCAAATAGTGACAGTTTTACCTCTTTCCTTCCAATTTGGATACATTTTATTTCTTGTCAGATTACTGTGGCTAAAACTATCGATACTATGTTAAATAGAAGTGATGACAGTGGGTATTGTCTTGTTCTTAATTTAGCAGGAGGGCTTTCAGCTTGCCACTGTTGGGTATTATGCTGGCTGTGGTTTTTGTTGTAAATGATCTTTATTATGTTAAGATATGTTCCTTCTTTACCCACTTTGATGAGAGTTCTTATCATGATTGGCTGCTGAATTTTGTCAAATGGTTTTTCTGTGCCTATTGAGATGATCATGTAGTTTTTGTCTTTCCTTTTGTTAATGTGGTGTATCACATTGATTGATTTGCATATGTTGAACCATCCTTGTGACCCTGGAATGAAGCCAACTTGATCATGGTGTATTATACTTTTTATGTGTTGTTGGATTTAGTTTGCTAATATTTTGTTGAGGATCTTTACATCTATATTCATCAAAGATATTGGCCTGTAATTTTCTTTCTTTTTCTGGTGTCTATTTTTGATTTTGGTATCAGGGTGATGATGGCTTCATAGAATAAATTTGGGAGTGTACCCTTTTCTTCAGTCTTTTAGAATAGTTTGAGAAAGATAAGTATAAGTTCTTCTTTATATGTTTGGTAGAATTCCCCAGTGAAATTGTGTGGTCCTAGACTTCTGTTTGTAGGGAGGTTTTTAATTTTTTTTTTTAAATTACAGATTCTATTTCTCTTGTAGTGATTGGTCTGTTCAAATTGTTTGTTCCTTCTTGACTCAGTCTTGGCATGTTATGTTTCTAGAAATTTGTCCATTTCTTCTAAGTTGTCCAATTTGTTTGCATATAGCTTTTCATAGTATTCTCTTATGATTTTTTCTATTTCTGTGTATTTATTTTTATTTCTCCTCTTTCATTTCTTATTTTGTTTATTTGGGTCTCTTGCTTTTCTTCATGGTGAGCCTGGCTAGAGGTTTGTCAATTTTGTTTATCTTTTCAGAAAAGAAGCTGTTGGTTTTATTGATCTTTTCTATTGTTTTTTTGATCTCTGTTTTATTTATTTCCTCTCTGATCCTTGCTTTTTCCTTCCTGCTATTGACTTTGGGTTTTGTTTGTTTTTCCTTTTCTAATACTTTTAGGTGGTAGATTACGTTGTTCATTTGAGATTTTTCTTGTTTCTTGAGGAAGCCTATATTGCAATAAACTTCTCTCTTAGAACTGCTTTTGCTGCATTCCATAGATTTTGTAAGGTCGTGTTTTCATTTTTTCTTATCTCAAGGTATTTTCTGATTTCTTCTTTGATTTCATCATTGACCCATTGTTTCTTTAATAGGATGTTTTTTAGTCTCCACGAGTTTTTTCTTTTCCTGTTTTTTCTTTCTGTAGTTGATTTCTAGCTTCATACAGTTGTGGTCAGAAAAGATGCTTGAAATAATTTCTCTCAAATTTGTTAAGACTTGTTTTGTGTCCTGATATATGGTCTATCCTAGAGAATGTTTCATGCATGCTTGAAAAGAATGTGTATTCTCTTTTTTCTGGTTGTTGTATCCTTTAGATATCAACTAAGTCCAACTGGTCTATTGTGTCACTTAGGACTTCTGTTACCTTACTGATATTCTGTCAGGATGATCTGCCCATTGATGTCAATGAGGTGTTAAAATTTTCTATTATTATTGTATTACTGTCAATTTCTCCTATTCATGTCTGTTGGTATTTGCTTGATATATTTTGGTGCTCCTGTATTGGGTGTGTGTATGTTAACAAGCATAATAGCTTCTTCTTGTATTGATCTCTTTATAATTACATAATGTTTTTTTTGTTTTTCTTTATAGCCTTTGTTTTAAAGTCTATTTTGTCTGATATGAGTATTGCTACCCCTGCTTTCTTCTCATTTCCATTTGCATGAAACATCTTTTTCAATACTCTCACAATGTGTGTGTGTTTTGCCTTGAAATATCTCTTGTGAGCAGCATATTGAAGGTTCTGTTTTTTTTTTTTTTGATCGGAGCATTTAGTCCATTGACAATTAAAGTAATTATTGACAGACCTTCAAGATGGTGGAGGAGTGAGACATGGAGATCACCTCCCTCCCCACAAATATATCAGAAATACATACACATGTGTAACAACTCCTAGAGAACACCTACTGAACGCTGGCAGAAGACCTCAGACTTCCAAAAGGCAAGAAACTCCCCACGTACCTGGGTAGGGCAAAAGAAAAAAGACAAAACAGAGACAAAAGAATAGGGATGGGACCTGCACCTCTGGGAGGGAGCTGTAAAGGAGGAAGAGTTTCCACACACTAGGAAGCCCCTTCACTGGTGGAGACAGGGGGTGGGCGGGGTGGGGGGAAGCTTCAGAGCCACGGAGGAGAGTGCAGCAATAGGGGGGCAGAGGGCAAAGCGGAGAGATCTCCTCACAGAGGATCAGTGCCGACCAGCACTCACCAGCCTGAGAGGCTTGTCTACTCACCAGCTGGGGTGGGTGGGGGCTGGGAGCTGAGGCTCCGGCTTCGGAGGTCAGATCCCAGGGAGAGGACTCGGGTTGGCTGTGTGAACAGAGCCTGAAGGGGGTTAGTGCGCCACAGCTAGCTGGGACGGAGTCCAGGAAAAAGTATGGACCTGCCTAAGAGGAAAGAGACCATTGTTTTGGGGTGCACGAGGAGAGGGGATTCAAATCACTGCCTAAACGAGCTCCAGAGGTGGTGTGAGCTGCGGCTATCAGCGCAGACACCAGAGACGGGTATGAAACGCTAAGGCTGCTGCTGCGGCCACCAAGAAGACTGTGTGCAAGCACAGGTCACTATCCACACCTCCCCACCTGGGAGCCTGTGCAGCCGCCACTGCCAGGGTCCCGTGATCCAGGGACAACTTCCCTGGGAGAACACACGGCGTGCCTCAGGCTGGTGCAACGCCATGTTGGCCTTTGCCGCCACAGGCTTGGCCCCGCATTCTGTACCCCTCCTTCCCCCTGGCCTGAGTGAGCCAGAGCCCCCTAATAAGCTTCTACTTTAACCCCGTCCTGTCTGAGCGAAGAAGAGACACACTCAGATGACCTACATGCAGAGGCAGGGCCAAATCCAAAGCTGAACACCAGGAGCTGTGCAAACAAAAAAGAGAAAGGGAAATTTCTCCCAGCAACCTCAGGAGCAGTGGATTAAATCTCCACAACCTACTTGATGTACCCTGCATCTCTGGAATACCTGAATAGACAATGAATCATCCCAAAATTGAGGCGGTGGACTTTGAGAGCAACAGTAGACTTGGGGTTTTCTTTCTGCATCTAATTTGTTTCTGGTTTTATGTTTATCTTAGTTTAGTATTTAGAGTTTATTATTATTGGTAGATTTGTTTATTGATTTAGTTACTCTTTTCTTTATTTTTTTAATATAGATATATATATATATTTTGTCTTTTTCTCTTTTTCTGAATGTGTGTGTGTATGCTTCTTTGTGTGATTTTGTCCATATAGCTTTGCTTTTACCACTTGTACTAGGGTTCTGTCTGTACGTTTTTATTTCTTTTATTTATTCTTTTTAGGTATAGTTTTTAGCGCTTGTTATCACTGGTGGATTTGTTTTTTGGTTTGGTTGCTCTCTTCTTTCTTTCTTTCTTTCTTTTTTTTCTTTTTCTTTTTTTCTTTTTAATATTTTTTAATATTTTTATTTTAATAACTTTATTTATTTATTTATTTTTCTTTCTTTTTTTCTCCCTTTTCTTCTGAGTGGTGTGGCTGACAGGGTCTTGGTGCTCCAGCTGTGTGTCAGTCCAGTGCCTCTGAGGTCGGAGAGCCGAGTTCAGGACATTGGTTCACCAGAGACCTCCTAGGTCCACATAATATCAAACAGCAAAAGATATCCCAGAGATCTCCATCTCAATACTAAGTCCCAGCTCTGCTCAACGACCAGCAAGTTACAGTGCTGGACACGCTATGCCAAACAACTAGCAAGACAGGAACACAACCCCATCCATTAGAAGAGAGGCTGCCAAAAATCATAATAAGATCATAGGCACCCCAAAACACACCACTGGATGCAGTCTTGCCCACAAGAAAGACAAGATCCAGCCTCATCCACCAGAACACAGGCACCAGTCCCCTTCACCAGGAAGCCTACACAACCCACTGAACCAACCTTAGCCACTGGGGGCAGACACCAAAAACAATGGAAACTACGAACCTGCAGCCGGCGAAAAGGAGACCCCAAACACAGTAAGTTAAGCAAAATGAGAAAACAGAGAAACACACAGTAGATGAAGGAGCAAGGTAAAAACCCATCAGACCAAACAAATGAAGAGGAAATATGCAGTCTACCTGAAAAAGAATTCAGAATAATGATAGAAAAGATGATCCAATATCGTGGAAATAGAATGGAAAAAATACAAGAAACGTTTAACAAGGACCTAGAAGAATTAAAGAGCAAGCACACAATGATTAACAATACAATAAATGAAATTAAAAATTCTCTAGAAAGAAACAACAGGAGAATAACTGAGGCAGAAGAACGAATAAGTGGCCTGGAAGATAGAATAGTGGAAATAACTACTGCAGAGCAGAATAAAGAACAACAAATGAAGAGAATTGAGGACAGTCTCAGAGACCTCTGGGAAAATATTAAACACATCAACATTCGAATTATAGGGGTCCCAGAAGAAGAAGAGTAAAAGAAAGGGAATGAGAAAATATTTGAAGAGATTATAGTTGAAAACTTCCCTAATATGGGAAAGGAAATAGTCAATGAAGTCCAGGAAGAGCAGAGACTCCCATACAGGATAAATCCAAGGAGAAACGTGCCAAGACACATATTAATCAAACTATCAAAAATTAAATACACAGAAAAAATATTAAAAGCAGCAAGAAAAAACAACAAATAACATACAAGGGAATCCCCATAATGTTAACAGCTGATCTTTCAGCAGAAACTCTGCAAGCCAGAAGGAGTGGCAGGACATAATGAAAGTGATGAAAGGGAAAAACCTACAACCAAGATTAATCTACCCAGCAAGGATCTCATTCAGATTTGATGGAGAAATTAAAACCTTTACAGACAAGCAAAAGCTAAGAGACTTCAGCACCACCAAACCAGCTTTACAACAAATCCTAAAGGAACTTCTCTAGGCAAGAAACACAAGAGAAGGAAAACACCTACAAAAACCCAAAACAATTAAGAAAATGGTAATAAGAATGTACATATTGATAATTACCTTAAATGTAAATGGATTAAATGTTCCAACCAAAAGACATAGACTGGCTGAATGGATACAAATATAAGACCCATATATATGCTGTCTACAAGAGACCCACTACAGACTGAGGGACACATACTACCTGAGAGTAGGGGATGGAAAAGAATATTCCATGCAAATGGAAATCAAAAGAAAGCTGGAGTAGCAATTCTCATATCAGACAAAATAGACTTTAAAATAAAGACTATTACAAGAGACAAAGAAGGACACTACATAATGATCAAGGGATCAATCCAAGAAGAAGATATGACAGTTGTAAATATTTATGCACCCAATATAGGAGCACCTCAATACATAAGGCAAATGCTAACAGCCATAAAAGGAGAAATCGACAGTAACACAATCATAGTAGGGGACTTTTAACACCCCACTTTCAACAGTGGACAGGTCATCAAAAATGAAAATAAATAAGGAAACACAAGCTTTAAATGATACATTAAACAAGATGGACTTACTTGATATGTATAGGACATTCCATCCAAAAACAACAGAATACACATTCTTCTCAAGTGCTCATGGAACATTCTCCAGGATAGATCATATTTTGGTTCACAAATCAAGCCTTGGTAAATTTAAGAAAATTGAAATTATATCAAATATGTTTTCCAACCACAACACTATGAGACTAGATATCAATTACAGGAAAAAGTCTGTAAAAAACACAAACACATGGAGGCTAAACAATACACTGCTAAGTAACCAAGAGATCACTGAAGAAATCAAAGAGGAAATCAAAAAATACCTAGAAACAAATTACAATGAAAACAAGACTACACAACACCTATGGGATGCAGCAAAAGCAGTTCTAAGTTGGCAGTTTATAGCAATACAATCCTACCTCAAGAAACAAGAAACATCTCAAATAAACAACCTAACCTTACACGTAAAGCAATTAGAGAAAGAAGAACAAAAGCCCCCAAAGTTAGCAGAAGGAAAGAAATCAAAAAGATCAGATCAGAAATAAATGAAAAAGGAATGAAGGAAACAATAGCAGAGATCAATAAAACTAAACGTTGGTTCTTTGAGAAGGTAAACAAGATTGATAACCCACTACCCAGACTCATCAAGAAAGAAAGGGAGAAGACTCAAATCAATAGAACTATAAATGAAAAAGGAGAAGTAACAACTGGCACTGCAGAAATACAAAGGATCATGAAAGATTACTACAAGCAATATACGCAAATAAAATGGAGAACCTGGAAGACATGGACCAATTCTTAGAAAAGCACAACCTTCCAAGACAGAACCAGGAAGAAATAGAAAATATAAATAGACCAATCACAAGCACTGAAATTGAGACTGTGATTAAAAATCTTCCAACAAACAAAAGCCCAGGACCAGATGGCTTCACAGGTGAATTGTATCACACATTTAGAGAAGAGCTAACACCCATCCTTCTCAAACTCTTCCAAAATATAGCAGAGGGAAGGACACTCCCAAACTCATTCTACGAGTGAGTGATTCCACCATCACCCTGATACCAAAACCAGACAAAGGTGTCATAAAGAAAGAAAACTACAGGCCAATATCACTGATGAACAAAGGTGCAAAAATCCTCAACAAAATACTAGCAAACAGAATCCAACAGAACATTGAAAGGATCATACACCATGATCAAGTGAGGTTTATCCCAGGAATGCAAGGATTCTTCAGTATATGCAAACCAATCAATGTGATACACCATATTAACAAGCTGATGGATAAAAACCATATGATCATCTCAATAGATGCAGAAAAAAGCTTTTGACAAAATTCAACACCAATTTATGATAAAAACCCTCCAGAAAGTAGGCATAGAGGAAATCTACCTCAACATAATAAAGGCCCTATATGACAAACCCACAGCCAATATCATTCTCAATGGTGAAAAACTGAAAGCATTTCCTCTAAGATCAGGAACAAGGCAAGGTTGTCCACTCTCACCACTCTTATTCAGCATTGTTTTGAAAGTTTTAGCCACAGCAATCAGAGAAGAAAAAGAAATAAAAAGAATCCAAATCAGAAAAGAAGAAGTAAAACTGTCACTGTTTGCAGGTGACATGATACTATACATACAGAATCCTAAAGATGCCACCAGAAAACTACTAGAGCTAATCAATGAATTTGGTAATGCAGCAGGATATAAAATTAATGGACAGAAATCTCTTGCATTCCTATACACTAATGATGAAAAATCTGAAAGAGAAATTAAGGAAACGCTCCCATTTCCCACTGCAACAAAAAGAATAAAATACCTAGGAATAAACCTACCTAGGGAGACAAAAGACTGTATGCAGAAAACTGTAAGAAACTGATGAAAGAAATTAAACCTGATACGAACAGTTGGAGAGATATACCATGTTCTTGGACTGGAAGAATCAACATAGTGAAAATGACTATACTACCCAAAGCAATCTACAGATTCAGTCCATCCCTATAAAACTACCAATAGCATTTTTCACAGAACTAGAGAAAACAATTTCACAATTTGTATAGAAACACAAAAGACCCTGAATAGCCAAAGCAATCTTGAGAAAGAAAAACGGAGCTGGAGGAATCAGGGTCCTGGACTTCAGACTACACTACAAAGCTACAGTAACCAAGATAGTATAGTACTACCACAAAAACAGAAATATAGATCAATGGAACAGGATTGAAAGCCCAGAGATAAACCCACGCACATATGGTCACCTTATTTTTGATAAAGGAGGCAAGAATATACAATGGAGGAAAGATGGCCTCTTCAATAAGTGTTGCTGGGAAAACTGGATAGCTACATGTCAAAGAATGAAATTAGAGCACTGCCTAACACTGTACACAAAAGTACACTCTAAATGGATTAAAGACCTAAATGTAATGCCAGACACTATAAAACTCTTAGAGGAAACATAGGCAGAACACTCTATAACATAAATCACAGCAAGATCCTTTTTGACCCACCTCCTAGAGAAATGTAAATAAAAACAAAAATACACAAATGGGACCTAATGAAACTTAAAAGCTTTTGCACAGCAAAGGAAAACATAAACAAGATGAAAAGACAACCCTTAGAATGGGAGAAGATATTTGCCAATGAAGCAACTGACAAAGGATTAATCTCCAAAATTTACAAGCAGCTCATGCAGCTCAGTATCAAGAAAACAAACAACCCAATCCAAACATGGGCAGAAGACCTAAATAGACATTTCTCCAAAGAAGATATACAGATTTCCAACAAACACATGAAGGGATGCTCAACATCACTAATCATAAGAGAAATGCAAATCAAAACTACAATGAGGTATCATCTCACACCAGTCAGAATGGCCATCATCAAAAAATCTACAAACAATAAATGCTGGAGAGGGTGTGGAGAAAAGGGAGCCCTCTTGCATTGTTGGTGGGGATATAAATTGATACAACCACTATGGAGAACATATGGATGTTCCTTAAAAGACTAAAAATAGAACTACCATATGACCCAGCAATCCCACTACTGGGCATATGCTGTGAGAAACCATAATTCAAAAAGTGTCATGTACCACAATGTTCATTGCAGCTCTATTTACAATAGCCACGACATGGAAGCATCCTAAGTGTCCACTGACAGATGAGTGGATAAAGAAGATGTGGTACATATATACAATGGAATATTACTCAGCCATAAGAAGAAATGAAATTGAGTTATTTGTAGTGAGGTGGATGGACCTAGAGCCTCTCATACAGAGTGAAGTAAGTCAGAAAGAGGAAATGAAATACCATATGCTAACACATATATATGGAATCTAAAAAAAAAAAAAAATGGTTCTGAAAAACCTAGGGGCAGGACAGGAATAAAGACGCAGAAGTAGATAATGGACTTGAGGACATGGGGAGGGGGTATGGTAAGCTGGGACAAAGTGAGAGAGTGGCATGGACATATATACACTACCAAATGTAAAATAGATAGCTAGTGGGAAGCAGCCACATAGCACAGGGAGATCAGCTCGGTGCTATATGTCCTTCTAGAGGGGTGGGATAGGGAGGGTGGGAGGGAGACTCAAAGGGAGGAGATATGGGGATATATGTGTATGTATAGCTGATTCACTTTGTTATAAAGCAGAAACTAACACACCATTGTAAAGCAATTATACTCCAATAAAGATGTTAAAAAAATAAATAAATGATTTAAAAATAAAGTAATTATTGATAGATATGTACTTATTGCAATATTTTTCCTTGTTTTCCAGGTATTTTTGTAGTTCTTTTTTCATTTCTTCTTTTTGTTTTTCATTTTGTGGTTTGATGGTTTTCTTTTGTAGCATACTGGAGTTTATTTTTGTGTGTGAATCTGTTGTATGTTTTTGATTTTTGGTTACCATGGGGCTTATGTAAATTGATCCACACCTATATCTACTTGCTTTAAACTGATAGTCATTCAAGTCCAATCACACTCTAAAAGACCTGTTTGTTTTCTACTCCTCTCCTCAAAGTTTTGTGATTTTGATGCCCTATTTTACATCATCATACTTATCCTTTTACTGTTTCTTGTAGTTATATTTGCTTTTACAATTATTTTTTAATCTACATACTGGTTTATTTAAGTGGTTGTCAATCCTTACTTTAAATTTACCTTTCCTATTGGGCTTTTCCCTTTTTTGTAGATTCTTACTTCTTTTTCATTTCAAGAAGACCCTTCAATATTTCTTTTAGGGCAAGCTTAGTATTGCTAATTCCTTTTGTTTCTGCTTGTCTGAGAAATTCTTTATCTCTCCTGTTGTAAATGATAATCTTGCTGGGTAGAGTGTCCTAGGTTGCAGGGGTTGCAAGTGTTTCCTCTCAGGGCTTTGAGTATATCCTTCCACTCCCTCCTGGCCTGCAAATTTTTGTAGAGAAATCAGCTGATAGCCTTAGTGAGCTTTCCTTGTAAATGACTCTTTGGTTTTCTTTTGCTGCTTTTAGAATCCTCTCTTTAACTTTGCCATTGTAATTATGATATGTCTTGATGTGGGTCTATTTGGGTTTATCTTATTTGAGACTTTCTGTGGTTCCTGTACCTGTATATATTTTCTTCTTTAGGTTTGAGAACTTTTCTGTCATAATTTCTTCAAATACATTTTCGATCCCCTTCTCTCTCTTTTCTCCTTCTGGAACTCCTATTATGTAGGTTTGCATGTTTTATTTTATCTCATATGTCTTGTATGTTGCTTTTATTTTTTTTCTTATTTGTCTTTTTGTCTGCTGTTCTGATTGGGTGATTTCCATTGTTCTATCTTCCATATCCCTCCCAGGGGTGGAGCTCCCAGCTTTATGCCTTTTTTCTGTTCAACCCAGTCACATGGAAATCTTTCTGTGGCTTTGGTTGTATAGGAATTCTTCTGCCAGTTTCAAGTTAGTTTTCCATGTGAATTGTTTCACATGAAGATGTATTTTTGATGTGTTTGTGGGGGGAGGTGAGCTCCATGCCTTCCTACTCCACCATCTTGTTCTGACCTCTGAAAAAAATATGTTTTAAGAAGGAAGTTTATTTCAGCATCCCTCAGTATTTTCCTATTTTTTTCTGTGTCTTCTGCCCCTTATGTTGCTTCTTAATGACATAAACTTCATATTAAAGTGCATATGTGTATATATGAATCTCTGTGTGTGCATGTACATATATGAATATATATGATATCTATCTCTATGATATTCATAGATATGATATATGATACCTATCTTTATGAAATAGATAAATGATAGATATTCATCCAGATTGCTGAATAGCCCTGAGATTAAGGTTGATAGCACATGGCTAAGAAGAAAGTAATTAAATTCTAATACTCTATGTTCTAAGAGGGCTCAGATCTTAGTGTAAGATGATGCTCAAGAGAAACCAGATGGTGTTTTCTGTGTTTATCTTCAGGAGACTCTAGAGAAAGTGAAAGTTCTGAGAGAAACATTCTAGGTGGCTAAGTTTAGGGTCTATTTTCTCTCAGGAGAGCTTGGTTGGTTCCTTAAGGCAAGGGGTTATATTTTAATAGAGGGACTAGTACCTGACCCTGGTCTGGAGATGTCTAAAGCAATCAGGTGTACAGGAATAGCCCACACTTAAGGATTCAAAGGACCAAATTCTGTGTGCCTAGGAATGAGAAGATAGAGTTTCCCCCTTCCCCATTCAAACTTAGAAGTTGGAAATAGGCCTGGAATGGCCTCTTTCATAGCATGGTTTGTGTCATTGTTGAGCTGAGGGATCATGTCAGCCTATCAGTCTCACAGACAATACCACATGAATTGTCAGTAGGACTGAGTGAGACATAGCTTAGCTTGTGGAGGTCCCCCATGAGGAAAGGACTTTGTTGACATGTCTAAGCATGACTACAAGAAACATCTATACTTCCTTCTTGATTCTGCTCTATAACCTCATCAACATATTCATTCTATGACCTCAGGTTGCTTTAGATAAATTGACTAGTGAATACATAATTCAAAATAAAATATTCCAACATGATTTCCACCAATAAAAATTCCTGTTATCTGAGGAATATGGGAATTGAAGGCAGTGTAGCAGGAGGAAGAGGGAACCAAACTGATTATTTTTACAACACTGATTGTGTGGCAAGCAGTACACTCAGTACCCTACATGTAATACATCACTTAATCTCTACAACAACCCTGTGAAATAATAAAATTCATTAGATGAGAAAAGTGATTTTCGGAGCACAGAACTAATTTTGTCTAAGACCACACAAAGAAGTATTGGCAGAATCAGAAACAACCCTAGGTCTGTCTTCCTCAGGAGTTGAAATGCTTTTTGTTATGACAGCTTCAGTAAGGAGAACATTTTCATCAGGGGACCTTTTTATACCTTACATTTTAAGTTTTCTTCTCCACTCATTTATAAAATGATGATTGCTTTTAAAACCTATTCTCATGGTATCTATGTATCCCTAAATTAAAAATGCATATATTCAAAAGATTTTAAAATTTTGATCATGTACTACCTTAACAAGTCTAGATGTATACATTCTCAATATATCTGTATTTATTTATAAAATTTTTAAATAATATTTTTAATATGAGGTAAACATGTCATATGGTATTATGTACAGTTGACCCTTGAACAACGTGGGGTGTTAGGAATGCTGACGTCCTGTGCAGTGGAAAATCCATGTATAACTTTACAGTTGGTGCTCTGTATCTGTGGTTTTGCATTCCTGTATTCAACCAACTGTGCATCAGCATAGTACTATATTATGTGTTTATTGAAAAAATTCCACATACAAGTGGATGAGTACAGTTCAAGTCCATATTGTTCAAGGGTCAGCTGTACTTTATAAGTATTAACTCGTTTATTTATCACATCACCCATGAGGGTACTATTTTTATCCTTATTTTAAAGATAAGGCACAGAGAAGTAATTTTGCCAAAGTGCCTTATTTAGTAGATGATGAAGATGGGATTTGGACCGAAGTTTTCAGCTTCCAGAGGCATACCTTTAATCACTTTGATACATTATTGCTTCTATATGTCCTACTAAGATAATGGTATGAATTACACAATTGCATTGAGTTGCATGAATATTATACAATGTACACAAACATAGAAATTAAAAACTGATGAAAAAACAAACTGTTGAAAAACAAATATGAAACTGTGTTCTGTTATGTCTTCTAAGCTTGAAAGGATCATCTTTTGCAGCCCAGTTTGGAAAATACTGATTTATTTTCTAGAAATTTGATCTCATCTTGACTTTAACAATTGCAATGCTGCCTTTAGTTATATTTTGAGAAGAGGATTTTATTACTTTACAAAACAAGCAAGGGAGAGATAGGAGTTTTATTCCCTCGAAAGGTTTTGTTGACTAGACCCTGAAGATCATCTTTGGAATAAGAAAGAAAAGAACATATGGAAATTAGTAGCAAACTATCAAAAGAACGATATTTCAGAAGCAGTAAGCAGAGTTTAAAAACTATCTGTTTATTTATTGAATATGTCGGTATAATAAACATGCTTTGCAGGAGATCAGTTGGGTTAGCAGGAATGGTTTTATCTCCATTGTCTGACTGATTAGACCAAGAATCCTCTCCTTCTGAAGAAATGCTTTCCTATCAGACATAGAAACTTAAAAAAGAAAAAGCACTAATTAAATATTTATCTACGTTAAATGCGTAAGATTTAGCATTATAGAAACAGAAAAGATTGTTTCATTTAGTTTAATGAAATTCATACTCTAATAGGAATTTTTATATAACAAACTACTACATTTCTGCTATTTGTCCAATTTTTGCTTTTGGCAAAAACATGAGTCTTAGCTTCATTGCACATTTCCCTCCGAGTTTTCCCAGCCACAAGTAGACAGGTAATTCGTATGTCTCAGTGGGGGTGTTTTGGAGCATGTTTCATGCACGATTTCAGAGAGAGAGGCAAATGAGATAACCAGGAGAGATCCCAGGAGCTAACTTTTCCTAGGCAGAAGCTCCATTTAAAAAGCATAACATCGTAATAAAAATTAAAAATTCACAAAGTGCATAGAGGCAATGTTTGTGGTTACAGGAAAAGAGACCGAATTTAATCAATCTTTTCCCTAAGAATTCTGTTATTTATTGCAGATATGACAGGGACTTATTTTGGTGGTGGAATTTAGCTAGTAAGCAAATGTCAACATGGAATTGCCAATTTCAATCATCAAACTCAGTCTCAATATCTTTCATCTTGAAAACAGTTTCAATGAAAGTTGCTAATAAACAGAAGGGAGACTATTCAATTCCAAATACTTTAACTTGATATATTAAAAATATTTAAAATTTACTCTTCAAAGCTTGAGAACATGTCATATTACTCTATCTTTAGAAAAATCACTTTAATATAGCTTGCTTTATTTATAATCATTTCACATTTTCTAAAAATAAGGGTTATTCTATGGAGAGAATATTTTATATAATTTGTGCATTTTCTAGTATTTTTTTTTTTTAATGAATTTGGAATTTCTGTCTGCCCAACATATACTTAAGCCCACAAAGCTTAACATTAGAATATATTTTCTCTGGAAGTTCTCAGATATTATCTCCTATAAAAGAGAGACATACTAAGAAAAACAGTTTTTTAAAAGATGTTTTAAATTCAATATATATTATGAAGAGTAGATCTACTTTCTTAAGAGAATACAGAATCTACCCTACCCAATTAAATACATCCCCATGCTAACTGTTTCTATGGCCAAACAGAACTAGATATTCATATTCTCTAGATGAATGACATATCTTATCAGCAGCAAAATAATGCTAAAGCCAAGATCCCCAAACTTATTGTTTTTTACATACTTTGAATTGTGAGTTACAACAATTATACTCAATTCAGAAAGATGAACTCTACAAACTATTCAACAATACAAAGTGTTTACTTCACCCAGCCATTGATAACATATAAATGAGAAAACATGAATTAGAACTTGATTTGATCCTAGGCCTGGATGACAGACAAGGCAACATTTTATCTAAAAATGTTTTTACTTAGAATTCCCAGGGATGAAGTATTATACTTCCAAAATGTAAAAGCAACTCTAAAATAATGGATAGATAGATATGGATCTAAAGCAACTCCAAAATATGGATAGATAGATAGAAAAAAAAATATATATATATATAATGCATAATCTAAATTCTAAATATTGCTTAGGACCTCTTCTATAGATGATTTTAAGAAGAAAATATTTCAAGGATTGGATCCTCTTTTTCAAATAAAGCACATTCTCTTTGACTCTGTTCCATACGTTATTTTGCAAATGCTATTTGTATATTGAAGTATTCAAAACTGAAAAATCCTAATTGGCTTATTTTAATGAGTACATTGTCAATTCTTAATACTGTGACATTACACTAGTAGCGCCTTGGGTAGTACAAAAGCCCTCCTTTTTGCATGCCTGGTTGTGTTTCAAAAATGTCTTACATACCTTTGAATTTACTTTATTCTCTTTACAGAAATTTAATGCATTGTTAATATAAAAATTCAACAAATTACATGCTCCATTTAGATTACAAATATTATATATCCAATAAGTAAGATACAGGTTTTAAAACCACTGGAATAATTCAGGAATGCCATGTTGCCTCATCAAATAACTGTACCTTAGTGGAATTACATTTATAGCATGGCATGTTTATAATAGGACCTGCTCCTATTTCACTACTGTTAGATCTTTTTCCAGATATTATCACTTTACCCTTTTCTTACTTTACATTTTATCTTTCTTCTGTCAGACTAGAAGAAAAGAGATAAAATAATACTCTTAAACAAAGCTCCTGTCTATATAAACAATTTAAATTACCCAATCAGCATGTCAGCATTATTCCTGAGGCCTAATTTTGTGTCATCCTTGGAAAGAAGTGCTGCACAGGACAATAGTACCTTCTCTAATCCTTACTGCTAGAACCATTCCAAACACAGGATCTCAGAAGAGCCCCATCTGTGAGTCCAAGGGCTTCTGGGGGCATCTGGATGACTCCACAGAGTGAGTAGGGAGTGGTAGAGACTCACAGGGTACCCTGAAGTGTACCAGTTAGAACACAGTATGTCCTGCTCTTACAATGTTACCTATCCTGACAGCTCCAGGACATCCAAAAGAAACAAAGAAAATTTTGGAGAAGGCACATCTGAGCACCGGAAACCCAGTGAAGCCAGGGGCCTGGAACAGAGGCGTGGCTTACTATGTTGAAAAGCAATATTCCTATGAAAAGCCCTACTGTCTTTTTTTATCAGGATATTTTAATAACCTCCTTTATACATTATATAGTTGAGTGACTAAATCACAAGTACATAGTTCTCTAACTTTTCTCCTTTTTCATCCTTGTAATTAATACTCAACAGTTTTTACTTTAACTTAAGTTTTAGCTCTGAACTCAGGTTAAAATGGTTTTTCCCCTAAAGCACTTAAATGTAATGTGAACAGATAGAAACGGGGCAATTTTAAACATAGTTAAAAAGACTTTCTTATAATTGTCCTGCTTTAATTAACCTTACATATTCCTCTTCTTTGAAAAATATTCCATGATTTTCATTGATGATTTAAGAATTCAAGTGTTACAGGAATAATATTAGCCAAAATTATGAAGTAATAATTATTAAAGTATTGAGTACAATACATGCCCAACAAATACAAGAGGAGTTTGAATATGAAATGAATTTTATATTCATTGCATTATGTTCTCTTTTAATAACCTGTCACCTTTATCAATTAATTTATTCATTCAGCAAACATTATTGAGTGCTTCTTATGTGTAACACACTAATCTAGATCTGGATAAACATTACATAATAGAACAGAAAAAAAGATCCTTCACATTCACTTTCTTTTTTTTAAATTTTTTAATATAATTTTACTTTTTTTTATACAGCAGGTTCTTATTAGTTATCCATTTTATACATATTAGTGTATACATGTCAATCCCAATCTCCCAGTTCATCCCACCACCACCCCCCACCCCCACCGCTCTCCCACCTTGGTGTCCATACGTTTGTTCTCTACATCTGTGTCTCAATTTCTGCCCTGCAAACTGGTTCATCTGTACCATTTTTCGAGGTTTCACATGTATGCGTTAATATACAATATTTGTTTTTCTCTTTCTGACTTACTTCACTCTGTATGACAGTCTCTAGATCCATCCACGTCTCTACAAATGACCCAATTACGTTCCTTTTTATGGCTGAGTACTGTTCCATTGTATATATGTACCACATCTTCTTTATCCATTCGTCTGTTGATGGGCATTTAGGTTGCTTCCATGACCTGGCTATTGTAAATAGTGCTGCGATGAACATTTGGGTGCATTGTCTTTTTGAATTATGGTTTTCTGAGAGTATATGCCCAGTAGTGGGATTGCTGGGTCACATGGTAATTCTATTTTTAGTTTTTGAAGGAACCTCCATACCGTTCTCCATAGTGACTTTATCAACTTACATTCCCACCAACAGTGAAAGAGGGTTCCGTTTTCTCCACACTCTCTCCCACATTTATTGTTTGTAGATTTTCTGATGATGCCCAGTCTAACTGGTGTGAGGTGATACTTCATTGTAGTTTTGATTTGCATTTCTCTAATGATTAATGATGTTGAGCATTCTTTCATATTTTTGTTGGCCATCTGTATATCTTCTTTGGAGAAATGTCTATTTAGGTCTTCTGCCCATTTTTGGATTGGGTTGTTTGTTTTTTAAATATTGAGCTGCATGAGCTATTTATATATTTTAGAGATTAATCCTTTGTCTGTTGATTCGTTAGCAAATATTTTCTCCCATTCTGAGGGTTGTCTTTTCATCTTGTTTGTAGTTTCCTTTGCTGTGCAAAAGCTTTTAAGTTTCATTAGGTCCTATTTGTTTATTTTTGTTTTTATTTTCATTACACTAGGAGGTGGATCCAAAAAGATCTTGCTGTGATTTATGTCAAAGAGTGTTCTTCCTATGTTTTCCTCTAAGAGTTTTATACTGTCTGGTCTTACATTTACCTCTCTAATCCATTTTGATTTTATTTTTGTGTATGATGTTAGGGAGTGTTCTAATTTCATTCTTTTACATGTAGCTGTCCAGTTTTCCCAGCATCACTTATTGAAGAGGCCGTCTTTTCTCCATTGTATATTCTTGCCTCCTTTAACAAAGATAAGGTGACCATATGTGCGTGGATTTATCTCTGGGCTTTCTATCCTGTTCCATTGATCTATATTTCTGTTTTTGTGCCAGTACCATATTGTATTGATTACTGTAGCTTTGTAGTATAGTCTGAAGTCAGGGAGCTGATTCCTCCAGCTCCATTCTTTTCCCTCAAGACTGCTTTGGCTATTCCGGATCTTTTGGGTCTCCATACAAATTTTAAGAATTTTTGTTGTAGTTCTGTAAAAAACGCCATTGGTAATTTGATAGGGATTGCATTGAATCTGTAGATTGCTTTGGGTAGTATAGTCATTTTCACAATATTGATTCTTCCAATCCAAGAATATGGTATATCTCTGCATGTTTGTTTCAGCTTTAATTTCTTTCAACAGTGTCTTATAGTTTTCTGCCTACAGGTCTTTTGTCTCCCTAGGTAAGTTTATTCCTGGGTATTTTATTCTTTTTGTTGCATTGGTAAATGGGAGTGTTTGTTTCCTTAATTTTCCTTTCACATTTTTCATCATTAGTGTATAGGAATGCAAGAGATTTCTGTGCATTAATTTTGTATCCTGCAACTTTATCAAATTCATTGATTAGCTCTAGTAGTTTTCTGTTGGCATCTTTAGGATTCTCTGTGTATAGTATCATGTCATCTGCAAACAGTGACAGTTTTACTTCTTCTTTTCCAATTTGTATTCCTTTTATTTCTTTTTCTTCTCTGATTGCCGTGGCTAGGACTTCCAAAGCTATGTTGAATAATAATGGTGAGAGTGGACATCCTTGTCTTGTTCCTGATCTTAGAGGAAATGCTTTCAGTTTTTCTCCATTGAGAATGATGTTTGCTGTGGATTTGTCATATATGGCCTTTATTATGTTGAGGAAAGTTCCCTCTATGCCCACTTTCTGGAGAGTTTTTATCCTAAATTATTGTTGAATTTTGTCAAAAGCTTTTTCTGCATCTATGGAGATGATCATATGGTTTTTATTCTTCAATTTGTTAATATGGTGTATCACATTGACTGATTTGCGTATATTGAAGAATCCTTGCATCCCTGAGATAAATCCCACTTGATCATGGTGTATGATCCTTTTAATGTGCTTTTGGATTCTGTTTGCTAGTAGTTTGTTGAGGATTTTTGCATCTATATTCATCAGTGATATTGGTCTGTAATTTTCTATTTTTGTAGTATCTTTGTCTGGTTTTGTTATCAGGGTGATGGTGCCTCATAGAATGAGTTTGGGAGTGTTCCTTCCTCTACAATTTTTGGGAAGAGTTTGAGAAGGATGGGTGTTAGTTCTTCTCTAAATGTTTGATAGAATTCACCTGTGAAGCCATCTGTTCCTGGACTTTTGTTTGTTGGAAGATTTTTAATCACAGTTTCAATTTCATTACTTGTGATTAATCTGTTCATATTTTGTGTTTCTTCCTGATTCAGTCTTGGAAGGTTATACCTTTCTAAGAATTTGTCCATTTCTTCCAAGTTGTCCAATTTATTGACATAGAGCTGCTTGTAGTAGACTTTTAGGAAGCTTTGTATTTCTGTGGTGTCTGTTGTAACTTTTCTTTTTTCATTTCTAAGTTTATTGATATGAATCCTCTCCCTCTTTTTCTTGATGAGTTTGGCTAATGGTTTATCAATTTTATTTATCTTCTCAAAGAACCAGCTTTTAGTTTCATTGATTTGCTATTGTTTTCTTTGTTTCTATTTCATTTGTTTTCTTTGTTTGTTTTCTTTGCTATTGTTTTCTTTGTTTCTATTTCATTTATTTCTGCTCTCATCTTTATGATTTCTTTCCTTCTGCTAATTTCGGGTTTTCTTTGTTCTTTCTCTAGTTCCTTTAGGTGTAAGGTTAGATTGTTTTTTTGAGATTTCTTTGTTTCTTGAGGTAGGATTTTATTGCTATAAACTTCCCTCTTAGAACTGCTTTTGCTGCATCTCATACGTTTTGGATCATCTTGTTTTTATTGTCATTTTTCTCTAGGTATTTTTTGATTTCCTTTTGATTTCTTCAGTGATCTCTTGGTTATTTAGTAACATATTGGGTAGCCTCCATGTATTTGTGTTTTCTACGTTTTTTTCCCTGTAATTGATTTCAAATCTCATAGCATTGTGGTCAGAAAAGATGCTTGATATGATTTCAATTTTCTTAAATTTACTGAGGCTGATTTGTGATTCAAGATTTGATCTGTCCTGGAGAATGTTCCATGTGCACTTGAGAAGAAAGTGTAATCTGCTGTTTTTGGATGGAATGTCCTAAATATATATTAATTAAATCTATCTGGTCTATTGTATCATTTAAAACTTGTGCTTCCTTATTAATTTTCTGTTTGGATGATCTGTCCATTGGTGTAAGTGAGTTGTTAAATTCCCTCACTATTATTGTGTTACTGTTGACTTCCTCTTTTACAGCTGTTAGCAGTTGTCTTATGTATTGAGGTGCTCCTGTTTCGGGTGCATATACATTTATAATTGTTTTATCTTCTTCTTGGATTGATCCCTTGATCATTATGTAGTGTCCTTCCTTGTCTCTTGTAACATTCTTTATTTTAAAGTCTATTTTATCTGATATGCGTATCACTACTCCAGCTTTCTTTTGATTTCCGTTTGCATGGAATATCTTTTTCCATCCCCTCACTTTCAGTCTGTATGTGTCCCTAGGTCTGAAGTGGGTCTCTTGTAAACAGCATATATATGGGTCTTGCTTTTGTATCCATTCAGTGAGCCTGTGTCTTTTGGTTGGAGCATTTAATCCATTCACGTTTAAGGTAGTTATCAATATTTATGTTCCTATTTCCATTTTCTTAATTGTTTTGGGTTTGTTTTTGGAGGTCCTTTTCTTCTCCTGTGTTTCCCACTTAGAGAAGTTCCTTTAGTTTTTTGTAGAGCTGGTTTGGTGGTGCTGAATTCTCTTAGCTTTTGCGTGTCTGTAAAGCTTTTGATTTGTCCATCGAATGTGAATGAGATCCTTTCCGGGTAGAGTAATCTTGGTTGTAGGTTCTCCCCTTTCATCACTTTAAATAAGTCATGCCACTCCCTTCTGGCTTGTAGAGTTTCTGCTGAGAAATCAGCTGTTAACATTATGGGAGTTCCCTTGTATGTTATTTGTCATTTTTCCCTTGCTGCTTTCAATAATTTTTCTTTGTCTTTAATTTTTGCCAATTTGATTACTATGTGTCTCGGCATGTTTCTCCTTGGGTTTATCCCGTATGGGACTCTCTGCGCTTCCTGGACTTGGGTGGCTATTTCCTTTCCCCTGTTAGGGAAGTTTTCGACTCTAATCTCTTCAAATATTTTCTCACGTCCTTTCTCTCTCTCTTCTCCTTCTGGGACCCCTATAATGCAAATGTTGGTGCATTTAATGTTGTCCCAGAGGTCTCTTAGGCTGTCTTCATTTCTTTTCATTCTTTTTTCTTTAGTCTGTTCCACAGCAGTGAATTCCACCATTCTGTCTTCCAGTGCACTTATCTGTTCTTCTGCCTCAGTTATTCTCCTATTGATTCCTTCTAGTGTAGTTTTCATTTCAGTTATTGTATTGTTCATCTCTGTTTGTTTGTTCTTTACTTCTTCTAGGTCTTTGTTAATCATTTCTTGCATCTTCTTGATCTTTGCCTTCATTCTTTTTCCGAGGTTCTGGATCATCTTCACTATCATTTTTTTGAATTCTTTTTCTGGAAGGTTGCCTATCTCCACTTCATTTAGTTGTTTTTCTGGGGTTTTATCTTGTTCCTTCATCTGGTATATAGCCCTCTGCCTTTTCATCTTGTCTATCTTTCTGTGAATGTGGTTTTTGTTCCACAGGCTGCAGGATTGTAGTTCTTCTTGCTTCTGCTCTCTGCCCTCTGGTGGATTAGGCTATCTTAGAGGCTTGTGCAGGTTTCCTGATGGGAGGGACTGATGGTGGGTATTACTGGCTGTTGCTCTGTTGGGCAGAGCTCAGTAAAACTTTAATCCACTTGTCTGCTGATGGGTGGGACTGGGTTCTCTCCCTGTTGGTTGTTTGGCCTGAGGCAACCCAACACTGGAGCCTACCCGGCCTCTTTGGTGGGGCTAATGGTGGACTCTGGAGGGGCTCACACCAAGGAGTACTTCCCAGAACTTCTGCCGCCAGTGTCCTTGTCCCCACGGTGAGCCGCAGCCACCCCCCGCCTCTGCAGGAGACCCTCCAACACTAGCAGGTAGGTCTGGTTCAGTCTCCTGTGGGGTCACTGCTCCTTCCCCTGGGTCCTGATGTGCACACTACTTTGCATGTGCCCTCCAATAGTGGAGTCTCTGTTTCCCCCAGTCCTGTTGAAGTCCTGTAATCAAATCCCGCTAGCCTTCAAAGTCTGATTCTCTAGGATTTCCTCCTCCCGTTGCCGGAACCCCAGGTTGGGAAGCCTGACATGGGGCTCAGAACCTTCACTCCAGTGGGTGGACTTCTGTGCTATAAGTGTTCTCCAGTTTGTGAGTCACCCACCCAGCAGTTATGGGATTTGATTTAATTGTGATTGCACCCATCCTACCATCTCATTGTGGCTTCTCCTTTGTCTTTGGATGTGGCAATCTTTTTTGGTGAGTTCCATTGTCTTCCTGTCGATGATTGTTCAGCAGTTAGTTGTGATTCTGGTGCTCTCACAAGAGGGAGTCCATTCACTTTCATGAAGACTCCTTTGGCCTCCCTCATCCACACCCAAAGGCTTCTGAACCACTAAACAAGGGCAAGTTTGCTTCCTACATTGAACTCCATATATGCCTTCTCCCATCTGTATAGGCCTCATTGCTGTCTGCTTTCTTTCCTTGTCTTAAAGCTTACCTATCCTGGAAAACCTCTGGTCTGGTATTTTTGTTTGTTTGTTTGTTTGTTTGTTTTTGGTCTGGTATGTTAATGACCCACCTTCCTAGTACCATATATTCATTTCAACCTCCCTCTACTGGAGATACCTCCACTGCAATTGTGGCTTAATCTTGAGGAGTGGTGCCTCTCATGCTGTACTGTACAGTTCAATTATGAGAGAGGGCAATGTAACAGAAAACTACTGAGGAGATGGTTCTGTTCTGCAGAGGCCTTATAGTTGTGCTCATATATTATTTAACTCTGAAGGCTAAGGTCTGTCTTTCCTGGGTCACTGACACTTTAGAAAGAAACAGGTCAGTTTTCTACATTTGCATTCTGTTGCTGTTTTCCCCCTATATTTCAGATCAATAATTTACATAATAATAAACATTTTATGTGTTCAGAAAATAAATTTTTATGAAGGTGTATATCCAAGTAGCCATCACCATAATCAAGATTTAAAACAGTTACCTCCCCCAAAAATGTTCTCTTGTGTCATTTACAAGGCAATCTTTCAAGATTTTGACCTAGGCAACCTCTGATTTTTTTTTTTTTTTTTGGTCATTATTTATCTTTTCTAGAGTTTTATAAAAATAGAATCACCTGATATGTACTCTTGTATGACTGGCTTCTTTCACTAAGCATGTCTTTGAGATTCATTCTTATTATATCTATTAATAGTATGTTCCTTTGTATCATTGAGTAGTATTGCATTTTACAGATATATTTCAATGTATGTATCATTTCACCTATTGGTGAACATTTGGGTTAGTTCCAGTTTGGGGTTATCAAAATAAAGCTGCCGTGTCATTCCTGTTTAAGTTTCTGTTTGGATATATAGTTTAATTTCTCTTGGCAAACATCTAAGAATGGAGCTGCTAGGCAGTATATAATCAGTGTATATCTAAATAATTAAGAAATACACTGCTAAATTGTCTTCCAAAGTACTTGTACATTTTACCTTCCCAAAAGAAGTGTATGAGAGTTCCACTTTGCTCCATTTTTAGACCATCAATTTATATTGCAAATATTTATTAATTTTAGTCGTTCTAACTTCAATGTAATATCTCACTATAGTTTTAATTTTTATTTCCTTGATAACTTAAGATATTTTTTAACTCATCTTGTGTTTATTGACCACGCAAATCTCCTTTCATGAAGTCTCTGTTCAAATCTTTGGTCCATTTTTTATTGGATTTCTTGATTTCTTATTATTGAATGTGTATACTCATTCTAAATATAAGTCCATTGTCAGATATATGCATTATAAATGTATTCCCCCAGTCTGTGTCTGTCTTTTCATTTTTAATGGTCTAATTTTAAAGCAGAAGGTAGTTTATCTATTTTTGAAAAAAATGGTTGTGTGTTTTGTGTACTATGTAACAAATCCTTGCCTGATCAAAGTTTGCAAATACATCCTCCTGTGTTTTTGTAGCAGTTATAACATTTTAGCTCTTAAGTAAGGTCTGGGGTACATTTCAAATTAATTATTGCTATGAGGTGAGGTAGTAGTAAAGTTCATTTTTTCCCCCATTTGGATATAATTTAATTGCTTCTGCACCATTTGTTCAAAAGACTATCCTTCCCCAATTAATTTCCTCAGCACCTTGTCAAAAACTAATTGACTATATATGTGTGGGTATGAGTATGGATTCTTTATTCTGCACCATTGATCTGCATGTCTACATGCATGTCTGCATCCTGATCACTGCAGCTCTGTAAAAGTCTTGAAATCAAGAGGTACAAGTCCACCAAATTTTTGTATCTTTCTTTGCATTTTCATATAAATTCTAGAACCAGCTTGTTACTTTTTACCAGGGTGGGAAAGTTTTTAATTAATTATTTAATATATTGTAGTTGATACAGGGACTTTCCTGGGTTTCTAGGGCAGTTTTTTAAATGTATGTCTTACAAGGAATTTGTCTATTTCACTAACACTTCAAATACATCAGTTCCATTGGCATAAAATTGCCTACACTCTTCATTTATGTCTGAGGCTTCTCTGGTGATGGTCCCTCTTTCATTCCTGACATTAGGAAATAGTATTTTCTCTTTTTAAATCAATCCATTTATTTTTTATCTTATTTACTTTATATTTAGTTTTAAAGTTTTATTTTATTAACCTTTTCTGTCAAGCTAGTAGAGATTTACTGAAATTTTCTAGGAAGATGAATTTTGGTCTAATTATTTTTATCCAGTGTTTGCAAGTTTTCTATTTAATTGATTTCTACTCTTGTAATTGTTATCTGCTTACTTCTCCTTGAGTTTGAATTGCTCTTGAGTTTGAATTGCTCTTCTATTTCTACCTTCTAAAGTTGGAAAGTTAGATCATTGATTTGAGATATTTTTTCTTTTCTAATATAAACATTTAAATGGACTAATTTTACTCTGCAGACTGCTTTTGTTGCAGCTAAAAATGTTTGATATTTTTCTTTCATTTTTGGTCATTTTGAATATTTTTCAATGTATTTTGTGATTTTATTATTCAAGCTTATGTTGTTTTATTTGCAAATACTTGGAAATTTGGGTGTTTTCCTATTGACTTTTAATTTCATTTCACAGTAGAGATGTTACAGATTTGATATGACACACTTTTACATTTATAAAGACTTGTATTATGAACCAGCAAATGGTCAATCTTGGTGAATGTGCATGTGAAAAGAATGCATATTTTGTAGTTATTTGTTGGGTTGCTCTAAATGTTGCCTAGGTGAATTCAGTTGATAACATTATATCTTCTATATCTCTACTAATTTCCTATTTACTTATTTCCTATTAATTAATGATAGTGTAATACTGAAATTTCCAACTATAATTATAAAGTGGTCTCTTCCTCTTTTCACCTCTGTCAATTTTTTCATGGACTTTGAAACTCTGGTATTGGATGAATACTAATTTTGTATTTGTATATTATTATTATTGCTTAGTTTGTCCCTTTATCATTATGAATTTTCCCTATTTATACCTGATGCTATATATTGTTCTGAAATCTAATTGCTCTCACTTTAATACAGTCAATAGATTTTTAAATAATTTCTCATTGTATGCTATGTATTTTCCATTATTTTACCTTTTCTATGTATTTACATTTAAATTGAATATATATAATATATATTTCCCCCTTGCTCTTTTTTCCAGTTTTATTATCTCTACCTATTTATTGGAATGTTAAGAACATTTATATTTATTGTTGTTACCAGTGAAATGAGCTTTAGATATAATAATTTGCTATATGATTTTTGATTGAATTTTTCATTTGTTCTTATAGCTTTTTGTCCTCACTAATTTCTTTTTGATTAATAGTATTTAGCATTCAAATTTCTCTTTAGTGTTGGCTTCCTAGCTATCTCTCTTTTTTCCTTTTTTTTCCCCCTTATGTTAACTCTGGAGTATTGATATGCACTTTTAAGTATCACAATCTACCATAAAATGATATTACATTCTTTCACATTATATGTAAATTTTTATAACAGTATGCTTCCATTTCTTTCCTCCTTTCTTTTGTTTTATTACTATACACAATTTTCTTCTACATGTTATAAAATCTGCAATAGTCAAATGGCTTTTTTTTTTTAAATGGCCTTTTAAGAAATTAAAAAGTAATACAAATTTTAATATTGCCTACATATTTATTATTTTCTGTGCTTTGTCTTCCTTTCTATTAATGCAATTTTTAAGTTATATCATTTTCTTTTGTCTTAATGATTTCCCTTTGTATTTAATTCAATATAAAAATATGAGTGATACATAAACTTTGCTTTATCCCTGCAAAAGTCTTTATTTTACTTTAATTTCTAAAAGATATTTTCTCTGAATATAGAAATCCAAATTGAGAGTTTTTTGTTTTTTGTTTTTTTAATTAGTACTCCAAGGACACTATTTCTTTGTTTTCCGGCTAACATAGTATTTGATAAGATGTCTGTGATTTCCTAATATTTCTGTAAGTAATGTACCTTTTTTCCTGAGATATTTTTATTTTTATCATTCTGTTTCAATAATTTAATTGTGTTGTTTATTAGAATTGTTTACTTTATGTTAATACTTATTGGGTTACATTGAGTTTCTTGGATATATGAGTTTAGAGTTTACTTCATATTTTGCAAGTTTTATGTTATTTATTTATTCACATATTTTTTTCTGATACCACTTTATTCTAACATCCCAATTCCTTTATGCTAAGCTGTTTAGTATATTACCATAAACCGGTGAGAATTTATTCTTTTGTTATTTTTTTTCTTAACTATATTTTTGGATAGTTTATATTACTGAGATTTTAGGTTCACCAATATCTTATTCTGCAGTGTCTAGTTTAAATTAATCCTAGCTATTAATTTTTCCATATTTATTTTTTCTCTTTTTATACTTCTTGTTTTCATATCTTTCACTTCTCATCATTCTTATCTTTTCTAGTAAATCATTGATCATATTAAGCTTATTCACAAGAGCTTCTTTAACATAATTTTCCATCTTTGTTATTCCCAAATCTAAACTGAATTTCCTCCTGTTCTGTTTCACTTTTTTTTTCATATTTCATAATTTTTGTTTGGATACTGAACATAGTAATTTTATAATGTTGAGTGTTGAATTTTTGTATTAGTTTAAAGAACGTTGGACTTTGATCTGCTCATAGTTAAAAAGTTACTTGCAATTTGTTTTGATATTTTGAAGGGTTTTTTTTGTTTGTTTTTGTTTTAGTTTACATAAGACTGTGTATAATACTTATACCTTTGTACAAGTTTAGCCCTAATGCTGAGACACAAACTTTCTGAGGTCTGTACTGAAAGCTCCATGTGTTCAAAGATATTTGTCCACCCTGGCTGGTGAAAATTCAAATGATTTCCAGGTCTGTGGGTTCAGATGTTTATTATTTCTCCAAAAATTTATCTGTGACCAGTATTGTCAATCTCTACCCTATTTGTGTGCTGATTGTTATTGATTGTTATTATCAAAGATTAATAGTAAATCTCTACAGATTTATGGGCTCTCTTATTGAATTGGAAGGTCTCTCTTCCTGTGCTGTGATCTGGAAATTTCCCCAGGAGAAAATCTGGAGCAAATGTATGACATACATCATTTGCTTCTCTTTTTTGAAGGATCACAGTTCTGTGATTTCTCTTATTCATGTCTACAGATTTTCATTTCACATTTTTTGGCCTACTTTTCTAAAAGTCTGTAGTAGGAGGATTAGTCTTGAAACTGTTATTCCTTGATGACTAGAAATAGTAGATGATAATCACTCTACTTTATGGCTGTAAGTTTTCCCTTTGTAAGGTGAAAAGATGGAGGTCATATATGTCCTGGACTGAACAAAATTCATAGGTCATAGTAATTAATTTAAAATAAGATAGGTTATTCCATTGACAGTAGATGAATGATTTGGCTACACACACACACACAAACATAAATTGTATTTTCTACAAAGGTATTCTGCCTAACACAGTCTCAGTATTTTCATCAAAAAGGATGACAATGTTTCAAATGTTCCCTTGGCAGTCAGAATGTGGCCATTTGCAAACAATCTGCAGTAACCCATAAGTGATTTGGAACTTATCAGTAATATCACAAATTCATAGCTTTGCTGTGCTGTGTAGAAAAAGCTTTCATCTGTCCACTACTAATTTACTATAATGTGCTTCTCTATCCTGCAAATCACTAGAGGTAATGACCTGAGTTATGGTTCTATAGCACTACATCATAATGAATCAGAAAATGCTCCAGGAGATGTATATGTAGGACACACTTCACCCATTGCTAAAATGATACTTCCTTTGAACTGAGGTATCACAACTATCTCCGGTTGTTATGTGACATAAGCTAAAATGCCGTTTTGAAACCAAACATCGCACTGCATCTTGGTAAAATTCACCAAATCGCAATTCAACTGAAAAAAAAATATTGATGACATCAATATAATAAGCCACATATCCCTGATATATAAAATATACTCTGCTGTTGGCAGAGGTTTGTGGAGAAGTGGTGTTAATCTTAAAGACTCCAGACAATTTTAGTACCCTGGAACTTTTAGTTTTAAGTTAGATATACATACAGTGTCCAAAGAGCCTAATATGACCCTTGAATGGGCAATATTAACTTATCGTTTTCTCCTGAGCATGCTTTGAATTAGTAGAACAGAATCTCCATCCACTTCAAGGAAAGATGGAAAAAAACTGTGGTCCCTAAGCAGCCACAGGGCAACTTGGAATTTCTCAAGTTAAATATGGCCATGTCATTTCTACCATTAATCATTCTCAAACTGTTAATTTAAATAATACTTGACACACCCTATCTTAGAAATCCTATACTTTGTTTGACATTAGCTTACACAATTTTTTTGGTAAAAACAGCAACTGGCAAATATTATGGAATGACCATGTCTTGTCTGCATTGAAATTGCAGAGGTCAAAAACATGCAGATTAAATCAGGAGAAAAGACACTGGGAGCACTGTTAGAATATAAAGTGTTTCCCTCACTTCCCAAACACCTAACTGCAAAATTCACCGTTCATCACTCTTTAAGACTTGCCATTTGATGTGTGCCTAGCATTTGACATACTATAGATTTTCATCAATTCTAACAATGCGAGAGGGGCTTTAACTTCGCAGGTGAAATGGATAAAGAGCAAACTAGTATGGAACACAGAAAATATAAGGAAAAGAACCATAACTCAGTTGAAAATGATTTCCACATGAACTCTACTCAGTTTTTTTCTTAATTCCTTAAAGAGATTCAGCCTTACTCCCTAGTCAGTCTTCTCCTTTTATAATAACAGGTATTCAGATATTTTATCTGATTTGACAGCTTGCATATAAAAAAAGAACCAGTGTTGGTTTTCATTTACTTTAACTTTTCGCATAACAAAGGACTGCATTAATGCCGCCTTTGTAAATTAAAGTAGAGCCCATTGCTTCCCACAAAGGATCTTGCTGAAATACTATTGCATGAGTTTTGTAGATCAACTGATTTCAACATTATGGAAAAGGCAATTTAGAGTTACATCCTATGTAAGCAGAAATATATAGAAACACTAGACAAAAGAGCCAGTTATAGCATGACTGTATGCCTTGATAACATTCAGATGTCTGCAGCCATTTGTACTTTTATTTCTGGGACCCCTAACTTGAGTGGTCTGCAACAGTGCAAATTTTAGCTCACTAATAAACATTTACTGCAAAAATATTCTACTGAAGCAAGTGGCCCTCCTATTATGATTCTTTCTATTTCATTGAGATCTTCCAAATAATGGTACAACAAAATTCCTGGAAACAGTGCAATGTTCACAGAAACTGAGTACTCCTATAGAGGAAAGGAATGACAAGGAAATAATTGGAAAGACAAGCCCCCAATTTTTCCTAGCCCCTCCCACACATTCACTCTCTTATTTTCTTTGCTCCATATGCCCAGAGTATGTTGAATAGTATCTGAAACATTCAATTGAGATTATCTGGAAAAAGGCACAAATAAATTAGAGAATAGATTTCTCTGGGACAAATTCATTACTTTCCCTAAGCTCCTATTTTACAAGACTTTTGCTTTGCTTCCCCCCTCTTTTTGGAAAAATTAAAATAAAATCTGAACTTTTTCTTCACCATTTGTATAATATTACTTGACACAGTATCTCAACAGGACACTTTGGGAATCAACAGAGCTCACTCGATTGGCTATAGCCAGGGAAAAGTTAAAATGAGAAATAACAGACATTTCTCCCTTCTGCACTTTGGCAAGGTAGAGTCATATTTGAGTGACAGAGCTCACTGACAGTCTAAAAACCATGCAATTTATGACTATTTAGAAAGCCCAAAGGCTCTAGAGAACTGAATTCATGTTCTTTCTTAAGTTAGTACCTAAAGATTATAACAACTCTATCAACTGCCTTCTTAAATATCACCTGTTGGGTCAATACATCCTTAAGTCACATATTTTCAATGTCTATATTTTAAAAGAGTGCCAAAAAACAGGATTTTATATTTGTATTTGGTTGTGGGAGGTAGGGAGTGAGGGGTAGGTGGTAATATCAAATCAGTATATATGTATTTAAGTCTAATTTATTGTCATAGAATTAGAGAAGTTTTGCTACAACTTGTCTTTTCCACTCTTCTTTAGTAAACTTGCTGAAGTAACCCAAAGTAGTTTCAAAGAAATAGGATCCTAGGGAGTGAAATCAGGCATAGGAGAGTCTTGAAGCATGATCCCATATACCCTTCTGTGTTTGGATTTGGAGTGAGATGACAAAGGACCCCCACAAATAGATACACTGGTCTGATTGGCTTCTCCGTTTCCATCTTTACTTCGTCTTTCAAAGCAAGTTTATTGAGACCAAGGCACATTTTTATCTCCCTAATTTCTGTATATACTACCTGGCACCTAGTAGGCAATCAATATATGTTTTTAATAAATGAATTAACAAATTAACAAAGCAATTACCTGCCCTGCCTTCAAAGGTTTTATGCATATTTTATGCTATCCTGGGATCAGTGAGTTCTGTCATTTATATTTTAGTTATAGGTGTAGAGGAAGAATCTATGTTCTTATTATACCTCAAGCCAGACCTGCTCTTGCCTGGGAAGATATATAGGGGATCTAGAATTCATATATATATGTCCTTAAAGTGTCCTATTAAGAGCACCTGATTTTCCTGCTACATCTGCTACCTGGTGGTGATGGATGTTAACCACAATTATTGTGGTGATTATTTCACAATATATACAAATATTAAATCATTATGTTGTACACCTGAAACTAATATAATGTTTTATTTCAATTATGCCTCAGCCAAAAAAATTACTTGGAAAAAATCAATTTGATTTGAAGCTAAATTCTAGGTCTTGTATCTGACCCAAGCCATCGAGGTCTTTAAGAACATTCCACTGTACCCTATGCTCTGTGTATTCTCTGCACTATATCACCTGATAGTATACAGCTAAGCAGAAAACAAACACCAAAAATATCTCTGCAGTACTATACTTTGCTAGATGTTAATAAAGATAGATTTCAGAAACAGAGATGCCACATTAAAATATGACTGGAAATTCACTTTTCCTATATTTACTCTACTGCTGGTGATTAATGAAAGTCATAAAAACCAGGAGGCCATGTTTTCTAAATATTAATGATTGCATGTCTAAATATGTTATGGAATGCTATGAAAATATTAGTAGGTGATGAATATAATTTGACCAGGATGAAGCTTACAAATAGAATTTTCATAAACATGGGTACATCCAGAAAAAAAAAAAAAAGGCAGTGTGACCATCTTGGGCCAATGCACTAGATGAAATGTGTTACTGAAAGAAGTTGAGTAGCTGCTTCTTGGGAACTCAGCACTGAGCAACCTATTTTTCAACCTAGGGTTCCATTCAGTCCCTTATCTCCTCTTTTCATTGGTTATCTTCTCCAAATCTGTGCACAAGGCTATCTCTACCAATAGATTATAAATTTCTAGTGTACAATGACCAAAGTCTTATTTATCTTTGTATCTTCTAATGTACTTGAAGGATACAAATTACATAGTAGTTGCTGTATAAATGTTAGTCATATAATTCTAAAAGATGACACATAATAGATATATACCATATTTAGGTAAGTCTTTCCCAGCAGAGGGAGACAGAATATGGATGTCCTGTTAAGCGTTTTTATCCCTAAAGAATTAGGGTTTTGTTTATTTTTACTTCCTGAGATTATTGCTACTTTCTTGACTAATGACCACATCAAGTCAATACTTCCTGGCCATATTTTTCTGAAGATTGATGAGTCAATCTTGGGCAAGATTGCCAAAGCATCAATTTACCATAAAATTGGCCACTTCCCCAATTTAAACAATGCAGCAGATTAAAGCAGCTTGAGCACAGCAATGAAAATATTAAGCCATTGGAATGCAAATGCAGACACAGCCTGAGGCTGCTTGATTCACAGGAACATAATTACATTTAAGTAATGTAAAGAAATCTTTCCCCTTAAGGGAAGATCTATTCCTGCCCAGAAATAGTTGTGTCCTCCTGTCTAAAGCATACTAATATGGCATCTCACTAACAGGCTTTTACTGCCTCTAGATGGGTATATTTGGCTAAAACATACAGGGCTTTGAGTCTGTTTTCTACTTTAGATTAGGTCATACTATATATTCTGATGTACTGTTGTTTTAGTTCAACAGTCACCTTCAACCAGATTCTTGTGGAATCTGGTTTCATTCTCAGGTCAAATGCCAACATTATCACACATGCAATCATGAAGATAACAGGCATAAGGAATCACTTCTTTAAGTCACTTAATTGAACTAAATCAACTATTCACTAATAAGTAATCAAACATAAAATTTAGAAAAACAATTCTACAATTTTAATGAGGAAATCTGGTCTATTGTATAGACAAGGCCTTTGCATGTTTCAGCTTCATTCCATTACTTTGCTTAGGTCAGAGTAATAAAAGCACAGGTTTGTACAATTACAAATAGAACTGAACCTGTCTAGACAGCTAGCTCAGAATGTTCACGGAAAAAATCTTGTTCCACCTTAGAAAAATCCTTTGATGACTGACTAATACAGACATTTCACACGAAGGAGAAAAAAAAAAAAACACAAGTAATTGCTAACATAAATGTGCTAAGACATATAAACATATTTCTGTGTGGCTATAAGAATTTTTATTTCCCACATATTCAAATCTCATCGTATTCTATAGAGATCCAAGAGGAATAACATTAACTTCTATCTAAGAATAAATCAATAGTTTAATCATTTTGATAATTATGTATACTACTTATGAAACTTATAAAAGGTATTTTAAAATAATACAATAGAAATGGTTGAAAATTAGGCTATCCTATAAAGTTGAATTTTTTGGGCAACTGAGAAAAATGACATATTTATATATATTACACTTTTAAAATTATAGTTATAAATAAATTAAAAAGCATTTATACAAAAGTAATAGAAACTCAGTTAATATTAATCAAGGACTCACTTTATTTCTGGGTCATCATTATGAACAAACATGGCCTTTGTGTATATGCCGATGTAGACCAAGGAAGAAATTAGCATACATCCTGTATTATGACATATCCTATAAATTACATTTAAAATAAATTCACAAGTACAGTTTATTTGCCATTTGTCCTCACTTATAAAAAAAATGGGCCTTCTAAATCCCTAATCTTTCTAGATGCCAACATTGCAGATAGTGGATTTAATACTAGGTTTATTACAAATAACATGCGAGAGAAAATTCAATTAAGAAAACAAAAACTCAACAGATTTTTCTAAGAACCTACTGTGAGAAGAGCAACTTGATAAATTCCGCGTGGTGTTTCAAAGCTGCGGAAGCTGCCCTCACTCCATATCCTGGGCCTGTGCTGTCTGAATAGGGTAGCAAGAAGTAGAGGTCACATTTTCCACCCTTTGGAAGCTTACACTCAAGGTAAAACTAATAGGCACCAAACAGTTGAAGAATAATAAAGGAGACTTTATATATATATATGGATATTGAAAAGGGAAAATGTTCTAATTAAGTGGATTTTTCTTATTTCTGTTTCAGTCTGAAACCATGTCATTGCCAATGGAAAATGGAAAACTGGCAATAACAGCATCCATTTACATGAGAAATTACCCAAATGCCCCCGCACATACTGCCTTCCGTGCACAATACAAAGTGGTTCCATTTTCAGTAGAACATATGCTAAATGTTTCAGCTCAACGATGATTTAGACAAAATGGAAAAGATTTTTTAAACATTTATTTTACACTTTACAGGATTCATTTAGATTGGCAGATTTTCCAAAACCCAAAGAAAAGTAACTTAACTAGCTAGTGGAAAAGACAAGTTTTGAGGAGAAGGCAAGAGAAAGAAAAAACAAACAAACAAACCCTCACCTTGTAGCATTTAGTATCAGAAAACATATAAATGAGTCAATAAGTAATAAACAAATAAAATTCCAGGAGAAATCTAATAGTTAAAATACTGAAGGGATTCCAAATTCTTTCAGGTACCTGCAGTAAATGATGTATTGATCTTGCTGTTAAATTGCACAGCTGTAACCAACACATTAGACATGGAAGATAAAAGCGATGACTAAAAGCACTTTATTTCATCTGTCACACCTGAGGTACTGCCTTCTTCAGACTTTTAGTGTATTAGCACAGAAAATCAATTAGGTAAAGAGCTAAACAAATGAAGGGAGAATAAAAAAGTCCTCCTTCACCAAGTGTCAGGAATGTCAACAAGCCCAGGAGCCTTTAGTAAACTATATGATATCTCCAAATAAACCATGACAACTTTTTCTGAACTTTTAAAAGTCAGCGGTTATCTATCACGGATTCCACTAAGCCTATTTTGGAAAGTCCTCAGCCATTAAACAGCACATGATAACTCTAAATTGCTTATGGACAAAAAATGAGCCATCTGGGACATATACAACAAAGTATCTTGTTTCAGGTTAAATTTTAATACATATACATCTCTTAAACAATAAAATATTCTGTGTCCAAAAAAAGATCCCAGTGTAGTTGCTACCCTAAAAAATTCTTAAAATGATTATATACATGAATCTTCAGATAAAGATCATTGTTACTTAAAATTTGTACGGCCTCTTCTGTGCTCCCATATGAGCCCCAAATCTGCAACCTAGATGACTAATTTCTTAGCCATATAAATAATAAATTTTTATCACAATAGTCAAATGGCTCCTCATTAAGTAGACAAAGCATTGAGCATAGGATCAACCTCAGGGATTTTAAGTACCATGATATATTAATCTTTCATTAAGGAACTTGATTTTTCCTACAGAGAAAGTCAAGCTACTTCTTGAAAGGGATCTCATAAAGCAACAAAGAGAAAGTATGGAACCCACAGTTGGACACTGAGATTGTTTTATGGCCAATGCTTATCTCTTTTCCTGCAACTTCCCTGAATTATAAAACTATTTCTTTTTTATATCTCTATTTCTTACACGACTAATACATACCACCTCACCAATTTTCAAGTCACTGACTCTTCATCTCATTTACCCACTACTGTTAATCTAGCATCTCGTCTTCTCTTCCATCCCTCATCCATCTTTCCCACAAAACACTTTATAGCTCAGTATACAGACCTCCACATGCTCCAGCTCTGCCCTGCTCAAATTCTCATAACCTCTTGCACTCACTTGTACCCTCTGCCTTCTCATATTAAGCATTGATGTCCAGATATCAGGACCTTTCTCATGAAGACTCAATTCTCCCGCTTCTCTCCCTACTGGTTTGCTTCTCATTGCCCAGGCCCAATACCAGTCAGTAACTCTCTATATCCTGCTTCCTCCACTGAGATTCAAATCAATAGATATTCATTGAATGTGCACTATGTTTCAGGCCCTGTCCTCCCGCTTTGTATGTGTAAAAGCATACATAATTTAGTCATTTCAATCTCAGATCAATCTTGTGACCTGTTGGTTCACTGTTACAGATGACAAAACAAATTTAGGGAAGATTAGAAACTTGCCAAAGCTAGTAACTCTATCGAGTCATAGCAACACTCATTGAAGACTTGCTCTTCGTTACCTCCTCCTAGGAAAACCTTTAGCTTTCTCTCTTTGTATATAATTGTTTATCAAGAGCAGCCCTTTGCCATCTTGGACTTTTATAATGCCCTGAGAAGAAGAAATAGAAGTTCATCTTTAATATTTCCAATGTGCCACCAGGAAGAGCTAATACATGGTGGAAATGTGGGAGATGAGGGAGGGTGGTAGCAGACCTTTGGAGATTAAGAGTGTGTGTGTATATGCATACACACACCTACATACATACACACATGCATATACCTATGTGAGAAAGAGACGTGGAGGAAAACAAACATGAGATTAAAGAGGAAAGCCACAGGAGAGGCCTCATGTGTGTGGCATATCTTCAAAATTAGCTTAGGTTGGTGTTCCAGAAATAAACACAAAAGAAAGTGCGTATTTATAGGATATAAGGGTCAAAAAGCAAATCTCACTGACTTCACAATTTCTCTGAGATACAGTGCTATTTATAAGAATATTTTATATATGAAAATGCTACTTTCAATACAGAAAAACACAAATTAGAATTCAATCTTTTAATCAATGGATATCATGTGAATTCAGATATACTGTGTAAACTCAAATTTTCCAAGGTCAATATAAATTTTCCCTTGGTATCCATAAGGGTATTGGTTCTAGGATACCCTGCAGATACCAAAATCCAAGAATGCTCAAGTCCCTTATATAAAATAGCAAAGTACATTTGTTCCTCTGTATGCACAGATGCTGAACCCGCATATATGGAGGGCCAACTGTATGGGGGAATATCTACTTTCAAATATACTGTTGAGGAAACTCTGAGAGTTCTTTTAATAAAACTTGAATCTTTTGAAATGTGACATGTGAACATTCTGCTTGGAGGACACCTAATGAATATTCAGTTATATAATAAGGCAGTTAGTGATATTTGCATAACTTATGCAAGACTTTATAGACTCATATTGAAAGCATGAATAACAAGCTTCTATGATTTTGGTACCTATATGTTTTGACTATCAATTGCTTGATTCAAAATTATATCATATACTCAATAACTTATAGTATATAGTATATAGTGTATATAGTATATAGAGAGAGATTTTCAAAATTCTACAATTGATCGTGTATATTGTAAACCGTCGTAATAGAATATGAGAATTTTTGTTGTTGTTGTTAATGGTAGTACATGCAAAGCTCTGAACCTGGGCTGCTCAAAAAAGTTCAAAGATTTCTGAACAATTTGTAGCCAACAAAATATCCTATACTTTTGTATACTATCTCATGGCTATGCCATCTAAGATTGCACATAGTTGAGTATGTCATAAATGCACGTCTTGGTTTTATCATTTTAGCACTTGCTGTCAGTTTCAGATTTTCCAGTCTCCCAGCTGCTAAATGCAAACAAACATCTTGATCAATCCCCTGAAAGTGAACAATTCTTCTGAAATTGATAATACGTGATCGGCATGGATATTTTATAGTTTGACAAGCCAATTTAGAACAGCTCTAGGGGTCCCAGAGGTTTAAAAGTCCAGCTTTCACCAGGATGACTTGGGTGCTATGGCTTAGTACATTAGAGTACAGAGTGACTTTCTAAGTGACTTCAGATATTAGGAAAGAGGCCTGAGTGATGCCTGAAAGTCTCTTCATCAATATCAATTTTTTCTGTAAGTTAATATCATAAGTTAATGTCTCCAAATGGCTCTTTTGAAATGCAACTCTATTAGCTGAGAAGATAGTACATTGTTCCATTAGCCTGTGAGAAGGAATTACTTAGCAAGGTCCTCAGGGAATGAACACTAATAAATAAATTTTGATAAAGGAGAAAACTGAATGTCAGAAAAAATCTGAGCATGGACCTTTGCCCAACCGGATAGGCAGAGATAGGTCACCCCCCAAACTAGCAGAAGGGCACATTTGAGGAAGCAGAGATAAAGATAAGGTCATGCCAAAGACAATTTTTCCCCAGAGTATAATAGGGCTCTATAGGGGGAATTGTAAGAGTATTTTTTATGGTTCCAGAGTATATGGATTCACTCTCCTCTGCTTCTACTTCCTCTTCTGAGAAATAGGAATAGTAATAGAAACTGAATCATTATAGATAATTCATTGAGAAAACATACGTAAAGCATTTAGAACTTTACAATATTAACTTTTCTAAAATATAGAGATGCATTAATATTGCAGCAGAATGTCTTGGCACCTTCTCCATTTTACATTAAAAAAGTACTATTACCTTTATGAATTAATCATATTCCAAAAACCCAATGCCCTGAAAAAAAATTGTTTTGTACAGTGTTTTATTTTCTGCAGCATGATCAAGGGTGCTTGATTTTTGTTTTTTCTGTAACCTAGTGAAACGTCTGAAGCTTTCCTTTCTAGTGTTAGAGAATGAATTTCAAACCAATTATAAGCAGCTGTCCTCAATTTTCATTCTTAGCAAATGAACATATTTTTAAAGGCTATTACAGGGTATTTTTCACACTCCTCCTAGATGATAAATTCTTCAGGCACTTCTCATTGCCAGGAAAAGGACGCTCTTGTTGCTGTTCCAATAAAGTGAGCATACACAAGAGTCTCTGGGAGACTGATGATCTCACACACAATTTCATTTGTCAGCGCCCTGTAGTCTATGAGCTTGTCTTCAAGGAGACTTCACCTGCGTGAGGATTTCAGGATTAGGTTTTTCTATGTAATTTCCCTCTCTAATAATGGGATTCTGTGGGCACTTTCTCAATTATTTCTACTTCCTAGCGTCAGGCTACAGAGGTAAATGTAGAGATTTGCCCACTTAATTCCCTGTGGATCAAGATGAAAATACCCACTTTCATTCTTACTTTTTATTTATTAAACTTCTGTACAGCTGGTATTCCCTCCAATTTACAGGCTAATGTGGAGGCTTAACTTTTCTTTCTCTCTTTTCCTTCTCTCCTTCGTTTCTTCCTTTCTTCCTTCCTTCCCTCCCTCCCTTTCTCCTTCCTTCCTTTCCTGTAGTCAGCAAATAGGGATTCATGTTTCAGTTCCAGCATGTTTTCCCTTCCTTTTGAGAAATAGCTCTGCCTTATTGTGTATTTAAAGACCCAGAGAATCGTGCAGAAATAAATCCATGCACAAACTAAGTGAATTCTCAATTAACTATAATAAAATTAGTTGAACATGAAACAACTCCCCCTTTTGCCACCAACCTCAAAAATTTCAATATACATGTTAAAGATCCTCTTAAGAACATAGTGCCACATTTATTTGAACTCCAATGCTTTGGTTATTGTTATCCCAATTTAACTTTCACCTTAGTAATCAGCCACTTTGATACTTCCTTCTTTAAATCTAATCTCTAACCAAATATTTTATTGATATGGTGAATTAGAGTTTTTCAATTTTCAAAAGTTGGACAACTTACATTACCAGGACATGACCATGATATATTATTTTTTATGTATATTGGTGAATTTCATTTTCTAATATACTTGAGAACTTTGTACATGATGAATATTGAGGCACCATTTTATTTTATTTCCTTTCTCTCCCTCTCTCATTCTTCTTTCTGCTTCACTATAACAATGACCTAGTAACATTAATTGAGAAGTATAGGATCTTCTTGAAAGCATCTGTACCTAAAGTTTTATGTATTGGAAGGGTTTAACTGTGAATTCAATTTATTCAATGGATAGTGCAATTTAGATTACCAATTTCATGATTAAATTTTGGTAGTTTAGTTTTTCAAGGAATTTTCTAAGTGGTAGAATTTATTATTAAAATATTCACAGTATTCTTTTAATAAGTTTTTAATATCATTGGGATCTTTAGGGATGTCTCCTGGTATTTATAATTTGGTATTCTCTATTTTTTCATAGTCAGTCTGGTCAAATTTTTGTCTTTTTATCTTTATGTTTATAATTAGCTTTCAGTGTTCTTAATACTTTGTTTTATTTTACAGTTTCATTGATTTATTTCTGATTTTATCTGAGTTACTTCCATCTTTCTATTTAATTTGAGTTCAATTTCCTCTTCTTTTTGTAGTTTCTTAAAATGAATACTTACATCATTGATTTGAGACCTTATTTCTTTTCTAATATAAGCAATGAATGCTATACATTTCTCTGTTAACTGCTTTAGCTCTCTCTCTCACATTTTGATATGTTCTGATTTTCATTCAATTCAAAATATTTCTAATTTACTCTAACCTTTATATTTTATCCATCAGTTATAGAAGTATGTTATGTAGTTTTAAAATATTAGTGCATTTGTGATACTTTTTTGTTATTTATCACTTGTTGTTTACATTGTAATTAAGGAAATTATTTCATATGTTTTTTTTTTTTCTTTTTTAAAATGTGTTGAGGTTTGCTTTGTGGCCCCAAATATCTTTGTGAATACTTTCTTTATGAATTCTATTTTTGTGACTATTCCATGTGCCCTTGAAAAAAAAAAGTATTTTATTACTCTAGGGTAATGTACTCTGTAATTGTAAATTAGATCGAGTTGATTGACAGTGTGATTTAGGTCTAATTTTCCTTAAACTTTTCTAATGATTACTAAGAAAGAAATATTTAAACCTTCAAATATAATTGTAATTTTGTCCATTCCTTTCTTCTATTTATCAATTTTTGCTAGCACTTCCATTTGATGCTTATGTTCTCTCTTTACTAAAATTCCCATCTGTGCATGCATGTTGTATAATGTTTCCCCTAGATCTTTTTTTTTTTTTTAGATATTTATAATAGTTATTTTAAATACTCTATCTGAGATTTATAGCATCTGTGTTATCTCTGACTCTAATAATTGTTTTGTCTTTTCTTAATGGGGTGCTTTTCTCTTGATTTTTATGTATTCCATAATTTTTAATTGAATGCCATAAATATTTTATAGAATAGAAATGTCTGAAGAAAATAGTATTTAAATTTGGTAATGGGCCCCACTCTTTCAAGAAGTTGGTTTGTGTGTGGAGGGTCTAAATTCATCAAGCCAATATTTGAGCTGAGTTTGGGTTTTGTCATTGTATAACTACATGAAGTAGACCATAGGCTTCACTGTTTTCTAATCTGTGTCTAGGTGGGAGCTGGGTTGCCAGAAGGTTTTACTCAGTGTTAAGAGTTCCACTCTCAAATTTCTGTCCTACAAATCTGTGTCCCAGATGGTGTCCCTCTCCAAACTCTTGCCCCTTCTTCAACGTTAAATTGCTATTGTTTGTACTCAGTGTTTTTTTTTTTTTTTAATAAATTTTTTTTTAAATTATTTTTTAATGCTATTCTTGTCTGCTTACATTCTTTTTATTTATGTATGTATGTATGTATGTATGGCTGTGTTGGGTCTTCGTTTCTGTGCGAGGGCTTTCTCCAGTTGTGGCAAGTGGGGGCCACCCTTCATAGTGGTGCGGGGTCCACTCTTCATCGCGATGCGCGGGCCTCTCACTATCGCGGCCTCTCGTTGCCGAGCACAGGCTCCAGACGCGCAGGTTCAGTAATTGTGGCTCACGGGCCGAGTTGCTCCGCGGCATGTGGGATCCTCCCAGACCAGGGCTCGAACCCGCGTCCCCTGCACTGGCAGGCAGATTCTCAACCACTGCGCCACCAGGGAAGCCCTGTACTCAGTGTTTTCTATCCTCTTGGTGGAGATAGAGGTGTGCCGTGTTTTCTTAGCTAAACCTCAGTCTTAGGATAGCCCTGTGTTCCTGACCCATGAAGGCTGTTAACAGAGACAGAAACACACATCAGAACAACTGCCTACCTCAGTTTTTCATTATTTCTCTGAATTCCTGTTCCATTCTATTTCTTAACCTTTGTACATACATCTTGCTTTCTTAAGTTAAATCATGTTATGCCTCTGCTCAAAAGTAGCCAGGGGTTCCCTGTCATGCTCAAAGTAAAACTGAAAGTCTTTAGTAGCCTACAAAGTGCTTCATATTCTGGTATCCCATTAAGTCTCTGACTGCTTCTTATATTATTTTCTGCCATGCCTCATTGATCACCGTATTGTTCCTGGAACATGTTAGGCACATGCCCACCAGAGATCCTTTCTGCTGGCTGTGCCCTTTGCGTGGAATGATCTTCCTTAAGATATCTTCATGCTTAACTCCTTAAGTCCTTTGAATCTGGGCTCAAATATCCCCTTTCCAATGAGGTCTATTCTGACTTCAGTTAGCACTGAAATCTCTCTCCTCTCATCTGACCTGACAATTTCCCATTGCCTTACATTACCTTATTTACTTTTTTCTTAGTATTTATTTCTTCTAACACATGGGCAAGAATCCTCTACTAGTTTATTCACTTACATTGCCCAAAGACCTGTAATAGTGTCTGATACAAAGCACGGACTGTCTAAATAGGCACTGAATGAGTGATTGCATTAATAAATAAAAAGATAAGTGGCAGAAAAACTAAAACAAAACAAACATATTAACAAATACAAGAACCAAACCCAGACTATCAGCAGAGGCATTAAGTAAACAGAAGACTAAGAAATTTTGATTAAATTGAGAAAACTAAAACCACTAATTCAGAGAAAGCAGATATAGTGCAAAGAAACAAACACTCTGAATCAGATGATGGGCATTTAGATTCAGTTCTATATTACCTTCTGGTGTGACCTTCAGAATTTCCTATAATTACCCAGTGTCTCACATAATATCATGTCATGAGATAACCAAGTTCCTTCTGTTTTTAGGGCCACCACATTGCACTATCCTAGGGAATTATATCTTATTGGTAAATAGCTTTTCCTTATATCACATTGGTTCTACATGAGATTTTTCCCCAGAAACTTTACCTTTAACTTTAACTTTACTTTATTTCTTCTGCATATCTTTAAAAGATCTTTCCAACTTCACTCTTATAGAAAAAATCAATAGGGGAGAGATAATTTGAATGCTTACTATATAATGAAGAATTAGTCAGATCAAGTTTAAAATGCTTCAGATACAGGCATTTTCTATTAGACAAATCAATCTATTTCTTGAGCAAAATCTTACTATCAATTTTTCTCTTTCAAACATGGCATATTTTGATTCTCAATTTATCAGAAACATCCCAAGTGGCTCAACAATTCTCAACTTAAGGATGCAGTTGAGCATTTTATGATTGTCTGCCTGTTGTGAGCTCTGAAAAATAAACAAAAGTTTGACAAAATAAAGAGGAGAATCAGAGGTTAAAACAATGTGCTTTGTTCTGTTTTTAAGTGTTCTCAGATAAATCATGTATCATTTTGTTTTTATTTCAACAAGTGTCTATATGGCTTACCCTGAGAAATAGTTTGTGCCAGAAGTAGTTTATGTTCAGGAAGCACACAGTATGTTAAAAGATTAATGAAGTCTGGCTGAGCAGGATATCTAATTATGAATTTGATATTTAAAAGCTGTGTTACAATTTACATATCGTATAATGTGTGTTTGCTCTCTTTCAGGAATAAAATATATCATCCTGTAAACAGACAATTTTCAGAGATCTTCTTTGTATGTATCCACAAAGACAGGAAAGGGATATGATTACATAACTAAATGTGTATTTGGAAAAGTCAGTGAAATACTAATTCTAATCAATTATCAATTCTAATTTACAACTATCTCTATACTTATAAATAAGGATGACTACTATTATATATGAAAAATGAAGAAGAAAATAGTAATATTCATTTAGCAAATGATAGTATTGATCAATAATAATATTTATTTCTCCAGACATTATTATTTTGACAAATCTATAGTTGCTACACTGTTCTAATTAAATTAAAAACAAAGAAAATATCTATTGAACTCCTCAATAGGTATAGAAAGCTTCCACAGAGGAATTTCTTACTATCACAAATGTGAGCTTTAACCCTTTCATTTCAAATGTATTCCTTAATATTCAAATCATATTCTAAACCAAAAGACTATCTATAAGACGAATCTTGGTTATCAGTAACATTTAAAAATTTTTGGCTAGCAGTAACCATTAAAAGTCCATGAAAACGAAAAATTAACTCCCCAATCATTTCAGGTCAATCCTTAGTATTTTACTGTCTTTCTCAAATGTATCTTTTTGCCCACCTTAGCAAGCTCATGAATCCAAAGATAATTGAATCTGTAATAATTCAGGATCTGCAATGCCTCAGGCTAATCATCTTAAGCATCAATTCTCATTGCATAGGGATGGAGATGGAATTATAGAGGGAGTACAGGATATTGGCCTTGGTCCCTACTGACCCAAAGATTGGGCCTAAAAATATATATTTTCAAATAAATCTTTAAGAACCAATTACTAATTTATTATTTACCACATATCCCAAGTGTAAAAAATAAGTGGTAAACAATTAGGTTATTTGAAGTTCTGATCAATCATGTTTAAATTCCCCTTTACTACATTTTCCTTCTCTTTTGGATGCTTGGCATTGTATGTATCTAAACAGTATTTCTTTTAAATATTAGGAAATTCAATGTTGTATTTTCAAAGGAACCACCAGTTTTGTCTTTACTGACTGAGAAGTCAAAAGGTTAAGTTGTTATTAGATATGTCCCAAAGCTAAATTTACCACAATTTGTAGATTTGTCACCGATAACACATATTGATTTGTTAATTGTATGGAGTTTTTAGCTGACTGTTTAAAAAATGTATTTTTAGCAATTTCAAGTCCAACATCATTTTCTAAACAAAATCACATAGAAGGAATCTTTCTTGGTACTAAATAAATATTAATATGGGACTGATATTTCTAATTTCAGGGAAGTTAGTATAGACAGACTCTCCCCTGTCTCTCCCACTGAATGCAACTATAAATCCTGGGCACAGTGCTTGGAGCAGCTTTCTAAGAACTCTGAATATAAATAGCAGGTGGATTGAAGAAGAGACCAGAATTCAAAGTTCCACCAATCTGGTGCAGATTTTACCACCTTCCTCCACTATTGCCTGCTTGAACTCAGAGGCAGATTGAAATACATTGTGTATACCAGGTATGGACTGAAAGAGATCTGATAGAAGCCCTCTCCTTCTGGACCAAAGAGAATGAAAGAGAAATGTTATGGGTGAGATAAAGTGGTAGAAATACTGTAATTATTATTATTTTTTTTAATTGATTTCCTTTCACTCCCAGACAAGCTACCAGGCAATACCGCCACAATGGTGGCAGCTAGGTGGACATGAGCAGTTGGTGACATCTAAAACTCTAAGGATGATAAACATACCTCAATACCTCAGAAATCTGACTAGAAGTCAGGGAAAGAAGGCAAATAGGAAGAAAGGAAGTAAGTAGAGTTCAGAGAGAAGAATTTTAGTCCATAGAGTTGTATATGAATGCCTAAACTCACCTCCAAGATACACATCTGGTAATCTGACCCTGAGCAGCATACCACAGATTTAGAGAATCTGCTATAGAGTAGGTCACTGTCCAAGTCCCACACTGGTCACTAAGATGTTATATATATATATAAGACATATGTGAATAGCACTGCCAAGTCTTGGAGAATTGAACTGACATTGGAAACACAGTCCAGAAAACGTGGATTGAAATTTGTGAAAATAAAACTGAAATCTGTGAAAATAGAAAATATCTATTTCAATGAACCTAACCAGGTGAAATGCCTGTTCAAACATCATTCTCCTTAAGATTTAAACAACATTTAATCTCATTATATCAATATATATTTAAAATATCAAAATGTCTAGGATATAATCCAAAATTACTTGGCATAAGAAGAACCTAAAAAATCTGAATTCTCAAAGGAAAATACAAAAGTATATACCAACCCTGAAATGATAATAGATGTTGTAATTATCAAGAATTTAAAGCAGATATTATAAACATGCTTCTTTCCGTAAGGGTAACCCCTCTTGAAATAAATGGAAAAATAAAAAACTCAGCAAGTAATAAAAAGATAATAAAAAGAAAAAGCAAATACAAATATTATAACTGAAAAATAAAGTAACAAAAATTTAAATGAGCTCAATAGCAGAATAGGGATGCCAGAGGGAACTGTCTGTGAATTTGAAAATAGAAGAATATAGTTAGGTAACTCAATAGAGACACAGAAAGGTGTAATCAGAGGTTTCTCTGACAAGATCTTATTTGAGAAGGGACCTAAAGGAAGTAAGAAAGTAAATGATTGCTTTTTTATAGAGGGAAATTATTTCAGGATGAGACATGGGCTTGGGGTGAGGACTTGGTCGGCATGTTTAAAGACCTGCAAGGCGGCCATTATGACCAGGGCAGAGTGAACCATGGTGTGTACTTTGTACACAAAGAGAGAGCAGAGGTGGGAGGTAGGCCAGACCTTGAAGAGAATTGTAGGACACAGTAAGTGTTTTAGCTTTTATTATGAGAGTAAAGATATTGAGCGACTGTGACTTTAGGAATAACCTGATTTACATTTGAATGGATGAAACAGTTTGCTGCAGAGTTTAGATTAAGGTGAATTGAGACATGAAGGGAAGCAGGAAACTAGTGAGAAAGCTAATGAAATGGTTCAGGGAAAACATGATGGTACCTGGACTAGAAGTTAGCACTAGAGGTGATGAGATTGACTCTAGGGATAGGAGGATTTTTTTTTTTTTTTTTAAGAAGAAAATTGTAAACATTTTTTATGCCCTTGGAAGAGTGAATAAAGTGGAGTAAAGTAAAATAAACATATTATATTGAATATGAAAATTAATTTCTAGAACAGAATTGTGGCTGAAACACAAAATAGGGTTCCCATAAAGGACTGGATAATATCCACACTCAAAGATCATTAAAACATAGCACTGTCGCTTTTCTCTTTCTCTCTATGGACATTCATACATTCAAAGAGCTTTTGAACAGGTTGAGCTTCCACCTCTAAGTTTCTTTCTCATTGTTTTCACCTGAAAATTAAAAATACAGTATAAAATTAAAGAAACTTATTTTATGTAACCCTTAGAGAGGTAGTAAGGAAATAAATTTGACAATTTTTATGAAATATATATATATGTGTATGTACATTACATAGATATTTATGCAATATATTCATATATATAATTATATACAGCTAGATGTATAGATAAATATATGAATGCATGTACTATATATATTACATATTCAACTATATATATATATATATACACACACACACAGCATTAAGAGTTGGAAAAAGATATTATTTATTCAGTAACCTCTCTTCTCTTTTCAGTCTTCCTACCTTTGCAGTCAGAGGAATCATATCCTCCTTGCTCATTTTCTGTTGGATTGCTTTGTTTTTTTTTTAAGATTTCTGTATAGGATCTTTTCCTCTTCCTCTTCTTTTTCCTCCTCCTCCTCTTATCCATTGACCTGATTTTCATCAAATTAATTATTTTTTAAATAAAATTAATAAGAGGACTCATTCTTAAACCTTCAACTTCTACCTCATGCTTCTAAATCTAAATCTCTAGTCTTGATCAGTCTTTTTCCTAACTGGAATTTTCATATAAGTATCTGACAGTCTCCTCAATGTGTTCCATTGGGCTAGTGGCTCACAATCCATTCCTCAGGCTTTCTACGCAAATTATATTTTCCTTGCAGCCTGAATACGGATAGTTTTGACCAGTAAGAGGTTCTAGTAGGAGATTAGAGAATGAGGAAATAGATGCCAGAGTACCTCCCACTTCCTGCTTCAGGGGTATCTGTGGAAGTGGCCCTTTCTCTTCCGTAACTGCATCAATCTCCAGGTAGGCCTACCCTTCACGGGTATAGATGCAGTCAGTGATGCCTGCCCTTGACTCTGGTAACTCATCTGTTTTCCTTGTACTTCCAGCCACAGGAGTGGTAGAGACTTCTTGTTATTACTAAATTCTGCATTGCCACACTCTCATTTTGACTTTTCAGTTCTTCTAACACTTAGAAGGTAGCTGTATTATCCATGTCACCTACCTTTCCCACTATTATAAATGATATCATGGTTATCATGACCCCAGCTTAAAAAACAGAGATCACCATGCATATCGATTCTAATTCCACTGTGGGAGGAGCTGAAGTACAGGTACATATTACGCAATGATGGTTTAAGCAATCAAGGAATTTATAATCTAGTTCAATTTACATAAATTACGCTTAATATATCTAAATACCCTGCAATATGACTAGCAAAGTCCCATTTTACTGATGTCTATGTCAGCTCTGAGAGGCTAAACAACCATTCTAAGATCAGACAACAATTAGGTGGAGAAGTTGGTACATAAAATGATGTAATTCTAGCTCATATCATGTTATTTACAACATAGTCAAATGAGTAAAACCAATTAATGAATAACATTCACCATTAGGCATATTCTTTTCATAAAGACACTTGATACCCAGAGACAACACTGGCATCCAAAATGACTCATTATCATCTTAGAAATCTTTCAGGCTCTTTAAGTTTTTGAACAAATATATATTTATATTTGACCAAATATAAATGTATATATATGGAGAGAAAGAGAGTAAAAATATATATATATAGAGAGAGAGAGAGAGAGAGAGTAAAAATTAGCAATAATCTAAAAAAAATTAGCAATAATCTCTAGCACTTTGATATATTCTCCCCTCATCCCCCACCAAAGGAAGCAATAAAAGTAATGCCATATGTATAACTGATTCACTTTGTTATAAAGCAGAAACTAACACACCATTGTAAAGCAATTATACTCCAATAAAGATGCTAAAAAAAAAAAAGTAATGCCAATTCCAAAAGCAGATTTATAAATTCATTATTAGATATTTAAAAATAAAAATATATTTTATATATTGTTTCCAAAATATATTCAGGAAATAATTCTTCCACTAAATACCAATAGGCCTTCTTGACAAAAAGGAACTACATTTATATACAATTATATAAATACTGCAAAATTTGGTGCTTAAAATTCAGAATAACTATTAATATACTAAAAGTTTAAGAATTTATAGAGAACTATGTTTGTTTTTATTAAACCTTGAATTGCAATAATATCTCTGAGAGTTTGATATATAAGCACACACACACATGCACTCACACATGCTATAAGATGTATAAAACATTCAACTTAAGCATAGGAAAAGATGCTAGTCTCTCTATACATAATAGAACTGTGTCCTCACATATAATATTTTATTAAAATTTCCTCAGTCATGCTCTTAATTTTTGACAGAATCAGAATTAGAACACAAGTCTAAGAATGTTCAGTTCATTGCTGACCAAGTCAGCTATGGTTAGCAGAAAGAGCATAATATTTCAGGTTATACAATTCAAGTTTGTGCTTTGCCTTCACAGCTTACTAAATGAGCCAAAGATTTCTCATCTCTAAGATGAGGTTAATGGTAATAATACATGTCCTAATTACTTCACAATGTTAGTATTGTGAAGATCAAACAAGGAAATGCCTCTAAAAGCATTTTAAAATCAAACTTGTACCATAATTTTAATAAGATTGGAAAGACAATGTCATAAAAATCAGATCATTTAATGATCAACAGTTTATATTTAATATGATAAATTCAGATTTCCTTTTCAAAATACAACAGAAAGTGCCAAAAATTAACTGAGATTTAGGCAAATTTGTTTTAAATTTAAATGTTTTAAGTGTTTTGTTTGTTTTTGAGACTCATTTACGCTTGGATTAACTGAATATTTGTACAAGTTCTTTGCAATTCAAAGACATAAAAGCATAAAATATTTGTATTAGATTAAAATGCAAGAAGAATTTTAAAAATATTTTATTACTTTCAAAAATATAAAAATACATAACTTCCGATTATATCTGTTTGACAATTCTCAGTAAACTATTATTTTTTGTTACTTTAATGACCAATTTGAGTTGAATTCATGATATATCCTATCAATTGTGTCAAATTCAGTCCTCAGAAGATCCAGAAAGGTCATTTTAACTGTAAAGTAGTCGATTCTGGAGTTTCACATAGATATGGCCTGGGAATATTAAGTCTCTCATCCACTGGAACCATTTTAGATATACCAATGGGGCAATGTCATTTCATGATTCATTCAACTCTCAGTTAACCTTGGAAATGGGAAATGGCAAAATCCGGATGAATGAAATTCTCAAATAACCCCTGATCTTACTGCAGTCATTAATGTTCACATCCTTGACTAATTTCTGGCCACAGGTTCCAGGAAATAAGCAAATGACAGATTCTAAATTCACCACACATTTGTTTTCTTTCCTACTACCCATGAGATGCAGGTGATAATGAGCAGAGAGAAATGATGAAAATTTAGGAAGCCAAATGGAAAAGAAGACCAAGAATAATAGTCAACTCAATTGTGTAGAAAGGTGGAATGTTTCATTTTCACATCAATTATGGACTATTTTATTTTACTCAAATATGATTTCAAAAACATTTGTAGTAAACACTGTACGTATCCTCATTCTTTCAAAGCATAATTTAGGAAATGCTGAAGGCAACACTATGTGGTGAAAATATCCCTACACATTAGACCAAATCTAAATACATTAGTCAGTACATTAAAGAGCATAAGAATAAATATCCTGATGGGTTGATAAAAGGGATTTTTTTTTCTAGGTGACCTCTGATTTTGCCCTGACCAAAATTCTATTTTAACCTATGTGCAAAGTACTTTGTTGAACATTCTGGGAAATTTAGGATATTTAAGATATGGTTCCTAATCTCAAGAAACTTGAAAATTAATTGAATTGCCTGTATTCACAAGGAAGATGGTGAAAAATCTTCTCTAAACAAAAATATGAGCAAAGAGAAAATATTATTTATACATATTTATACCTGGGGTGGGAGAGCTTGATAGAAGTTCATACTTTATCTGAGTTTAGAAGCATAAATATGATTTTTATAGGTGGATATTAAGGTAAAAGACATTCAAAATAAGAACGAGAAAATCAGGTAGTTATGAGAGGGCATGGTTTATACCTAGGTGATAAATAGCAGTCACATGCCACTATTTGATTTTTCATCTTAAAACATGGAGATCAGTAATTTTAAAATATATTTGTATGGTCTATAATGTAGGCTTGTAAGCCTCATAATGGTTTAAAATGGGAGTCTCAAAAAAAAAAATTAAAAAATAAAATGGGAGTCTCTTTATCACCACATCTACTCACTTATCAGAATCTGCTGCCTCCCTGCCTTATACTATAGATGAACTATTCTCTTTTTCTCTCCATAGCTGATTTTTCCATTTTTCAACAATATTTCCTGTCTGTATTTCATAGTGAAGTATCACAAACTGATTCTCTTAAAACAACAGAAATTTATTCTATCACAATTCTGAAGTCTGAAATCAAGGTAACAGCAGGACCATGCTCTCTCTGAAGACACTAGGGGAGGAATCATTCCTTCCCTTTTCTAGCTTCTGGTGGTTTCCAGCAATCCTTGGCATTCTTGGCTTGTAGATCCGTCACTTCAATTTTTATCTCCATCTTCACATGGTCTTCTCCCCCATTTGTATCTGTGTAGAAATTTTCTTCTTCTTTTAAGGACAGCAGGTGTTGGATTAGGACTCATTTTATCTTAACTTGATTATATTTACAAAGACTCTATTTGGCAAATAATGTCACATTCACAGGTTCTGGATGGACATGAATGGGGGATACTTTTCAACACAGTACACTGTCTCATTACATCATCATGAAAAGATGATGCTGTATCTCTCCTGTTAAAAAGTGTGCTCTTAACCCCAGTTCCTCACCAGCCGCTAATTTATCTTGTTTTATTTGCAAAAACCTCTTTAAATACATTGTTTATATTTGCAGTCTCCAATTTGTCTCTCCCTATTGTCTCTTGTATTTGTCTCTAATATTTACTCTTTTTTTTTTAAATTGGAGAATAATTTCTTTACAATGTTGTGTTAGTTTCTGCTGTACAAGGAAGTGAATCAGCTCCCTCTTGGACCTCCCTCCCACCCCCCCACCATCCCACCCACCTAGGTCATCACAGAGCACCGAGCTGAGCTCCCTGTTACTTTTAATTATATCCATCTCAACAGCTCCTTTTCAGATCATGAATGACTGGCATGTGGCTAGATTCAATGGTCAATATTCTGTCTTTATTTACTTGACCTTTGATGGCATTTAACCTTGATACACTTTCTTTACTTGGCTTCCAGGACACTACCACATCTTGATTTTCCTCACATCACATGGTATGCTTCTTCCCAATTTTCTGTTTGTTTGCCCGATCTCTCAGCCTATTGGTAGTGAGTCCTGATGCTCAGACTTAGGTCTTCTCTGGTCATTTCTCAGGGCTTTAAATACTATCTATGGGTCAATGATCCCTACATATTTATTTTCAGTCGAGATCTTTTTTATGACCTACAAACTCCTATATCCACTGCCTGCTTGACATCTGTACTTGCAAGTCTATTTCATATCTCAAATCACCATGACTTAAAGAGAATTCTACTGACCCTGTTAAAAACCTTCTCCACTGGCAGCCTTCTGCATCTCATTTTAGAGCAAATCCATCCTCCCGGTTGTTCACGTCAAAAAACTTGAAGTTAAGTAAGACCATTTCTTTCTCTATTTGCCTACATTCATTCCATCAGATAATCAAAATTAATATGGAATCTGGTCACCTTTCACCTCTTGCATGTATCATTGCTTCTGCCTCTTAGCTGGTCTACATGATTCTTCCCTTGTTCACTTGCAATCACTTATCAACACAACTGTGGGTCTGATCCTTTAAACCACAATCAGCTCATATCATACTGTTCCAAAACTTACCATGACTCCATACCTCACTAACTAAACACCAAAGTCAGGTAATGACCTCTACGCCTGTGAGATCCTGATTCTCATCATCTTTCTGACCTCATTTCCTAATTCCTCTTCCTCTCACTCAGCTACAACTATGTTGGATTCCCTGCTGATTCTTGAACATGCCAAGCATGCTCCCATTGTAGAGTCTCTGCGTTCTGTCTAGTCTGCCCTTCCCCAAAATTTCTCAATTGATAACTCTCTCACGTTCTTCAAATATTTGCACAAATGTTACTTTCTCAATGAGTTAGTTCTAGACTAATTTTCCTATTGCTCATCCTACCACATATATTGTATCATCTCAATGATCAATTGATTCTTCCATTTTTCTTTACCTTTTCATATATATGGCACACACACACACATATATATATATATATATATATATATATATATATACATATTCATATATATTATACTTGTCACCTTTGGAAATACTATACATTTATTTATTATGTGTGTCATCTGTGGGCAGAAATTTGGTTTGTATTGTTCATTAATGCATCACAAACACCTAACCAAGGGACTGGCACACATTTACTGTATAAATAAATAACCTAGTTTTAATGGGGAAATGGAACACAATTCCTCCTTCTATCATATGTTACGGGCTCTAGTTTGTCTATGTTCTTCTTGCAGGGTGACTCCCGGAACTCATAACTATGATATTTAATGTTTATTATATGCATATAGTGTGCCAAGTCCCATGCTAACCCACTTACTGGCATGATATATACTATCACACAAAACCTCCTCTTTAGAAACAGCTAGTTGTATTAGTCCTAGCTTTCAGCTGGAGAAAGTAATGAAAAGATAAGTATGAATAAATATGACACCCAAGATCACACCCGGCAATGAAAGAGCTATTAACTATTAAAGAACATTATCCTCCCTCCTAATACACTACTCTGAATGTAGGCTTCTATTATGTGTGACCAAAACGATGAATGCACATGGATACCAGTTTTTAAAGAAAATATACACATTTTAGATGAATAAATCATGGGAAGTTATTATTTATATTTTCTCTATGATATTTTGTACTTATTTTTGATGTTTATTAGGAGACATTGTGTAAAAGATGTTGATAAACTAATAATCATAGACTTACCTTGAAATATGACAAGACTTTAAATTTCTAAGGAATCTATTATATGCCTAAATATAGTCAAATATTTTTAATAAGAGACTTAAAAATATCTTCACATAAGATAAAGACAAAATAAATCTTGTATATCATAAAATTGATCTTAAAGTATATTCTAAATAATAGTTATTTTCAAATCTTTCGTTTAACAGTAGAGTTAATACAACAACTCTGCAGATCTGGTAAAGCCAATCCTTTTGCAGCATGAGGCTACTTAAATCATTACCGAATAACAGTTTTAAAGCTGGCACAGACATCTTAATCAGGAGTCTATTTCAATACGAATAGACTATTTTTAAAGTTATTTCCTGTAAATGCAAACAATCTTATTTTTGTGGATTCCACTTATTCAGAAGCTCACTGAAATTGGGCGCCTGCCTCTTTTCCCATTCTACAAGAACATAGAAAGCACACCCTTGTGTTACCTTCTGTTCTGAGCTACTTTTTAACCTTTCAATATCAAATTGATGTTTTACTCTTAAGTTTGTGACATTAAATAAACCACACAATGGATCAGTTATTTTTCAAATGATTATAGTAAAATGAGTGGAAAATATGAGTGATTAGATACACTTACTGTATTTCTAATGCAATTGGTAAAATAAACGAAAGGCTAAATGGGTATTTCTAGTCCTACACAGTTATAAGGCATTTCCAAAGAAATTTTAAAAACCTCATTATATTAAGTTGAATTTTATATTATTTATATACTGGAATATTATTGCACATTTAACCTATTAGCTCCTTTGGCTGTTTGGTTTCTAGAAAGAGAGCTCAACTGTTGCCAAAGATATTCTAACTCTCATTCTGCCGTTTTTGACGGTTTTCACCTTGGGAAAAATATCTTTCTGTATCTGTGTCTCTGTGGATTAAATGAATCTATTAAATTGGGGATTGACAAGCTATGGCTCATGGCCTATTTTTGTAAATAAAGTTTTATTAGAAACAGCTGAATCCATTTATGTATTGTCTATGGCTGCTTTCATGCTTTAATGGCAGACTTAGATAGTTAGGGCAGGACCATCTGGCCTGACAAGCTTAAAATAGTTACCATCTGACCCTTTATAAAAACTGTCTGCAAACCTCTGGTCTAGATGGTATCTATGATTGCTCTAAATTTTAAATCTGTACAATTCTATGGTTCTTTTTGTTTGATCAGTACTGCCAAAAACTAATTACTTGCTATACATTAGACTCATGGGTGATTAGTTGGTATACTGAAAGGTATAATGAACCACTTCTGTCCTCAACAGTATCTTAAATGTCTTACAATCTCACTTGAGGAATACAAGATACATATCAATATGTAACTGGAAATACTAGGTAGCATCTGCTAAGAAAGTGTTGCAAAGGCATGGGTATTAAGGAAATTCAACATTGAAGTAATCGCTGAGAAGGAAGCCTCTCAAGGAAAACTTTTAAGCAAAAGTGGAAACTGAACTGAGTTGAGATGAAAGAAAATGAATATATTGAATATCTACTATATATCACAGTTGTTGAAATAGGCTCTTAGGTGTATTATCTTCTTTAATCACCTAATCCTGTGTGGTAGTTATTAATATCCTCATTTTACACACAGTGAACAGTGTTCACATAGCTACTATGTGATGGAGTTTGGATTTCATTCCAGGTCTACCTGTAACTTTCACATATGCACACACATGCTCACACACACATATGAGACTCTGTACCCAAACACTCCTAAATCCTGATACTCTTTCCTTGGTTCCATGATAACACCCAACAATCAAATTCTTAGAGTTAGCCAAGCTAGAATCTTGAATAAAGTTTTTATGTCTATTGTAATGATCAAGGCATATGTTAAAAAGGGCCCGAATTAAGAAAAGTATGAGTGTAATGTGTCTCTATATGTGCATGTTTGTATATGTGTGTATGTAAAATTATATATTGTATATATTATATCTATACATATATACATACATTCACACACTTTGCCCTATTGTTATTATTAAAATGTTTCTAAGTATTATTTAACAAGGCTACAGTTTATGCAGAGAAAGAAATGGAGTCAAAGTAGTCAAAAAATAAAATACCCAAAATGAAATCAAAATAAGAGAGCATCCCAGAAAATTTCTATAGAAGAGATGTAATTTCCTTTCTTTTTTTTAACTTTTTAATTCTAAGACAGGTGTGTAAAAATCATCATTGCTAATTTCTTGTCAAATGATTTGTCTAAAACTGCTCTATATTTTTCTCAAGGTAAATTCAGTAACTGGAACCAGGATGACTATAAAGCTAGTAATTATTTCATATCTAAGCATGCCATCAAATGTAACTTCTAGTGTTGTTATGTGTATTCATTATTCCCAGTGACAGAATAAAATGCAGAGGGATGGGATGATAATCCCTGTTAATACAATGAAGAAACACACAGGTGGAAAGGCTTCTTCACAAAGGCATTATGAGAACTAAGTTACATTGTAAATAGAAAATGTTATGAAAATGTAGCATACAAAACCATCAACATCCTCTCTTGAGTGCAGAAAAATAAAAGAATATTGTTTCCTAGAATCTGCAATTTCTCTTAAAGAAAATAAACAGAGAAAGTAACATAGAGACTGGGAAGCTTATAATGTTTATTCAAAATCTCCAACTGGCTGGCCTAAATATTTTCTATATGGTTTTGATAAACTTCTGCTTAAAATCTAGCTTTCAATTTTGTTACTATAAAGAAATAAAGATGATAACTGTAACCCAACCACATCAAAGGATTTAGCTTAAAAATCTACTGTGATGATTGATGTACATGGAATCTTTGATTAATAAAAATGTTTTAAGGATGCAGTACAGCGTAGTAATTGAAACATATCTAAATGAGTTTGGTTCCCAGAAGAAAGTAATTACCTAGACTAGTATAATTTTCAATGTAATATTTTCTTTATTGTCCAAATAATCATCAAATTAATTAATCCTGAGAATATAATATTTCACTATTTGAAAGTGCTATATATTTCCTCATTTAATCCTGTCATGTAATTATTATAATCATTATTACCACATATTGAACACTCCGCATGCCAGCCTTGCTGAATTACTGACAGATATCATCTCAATCAATAATTGCCACAGCCTAGTGAAGTGTTATAATTATTATTCAGCTATTTTTTTTAAACAAATGTGTGAAAATTATTTTCACAGTTTGGGAGGAGGTTTTTACTTTTGGCAATGGAGTAAACTTCTGTAAATTATAAATTCTAAAAAATTATAAACTCTAAATAATATAGTAGAAAAATATCTGAAGGCACTAAAGTGTGACCTAAAACCAACAGACCCTGGAGAAGAATCAACATTAGGAAGAAGGGAATGGCTCTGAGTTTCCCATTTTAATCAGTTTTTGCCTAATGAAAGTCTCCAGCCAGCAATCGTGACAGGCAGCTACAACTTAGACAGAACTGGTGATATTAATGGCTTTAGGAATTAGGGAACAGATAGCAGGGATACCACAGCAGCTAGAATGTGAGGAGTGAAATTGTACAAAGGAGAAAGCCATAGAGAGGTGGCCCCAGATTCTGCATGTTTCCTTTTCCCAACTCTCTAGCTGATCTCTGTTCTATGAATGCATGGGACAGACTCTAAGCAGGCTAACTATAGAGTCAGATACTGAGGTCAGTGGCTGCACCCTACATGTGAGAGTTTGGAGTTTGAGTTCAGCCAAGGTAATGGTCTGCTAATGCAAACAAGCAAGGAAAATCTTAATACTCCTCAGAGAAATATAACAGGACTCAGAATCTACACAATGTATCATTTAGTTTCCAGGATATATGTTAAAATCTCTAGAAGACATACATATAAAAAGAGAAAAACAAGACAACATGATCCATACTCATCACAAAAGGAAATTAATGAACAAGTCTAAAATAACCCAGATATTGGACTAGACAGATTAAGATCTCTATAAAATATATAATCTATGAAAAAGAGCGCCCCAAAAGCACCAGTCAAAATTTTGGAATGGAAAAATACAGTATGTGAAATTAACATTTTACTGGATGTTCTAGGGAATTTTCCAGATTCACATAATTATGAATTGCCATAGCTAATATACAAACTAAGTTTGATTCCAGAGTCAATGCTCTTAACTACAACTTCATGCTATTTCCCAATAAAGTATATGCTATTATACCCTATAATTCACATGTGGAAACTGAGACTTGATAAATGAAACAATATGCTAGATGATAAAGACAGTAATAAACAAGATAGAAATGCCCAGTAGAGCCTACAATCCAGTGAAAAAAATAGGTGCTGCACAGATACCATCAAAGATTTTTTCATTACAATTGTGGTAACTGCAATTGTAAAATACATCATAGGAAATGAAATTGTAAAACAAGGCGACCTAAATTTGAGAGGATAGAAAAGCTGTATAAATGGCACCTGCTGCTTCTCTGTATTTAGTTAAAAACTACTTCTCTAAAATATGATTAATCTTTAAAAACTCAAGTGTAAGTTTGTCCTGTCTGATGAATGGATATTTAATTTCTCAGTTCTTGAGGAAAAGATTTATCTTTACTACGGTAGTGTATTCAGTTGTATCCTGCCAGATTAACAACATGTAAAACACAATAATCTAAAAGAGGTTATCTGTAGAAAACAGAAAACCATAAAAGAGGTTGTAATGACTTTGAAGTGCCATGATTACAAAAGTAATAGTTTGGGTTGTAACATTTCTAAGAATAATATCGCTATTAGGTAGATACCTACTGTACTGGCCTATCTTCTCTCAGTGTACACTTCACTGTATAAAGCAGACATAGACTAGTGAATTATTCTCTAAAAGACAGTAAACATGAACATTATACTGAAGGATTAAATATGCTTTTATACCTCTCTAATCCAACCACACTCTGTAGCATCTAGATTGAGTCCAAGATGTGGTTTGGTCACTGACGATAGTCGAATCCATTGATCTGGAACACCTCTATCCATGCAACTTTTTATTAGTCACCCTAATTTATTGTAATTAACATGAAAATACAGAGTTGGGTATTTGTTCTCTTTTTTTTTTTAATGTCCTAGGGTACAAGTACTTTTTCACAAAGTTACAGTGAGACTCTCAAATAAAAAGTCCCTTGTCATTTGAAACAGCCCTTATTATAAGAATATAAAGCACCACTGAGAATTTTTAGGGAATCACAATCCACAAAACACAATCACCTCACACACACCTCACTTTATACATTTTTTCCTATTTTGGTTTGCTAAGCTTCCCAATTTGCCAAGGTTTTTTTTTTTTTTTTTTTTTTTTTTTTTAAAGATTTATTTATTTAATTGATTGATTGGTTGCTATGTTGGGTCTTCGTTTCTGTGCTAGGGCTTTCTCCAGTTGCGGCAAGCGGGGGCCACTCTTCATCGCGGTGCGCGGGCCTCTCAGTATCGCGGCCTCTCTTGTTGCGGAGCACAGGCTCCAGACGCGCAGGCTCAGTAATTGTGGCTCACGGGCCTAGTTGCTCCGCGGCATGCGGGATCCTCCCAGACCAGGGCTCGAACCCGTGTCCCCTGCATTGGCAGGCAGACTCTCAACCACTGCGCCACCAGGGAAGCCCCTTGCCAAGGTTTTTAATGAGTGTGGAAGTAGCTGGGAATTTCTGTCTTCCAGCAAATAAACATCTCTGTTCACTGTCAATAAATATTCCATAGTCAGTGATTTAAGCTGCATCTCTTCATTTTCTTTCTTGCAGGAAATCAAAAAAAGTCTTCTGCCCAAAATATTCTCTACTAGAGATCCCCACATCACATCAAAAACAAGGCAGAGGAAGGGGTGGATAGTGACAGAAAACCTTAAATTTTTGCAGCTATCATGGACCTCTGCTTATATACCATTACTGCTTTTCTTCTGGAAGGTGCTATTAGCCCTGTTCTACATTGCATATATGGATTTAAGCCTTTTTAAACTTATGTACTCTTCGTTTATTTATTTATTTATTATTTTTTGTGTTTGTTTTTTTTTTGAATTTTTGAATTTTATATTATTTATTTTTTTATACAGCAGATTCTTATCAGTTATCCATTTTATACATATTAGTGTATATTTGTCAATCCCAATCTCCCAATTCATCACACCACCCCACCCCCTGCCACTTTCCCCAATTGGTGTCCATACATTTGTTTTCTGCATCTATGTCTCAATTTCTGCCCTGCAAAACAGTTCATCTGTACCATTTTTCTAGGTTCCACATATATGCGTTAATATACGATATTTGTTTTTCTCTTTCTGACTTACTTCACTCTGTATGACAGTCTCTAGATCCATCCACATCTCTACAATGACTCAATTTCTTTCCTTTTTCTGGCTGAGTAATATTCCATCTTTATATATGTACCACATCTTCTTTATCCATTCGTCTGTCAATGGGCATTTAGGTTGCTTCCGTGTCCAGGCTATTGTAAATAGTGCTGCAATGAATATTGGGGTGCATGTGTCTTTTTGAATTATGGTTTCTGAGGGTATATGCCCAGTAGTGGGATTGCTAGGTCATATGGTAACTCTATTTTTAGTTTTTTAAGGAACCTCCATACTCTTCTCCATAGTGGCTGTATCAATTTACATTCCTACCAATGGTGCAAGAAGGTTCGCTTTTCTCCACACCCTCTCCAGCATTTATTGTTTGTAGATTTTCTGATGATGCCCATTCTAACTGGTGTGAGGTGATACCTCATTTCAGTTTTGATTTTCGTTTCTCTAAAAATTAGTGATGTTGAGCAGCTTTTCATGTGCTTCTTGGCCATCTGTATGTCTTCTTTGGAGAAATGTCTGTTTAGGTCTTCTGACCATTTTTGGATTGGGTTGTTTTTTTTTTTAATATTGAGCTGCATGAGCTATTTATATATTTTGGAGATTAATCCTTTGTCTGTTGATTCGTTAGCAAATATTTTCTCCCATTCTGAGGGTTGTCTTTTCGTCTTATTTGTAGTTTCCTTTGCTGTGCAAAAGCTTTTAAGTTTCATTAGGTCCCATTTGTTGATTTTTGTTTTTATTTTCATTACTCTAGGAGGTGGATCCAAAAAGATCTTGCTGTGATTTATGTCAAAGAGTGTCCTGCCTATATTTTCCTCTAAGAGTTTTATAGTGTCCAGTATTACATTTACGTCTCTAATCCATTTTGAGTTTACTTTTGCATATGGTGTTAGGGAGTGTTTTAATTTCATTCTTTTACATGTAACTCTCCAGTTTTCCCAGCACCACTTATTGAAGAGGCTGTCTGTTCTCCACTGTATATCCTTGCCTCCTTTGTCATAGATTAGTTGACCATAGGTGCGTGGATTTATCTCTGGGCTTTCTATCCTGTTCCATTGATCTATTTCTGTTTTTGTGCCAGTACCATATTGTCTTGATTACTGTAGCTTTGTAGTATAGTCTGAAGTCAGGGAGTCTAATTCCTCCAGCTCCATTTTTTTCCCCTCAATACTGCTTTGGCTCTTCAGGGTCTTTTGTGTCTCCATACAAATTTTAAGATTTTTTGTTCTAGTTCTGTAAAAAACACCGCTGGTAATTTGATAGGGATTGCATTGAATCTGTAGATTGCTTTGGGTAGTATAGTCATTTTCACATTATTGATTCTTCCAATCCAAGAACATGGTATATCTCTCTATATGTTGGTATCATCTTTAATTTCTTTCATCAGTGTCTTATAGTTTTCTGTATACAGGTCTTTTGTCTCCCTAGGTAGGTTTATTCCTAAGTATTTTATTCTTTTTGTTGCATTGGTAAATGGGAGTGTTTCCTTAATTTCTCTTTCAGATTTTTCATCATTAGTGTATAGGAATTCAAGAGATTTCTGTGCATTAATTTTGTATCCTGCAACTTTACCAAATTCATTGATTAGCTCTAGTAGTTTTCTGGTGGCATCTTTAGGATTCTCTATGTATAGTATCATGTCATCTGCAAAGAGTGACAATTTTACTTCTTCTTTTCCAATTTGTATTCCTTTTATTTCCTTTTCTTCTCTAATTGCCATTGCTAGGACTTCCAAAACTATGTTGAATAATAGTGGTGAGAGTGGACATTCTTCTCTTGTTCCTGATCTTAGAGGAAATGCTTTCAGTTTTTCACCATTGAGAATGATGTTTGCTGTTGGTTTGTCGTATATGGCCTTTATTATGTTGAGGTAGGTTTCCTCTATGCCTACTTTCTGGAGAGTTTTTATCATAAATGGGTGTTGAATTTTGTCAAAAGCTTTTTCTGCATCTATTGAGATGATCATATGGTTTTTCTTCCTCAGTTTGTTAATATGGTGTATCACATTGATTGATTTGCATATATTGAAGAATCGTTGCATCCCTGGGATAAATCCCACTTGTTCATGGTGTATAATCCTTTTAATGTGTTGTTGGATTCTGTTTGCTAGTATTTTGTTGAGGATTTCTGCATCTATATTCATCAGTGATATTGGTCTGTAATTTTCTTTTTTTGTAGCATCTTTGTCTGGTTTTGGTATCAGGGTGATGGGGCCTCATAGAATGAGTTTGTGAGTGTTCTTTCCTCTTCAAGTTTTTGGAAGAGTTTGAGAAGAATGGGTGTTAGCTCTTCTCTAAAGGTTTGATAGAATTCACCTGTGAAGCCCTCTGGTCTTGGACTTTTGTTTGTTGGAAGATTTTTAATCACAGTTTCAATTTCATTACTTGTGATTGGTCTGTTCATATTTTCTGTCTCTTCCTGGTTCAGTCTTGGAAGGTTATACCTTTGTAAGAATTTGTCCATTTCTTCCAGGTTGTCCAATTTATTGGCATAGAGTTGCTTGTAGTAGTCTCTTAGGATGCTTTGTATTTCTGCAGTGTCTGCTGTAACTTCACCTTTTTCATTTCTAATTTTATTGATTTGAGGTCTCTCCCTCTTTTTCTTGATGAGTCTGGCTAATGGTTTATCAATTTTGTTTATCTTCTCAAAGAACCAGCTTTTAGTTTTGTTGATCTTTGCTATTGTTTTCTTTGTTTCTATTGCATTTATTTCTTCTCTGATCGTTATGATTTCTTTCCTTCTACTAACTTTGGGTTTTATTTGTTCTTCTTTCTCTAGTTCCTTTAGGTGTAAGGTTAGATTGTTTATTTGAGATGTTTCTTGTTTCTTGAGGTAGGATTGTATTGCTATAAACTTCCCTCTTAGAACTGCTTTTGCTGCATCCCATAGGTTTTGGATCATCATGTTTTCATTGTCATTTGTCTCTAGCTGTTTTTTGATTTCCTCTTTGCTTTCTTTGTGGTCTCTTGGTTATCTAGTAACGTATTGTTTAGCCTCCGTGTGTTTGTGTTTTTTACGTTTTTTTCCCTGTAATTCATTTCTAATCTCATAGCATTGTGGTCAGAAAAGATGCTTGATGTGATTTCAATTTTCTTAAATTTTTTGAGGCTTGATTTGTGACCCCAGATGTGATCTATCCTGGAGAATGTTCCATGCGCACTTGAGAAGAAAGTGTAATCTGCTGTTTTTGGATAGAATGTCCTGTAAATATCAATTAAATCTATCTGGTCTATTGTGTCATTTAAAGCTTGTGTTTCCTTATTAATTTTCTGTTTGGATGATCTGTCCATTGGTGTAAGTGAGTTGTTAAATTCCCCCACTATTATTGTTTTACTGTTGACTTCCTCTTTTACAGCTGTTAGCAGTTGCCTTATGTATTGAGGTGCTCCTGTGTTGGGTGCATATACATTTATAATTGTTGTATCTTCTTCTTGGATTGATCCCTTGATTATTATGTAGTGCCCTTCCTTGTCTCTTGTAACATTCTTTATTTTAAAGTCTATTTTATCTGATATGAGTATTGCTACTCTAGCTTTCTTTTGATTTCCATTTGCATGGAATATCTTTTTCCATCCTCTCACTTTCAGTCTGTATGTGTCCCTATGTCTGAAGTGGGTCTCCTGTAGACAGCATATATATGTGTCTTGCTTTTGTATCCATTCAGCGAGCCTGTGTCTTTTGGTTGGAGCATTTAATCCATTCACTTTTTAGGTAATTATCAATATGTATGTTCCTATTACCATTTTCTGAATTGCTTTTGTAGGTCCTTTTCTTCTCTTGTGTTTCTCACTTAGAGAACTTCCTTTAGCATTTGTTATAGAGCTGGTCTGGTGGTGCTGAATTCTCTTAGCTTTCGCTTGTCTGTAAAGCTTTTGATTTCTCCATCAAATCTGGATGAGATCCTTGCTGGGTAGAGTAATTTTGGTTGTAGGTCCTTCCCTTTCATCACTTTAAATATGTCATGCCACTTCCTCCTGGCTTGTAGAGTGTCTCCTGAGAAATCAGCTGTTAACCTTATGGGAGTTCCCTTGTATGTTATTTGTCGTTTTCCCCTTGCTGCTTTCAATAAATTTCTTTGTCTTTAATTTTTGCCAATTTGATTACTATGTGTCTTAGCGTGTTTCTCCTTAGGTTTATACCATAGGGGACTCTCTGCACTTCCTGGACTTGGGTGGCTATTTCCTTTCCCATGTTAAGGAAGTTTTTGACTCTAATCTCTTCAAATATTTTCTCGGGTCCTTTCTCTCTCTCTTCTCATTCTGAGACCCCTATAATGCGAATATTGTTGCATTTAATGTTGTTCCAGAAGTGTCTTAGGCTGTCTTCATTTCTTTTCATTCTTTTTTCTTTATTCTGTTCTGCTGCAGTGAATTCCACCATTCTGTCTTCCAGGTCACTTATCCGTTCTTCTGCCTCAGTTATTCTGCTATTGATTCCTTCTAGTGTATTTTTCATTTCAGTTATTGTATTGTTCATCTCTGTTTTTCTTTTCTTTAATTCTTCTAGGTCTTTGTTATACATTTCTTGCATCATCTTGATCTTTGCCTCCATTCTTTTTCCGAGGCCCTGGATCACCTTCACTATCATTATTCTGAATTCTTTTTCTGGAAGGTTGTCTATCTCCACTTCATTTAGTTGTTTTCCTGGGGTTTTATCTTATTCCTTCATCTGGTACATAGCCCTCTGCCTTTTCATCTATTCTGTCTTTCTGTGAATGTGTTTTTTGTTCTGCAGGTTGCAGGATTGCAGTTCTTGCTTCTTCTCTCTGCCCTCTCGTGATGAGGCTATCTCTAAACTCATGTAATCTTATGTACCCAAGTTGTTTTCCAAAATTTTTAGAACTTCACCATAAACAGTAAATATTTATGAAAAATTCCTTTGAATTTGACCTTCAAGAAACATATAGTTGCTTATCATCTAAGACACAGTAGCTGATTTGACTAACATTTTTTTTAAGTTGTATATTTAAAAAATACTTAAGACTACTATGTGCCAGGCACTGTTCTAGTGTGATTTATGAATAGTATATCAATGAATCATATTGTTGCCATTAGATGATGTCAATTCTGAGTCATTGTAAGCTCCTTCATGGTATCTATAATAGTAGATTTAATACAATTGAATGAAACATAAAACTTTTGACATTTACCTCCTTCCTGTTGACAGTGTGATTTTTCTTTAACAATTATTTAGTAGGATGAGAGCAAAGAGGACAGATGCACTTGGTTGTCAGTAGTTCTCTGGTATTGTCAGTTATTTCGAAGGATCCATTCTTGAATTATTATATTGATGACAGTAATGCAAAACCTCTGGCAATGCCAAAAGAGAACAAAAGTGCCAATGCTGGTTTCACATTTTCTAATTCTAAAGCAAATGTGGTGAACTTCTTGGACACCAGAAGAAAAAATCTGTCAACTCCCTCACCAGCAGCTGTCACCTATAGTTAATCTTTTTATTTCTATTTGTGTATTCCCTCTCACACCACCCTATCTCCCACACACTATGTCACCATCTGCCACCACATTTTCTTGCATCCAGTTGACCTCTCCAAACATGGTTCTGCCATCATTTTCAGTAAGTCAGGCATCACTAAGTCAGTGATGGAAATGTCCTTTGAAAATAAAATTAAATATTTCATAACTGAGGTAACACTATTTGCCCACCTCTTCTATACACCGAATTTTTTTTTTTTTTTTTTTTTTTGGTGGAGGTACAATAGGTATGGGATTCACTGAATTTTCTAGCAACTAGGAAAAATATGTCTAATTTTGAGTGAGGTACACATAGAGAAATAAAGGTAATATGGACTTTTTTGTTGTTTTTGCTTCACAGAACGCATGCCTAATGGGAAACAACAGAGAACTTATAGAATCAATCAACTTAAAGATTAATAGTCAACAGTGTGGTCAGTGTGGTGAAGTGTGTGAACAGTTCTGTGCATATTTGGGTCACCTCTCCTTCCATGAAAATTACACTTTTGTTCCAACTTGCTGTTAAATAAGGTCATATGACATTATGACCAATTCATTGTAAGGACACAAGCATTAGTCTAGACTGAAGCATTTGTTTTTTTGAGTAGCCAGGATCTCAGGGTTAATTTAGTTACCATAACATAACCTAGCTTATTTTGACTAATACTACAGGTCGTGAGTAACTGAAGAGTTCATTTGTCTCCCATCTCTCCCTTATCTGCCTCCCTTAATGAGACTTTTAATGATTAATTGTTGCTTCATATGTATTCCGGATATCCAGTTGTGTCTGGTTACTAAAAGATCCCTAAACCTTACTATTATGTACATTATGCAATGGATTTGGCTTCCTTCACAGTTGGGTTAGCGGAAGAGACATATTACAGGGAATTTTATGCAGGTTTACCCTAGCCCTTTGCCATCAGCCAGAGACCCTCAATCATAACTGAAGAAGTTTCTCTGGAGGAAGTGCTGGAGCCTGCTGCCAGGGAACAGCACTGTCTGATGTGACAAAAGAAGCAGAAGAAACAGAGGACCAATGTCAAACCCTCAGGACCCAAACTTCTTCCACATTATGATCAGAGAATAAAATATAACCACAGATTGGAGAGAACACTAGTAGAAACAGAATTGTTTTCTGAAGACAATATTAAATGTTCCTCTTTCCTTAAAAAGGAAGTAAATAAAGTGAATTTGGATGGATTCCCAGATTACACATCTGCCTGTCTAAATTACACCTGAGAACTAGCAACCAGACAGATGGAAGTGAGGAGGATTAGGGAACAGTCTTCTTTCAATTTTATGTGCCTATAATCACAATGGCTTACACCCTTCACAACAAAGGGTCTTCAGGCTGGCAGACAGTCTTGTAAATACAGATTGTAACACCTGTGTGTCAAACAAGTGGATACAGGTGCAGTAGCTGGTTCCCTAAACAAGATAAACTTTGCTGAGTTAGGTACCTGCACATCATTCTAGCTCTCACTGCCTCCTTCTCTAAATAAGTCATTAACTATAATGTAGAAATATTGCATAAATTGTTGGTGTTATTGAACTTGATTGCTCTTTGCTACATTGAGGGGGGTAGTCTGTCATATTCCATTCTATGTCTTTTCTTCATCTGTTTCCCCTTTCCTCCTCAACTATCTCAGACTTCTTTCTTCATTATAAGGTTTACTGAATGGGACGGAAATATTGTAGGCATGTTTAATGGTCAAAATGTATTTCCTTCCTTTTTAAAAATCTTCAGTAACATTTAATGGATTTGGTGAGTTGAGTAGATAACAATTTTTTAATAATATTAATACTGTGGAACCTTTGAAAATGAGACTGAAATAACTAAAAAATTGTCTTCCTTCTAAACAGGACAGCTACAATTGTAAAAGGGTTCACATTTAAATGAAAAAGAACATGACAGTACATAATGGCAAGTAGTTTTTGTGGGGTTTTTTTGGAGAATTTCAGTGTATGCAGTACTAATTAATGATTAAGAAATAGATTTCTACCAAAACAGGGGAGATTAAATATCTAGATGTGTTAGTGGAATTTTAGTAAAGTATGAAATGTCTCATCACTGCAATGGATCAACAGCTTAAGACTGAGCTAGAGTGGGATCAACAGGAGGTAAGACTGACAGTGAATTACCTGACAATGTAAAATGATCCGCCAGCTTTGAGCCTGGTACTGGATAATTGTTCCACTTAATCACATACCATGGTGTTGGTTAGCACTAATGGACCTTATGCATCCAGTTTATTAGCTGAGATTCTTTTTTCTCCCTCTACAGGGTCAATAGCAATTTTTGTGAAATATACTGGAAATGTAAAGTGCAATGGGATCTGACATAAACAAACAAATAGTGTTCTGATTAATTATGATCATGAAATCTACCTTAAAAATAGGGAATGGTGTTTCATGATTCTCTATAAATTATAGAATATTCTGCAGTGATTATTTTAAATTTGATCTAACACTTCTCTTAGTCACATAAGATTTACTTGTCTTGAACAAAACTTAAAAAATAAGCAATTTATGTTTTTGCATCATATTATACTTTTTAACACAAAATAAAATTATCAAGTAAATGATTAAAGTTAGGCTAAAGACTTAGGTCTTTTGATCAGCACGGTTACACATAACTTATTTGTCTAAATTTATGACACAGCAAAGCTGTTTCACCATCATTTTGAAAGAGTCTGTATGAATCAGACAGGCCAGAGAAGCTTTTGCAATTTACAACAGCTCATTTAAATGTCAAGACTGTGAGGAGAAGACATGAAAGAACCAATCTCATCATTCTCACTTATTGCGTATTTGTTAAATCTGATTGAATTAAATAAAGTAAAAGCACAGCAGATCATATCGACAAGTTTCTTAGAAATTCTAGTACACAAAAGTCATGTTTATATATAACAGTATATGTGCAATGTTCATCTTAATGGGACTCATTAAAAGTAGCTGAATCACACACACACACACACATGCATATAAATACACACAAACTGAAATTACCAACTCTCCCTGTTTGTCTGTGACCATCTTGGTTTTGCACTAAAATTTCTACATCTCAGGAAATCCCTTATTCCTAGGCAAATAGGGAGGGCTGGTTACCATAACACACACACACTCACACACACACCAACACTCATACACACACACACTGTCTGATCTCACCTTGAATATATAACCACAGTTTTTAAGCGTCCTCTACACTTTTGGCCAAGATAGAAAATCAGAAAAAAAAAAATCAAAAATCAACAAAATATATTAAATCACAGTTTCTAAGACATCAAATTTGAGGCAATGAAGGGCATTGATCCTTGATCCTTGAAACACAGGAAACAAATAAGTTGGACCCAATTATCACCTAAGTTTATTGCCTTGAGAGAGTTTCCAGGCTATAAAGAATGGAGGGAAAACATAAGCAGAGACTCCTTTAAAAAAATTAATTTCCAAGCTTGATGTTTCTCAGCTGCACAAATCCACTACTTCAGTTTGTGTCTGCTGTCCTGCTGAGCTCACCTCCGCATTGCACATGTAGAGTTGGGATGGCAAAAGGAATGGAAAGCTCTTTCTGCATGCTTCATGAGTAATAACCATTAGTAATAACGTTCTTTATCTCTGACCCAGGGGTATCTTGCCTTCTGCCAACATGTGTAAGACGGCAGCTGACTAACTTGTTAGTTCACAAGTAGGGTAAAATCCTAGGCCCCTCACATTTTTGGACATAAATACAGACAGAAAATAGAATTTTTAGAAAAAGGACAGAATATCAGATTCTTTAGATAAAACACTAGAAGTACAATTCGTAAAAGAACAAATTGATAATTTGGGATTCATCAAAATGAAAACTTTTGCTCATCAAAAAACACTCTTAAGAGAATGCAAAGACAACCTATGTACTGGGAGAAAAATATTTGCAAATTATATATCTGATAAATTACTTGAATCCAGAATATATTCAAAAAAATAATAAAATAGTCTAGTTTTTTTAAAAAAACAAGCAAATTATTTGAGCAGACATTTTACCCATGGAGACATACAGAAGATAAATATTCACATGAAAAGATGCTAAACATCATTAGCCATTAGGAAAATGCAAATTGCACCACAATGAGATATAAATACATGCCTGTTGGAATGATACAGTTTAAAAGACTGACTATATAAAGTGTTGGTTAGGATGTAGAGGAAGTGGAAGTCTATATACTGATAGTGAAAAATGTAAAATTATACAACCACTTTGGAAAATATACACCTAACATATGACCCCGCCATTCCACTCCTAGGTATTTACCAAAGAAAAAATATAACATATGTTCATGCAAAGACTTGTACATAATATTCATAGCAGCTTTATTTGTAATAGCCAGACTGGAAAGAACCCAAATGCCCATCAACAGGTAAAGGGGTAGACAAATTGTGGCTAGCTTGTGTAATGGATAAATAAAATGGAATGAACTATTGTTACAGAAATAAAAAATATTAAATTATTCACATATGCTATAACATGAATGGATCTCGAAATAATTATGATGAAAGGCCACAGATCAAAAAAATGAGAAGCACATACTGTATGATTCCATTTAAAAAAAAAAATTCTAGAATTAGTGACAGAAAGATCAATACATGTCTGGGGATATGTTTTAAAAAAATATAAAGCCTCATCACCTTCAAAACAGGCAAATCCTAGCCAGATAGTTCTCCCTACCAACATCAGATAGATTAAATGACTCCAGAAATATCTCCATCACATTTTGGCAATTTAAAGTTTCCAAGATAAGAGTCAGTTATGTAAGGAATCAACTTAGAGTCTACAGTTTGAGAGAGGAAACTGTGGATTCAGTATTCCCAGTCAGATTTTTAAAAAAAATTTTATTGAAGTATACTTGATTTACAATGATGTGTTTAATTTCTGCTATACAGCAAAGTGACTCAGTTATACATATACATATATTCTTTTCATATTCTTTTCCATTGTGGTTTATCACAGGATATTGAATATAGTTCCCTGCACTGTACAGTAGGACCTTGTTGTTTATCCATCCTATATATACTAGTTTGCATCTGCTAACCTCAGGACTGGGAGTTTGGGATTAGCAGATATAAACCAGTCAGATTTTTGGAGTCTTCCTGTGAAATGTGAACACAAGGTCATAGTTTATGAGACATTCACGGAAAATATAAAAAAGGAAAATAGAAGCCAAAGAGCAAAACAAAAACAAAATGGTCCCAGAGTTATGGAACCATCAACATTGTCTAATATTAAAACATTTCCAGTACCAAAAAATGAACCTACTATCCATTAGAAGTCACTTCTTATCCCTTCCCAATAGCCCTAGGCATACATTGATCTACTTTCCCTTTCCATATAGTTGCCTATTCTAGATATTTCATGTAAATGAAATAATATAATATGCCTTCTTTTGTGGCATTATTCTGGCATTTTTCACTTATAAAGTTTTAGAGGTTCATCCATATAGTACTTATCAGTACTTTTTTATTTTTGAATAGTATTCTATTTTAATAATACACAGTGTTTTGTTTGTCCATTAATCTTTCAGTAAACATTTGGGTTCTTTCCACTCTTTGGCTCTTACAAATAATACTACTTTAAATGTTCATGTACAGGTTTTATATATACATTTGTTTTAATTTCTTTTGGATAGATATGGAGGATTGGACCTGCTGGCTCATATGGTAATTCTATTTTTAACATTTGCCAAACTATTTTATAGGGTGACTGTATGATTTTACATTTCCACAAGAGAAGAAAGGAGAAGAAATATGTTATTATACCGTCTTCTATAATTATACACATAATTACCTCTTCCTGTATTCTTTTATATTTATGTAGATTAGAATTACTGTTTGGGGTCACTTCCTTTCAGCCAGGAAACTTCTTGTATTTCTTGTAAGACAAGTCTGCTCACAAAAAATTCTCAGGTTTCATTCATCTAGGAATGTCCTTATTTACTCCATTTTTGAAGGAGAATTTTGCTGCATAGAGGACACTTGGATAATATTTTTTTTTCCTTTGAGAACTTTGAATATGTCATCCACTCCTTACTGGGCTCCATTTTTTCTGATGAGAAATTATGAGAAATAACTTTTAATCTTATTGTGGCTCCTTTTTTTGGTTATTTTTCTTTTTCTTGTTTCTTCCAAGGTGGTCGCTTTTTCTTGGCTTTCAACAATTTAATTATAATGTGTCTGTATATGGATACTTTTTATCCTGCTTGGGTTTTTTTTAGCTTCTTGGATGTACATTACTATTTTGAGAGGGAGAATTGGGGAGGTTTTCAGCCATTATTTCTTTAAATAGTTTTTCTTCCCCATTCTCTCTCTCCTCTCTTTCTGGTATTACCATTAAGAATAATTGATGCATTAGTGGTGTCCCATGTTTCTCTGAGGCTTTGTTCAATTCTCTTTTTCAGATTGTATAAACTTTATTGATTTATCTTCAAGATTATTGAATATCCCTCTGCCAGCTTACATCTGTTGAGTCATGGGCTGAAATTTTCATCTCATTCATTGTACTTTTTAAATCCAGATTTTCCATTTGTTTTTCAATTATTTCTACATCTTTATTGATAGTCTCTATTTGATGAGACTTTCTGTTAACTATTTTATTTTATTTATTTTTTATTTTTATTTTTTGAAAATAGATGTTTATTTTTTAATAAATTTATTTATTTAATTTTGACTGCATTGGGTCTTCATTGCTGTGCCTGGGCTTTCTCCAGTTGCAGCGAGCGGGAGCTACTCTTCGTCATGGTGCGCGGGCTTCTCATTGCGGTGACTTCTCTTGTTACGGAGCATGGGCTCTAGGCTCGTGGGCTTCAGTAGTTGTGGCACACAGGCTCAGTAGTTGTGGCTCGTGGGCTCTAGAACACAGGCTCAGTAGTTGTGGTGCGCGGGGTTTAGTTGCTCCGTGGCTTGTGGGATCTTCCCGGACCAGGGCTTGAACCCGTGTCTGTTGCATTGGCAGACGGATTCTTAACCACTGTGCCACCAGGGAAGCCCTGTGTTAACTATTTTAAAATAGTTTCTTATGATTCTATGATCACACATAATAACTGCTTTGAAATCTGTGTCTGCTAAGTTGAACATCTGAACCCCTCAAAGGCATTTTCTATTGCCTGATTTTCCTGGGTATGGGTAACACTTTCCTTCCTTTGCATGTCACATAATATTTTGTTGAAAACTGAATATTTTATATAATATATTGTCACAACTCTGGATTCTTATTTCTTGTTCCTCAGGGTTTATTGTTATTGCTCTTTTTGTTCATTTGTATGTTTGCTCAGTGAATCTGCTGCTCTGATTCTGTGAAATCCATGTCTCCTATGGTGTACAGCTTCTGATGCCCATGCTCAATTTATTTTCTTTGTTTTGTTTTTTTTAAACGTAAAGTCTTAGTATTCACCCCTATGTCAGCATGTATTAATGATCAACCACTGATCTTTCAGAGGGTGTGCTAGTTCACCCTTTTCCGTTGGATTGGTGTATGACTTGGGAATTGATTTCAAATTTCTTGAAGTTTACAAGTCTGTCTCACATTCACCCAGGGATTTGGATGTACTGTCCTCATGAGCTCCTAAGATAGTACATCAATTTAGGAGACACAATATGCAACTTTAGGAATCTAAATTGATTTCTTTATACCATCCTTGCCTGAACACAACTTAGAAATATTCCCATATGAATGAAATATTTTTAACTTAGTTTGTACGGCAATAATATAGAGAATGTAGAAAAATTTACTCTCTCACACAATTTTTTAAAGTAAATTTACTATAAAATTGTATTAATTTTCAAATTGACATTCTATGCCAGATAAATCCCTTTCGGGAATTAATCCATAGAAATGCACACATGAAAAAATGATTCCTCATATTATCCTTTTATAACTATACCCACTTTCCTCATACCCCAATCCCATCTAAAATCCTAGAACCACTAATCATTTTTCATTTCTATTATTTTGTCACTTGGAGACAGTTTTATAAATAGAATAATATAGTACGTAGCATTTTCTGATTGTCTTGTTTTTATTCAAAAATAATTCTTTGGAGATTCTTCTAGGTTCTTATGTGTATCAATACTTTACTCCTTTTTATTGCTGAGTAGTGTTGCATGGTATGAAGGTACTACCATTAGTTTATTTACCTCATGAAGAACATTTGGATTGTCTCATGTTTAGGCTATGTTAAATAAAACTTCTCTAGATATTTATCTACAGGATATTGTATCAACACAACTTTTCATTTTTCTCAGATAAATGCTCGGGAGTACAGTTGCTGGATTTCATGGTGATTGAATGTTTAATTTTTAGTAACTTCCACACTGTTTTCCAAAGTGGCATTACCGTTAGCAGCATTTGGTTTTGTCACTTTTTTTTTTTCTTCTTTTTAGCTATTCAGGTGGGTATGTGGTGATATATCAGTGTGGTTTAATTTTTCATTTTTCTAATGATTAAAGATGTTGAACATCTTTTCATGTGCTTATTGGCCTCTATATATCCTCTTTAGTGAAATATTTGTTCATGTCTCTTTTTCTGTTTTCTAATTTGATGGGATTTTTTCTTTGTTTTGTTTTGTCTTTATGGTTGTGTTTTGAGAGTCCTTTAAATATTCTAGATACAAGTCCTTTTTCAGATTGTGGTTTAAAAATATTTTCTCCTAGAATGTAGTTATCTTTTCCTCCCTTTAATAAGATCCTTCACAGAACAAATGATTTAATTTTTATAAAGTCCAGTTTATCATTTTTCATTTTATAGATTGTGCTTTCTCTGTCAAATCTAAAAATGCTTTATCTATTCCTATATCCTCCAAATTTTCTACTATGTCTCTTTTAAAAATTTTCTAATTTTACATTTTATCTTTATGTTTGTGATTCACTTTGAGTTAATTTTTGTATTTTTATGTAAGAGATTGTATAGAATTGGTGTTAATTCTTAAAGTATGTTAGAATTTGTCAGTGAAATCATCTGGGATTGGCAATTTTTGGGGGGCAGTTTTAAAATTATGAATTCAATTTCCTTGATAGTTATAAGGTTATTAAATTCTCTATTTCCTATTGTGTGAATTGTAGTAGTTTATGTTTTTGAGGAATTGTTTCATTTGATCCAAGTTTTCAAATTAATATTTGTATAGTTATTCATAATATCATCTTGTTATCATTTTAGATCTGCCAGGTCTGTAGAGATATTCCCTATTTCATCTATAATACTGGTAATTTGTATCTTTTATTTTTGTTGTCAGTATTGCTAGGGTTTTGCCAGTTTTATTGATCTTTTCAATCTGTGTTCAGAAAAAAAATCAGTGAATTTTAAAATAAAATAATCTTTATATATGAATGTGAATATAAATATAAACATATTTATATACCTATATATGTATACACATACATGTATAATATTTTAGAATGTATTTTCTATAATTGGAGGAGAGGAATAAAAAGTGAATTTGAAGTTCAAATATAGATATGCTTATCTTTTGGCAAGATTTCATTGATTTACAATTTGGATAAATCTGATCTATCTAGACTGCAATTTTATTTTTATGTCATTAGAATGAAAACAGATGTTCCTATCTCAAAGGTTTTATTCTCAGTGAAGCTGTCCCTGATCATTGTATTTAAAATTGCATTTTCATAGTCATATATTCCCCCAGCTCCCTGCTATTTCCATTGCATATAACACTATTAACCTAATATTTTACTTATTTATTTGTGTTATTATCTGTCTCTCCTGACTAGAGGGTAACCTCCATGAAATAGGGTTATGCAAATTCAGTGAATAAATACTTAACAGCAACATTTGACAGCATCATTTGCAAACAGATAGTTTCATGTGAATATTTTCTAGTCTGCAAATTAGGGTTAAAAACACCTATATTTGGTAATATTACATTAGAATTTTTTTTCTCATTTTATTTTATAATGTGTATATGTTTTTCTATAATTATAATTGAAGGGCCCCTTACTTAGTACACTTAATGTGACTAAGCTCTGATTTAAACAAAACGTGATATCTAGTAGTTTAAAGACATAATTCAGAAGGAGCTAAAATAACTTCTATGCTACCCTTTTACCTTCTTATTTACTACTTATCTCCTCGGCAGCCTGTTCATTACCATGATGATATGTAAACAGATTTCCAATTCCAAGCTACATTTACTTTAAGAACATTAGAGTCATAGTTTCAATGGCCTTATAAATAAAAAGTTCAAATTCATATTTATTTTCTTCAAAACTATGCTCATAATTTTCCCTACCAGTTATCCCTTCTATTATACTTCATATTATTGAGATATCATTCAGTTGGCTATTTCATAAATATGGTAGTCATTTTGGATCACTCTATTTTCCTTTCAATCAATGTACACTTGCTACCAAATACATAACGATTTTATTCTCAAATATCTCTTTTCTCCATTCCCATTGCATGAGATTTCTGTGGCTCATTAGGTCAATTTTGGGTTGCAGTTCAATAGAAGTTTAAATAATAAATATGTACTTGAGATTTTTAGACTATGCTCCCTAAATGTCCTTCTTTCTTATTCTTCCTGATTTCATTAAACAACTACAAGTATGGAGACATGCTCAAAGAAGCAAATTTCTGTTTTTTTGGCCCATCACCCTTAACAAACCTTACATGGGTCATCCTAGCTTTAGTTATCTGTGTTAGAGACACCTATATTGTCTGCATTTATCTTTTTGACCTGTATTCAGGAATTTCTATTTACTGTATCTGCAAATCTGTGACTCTAATAGCATTTCAGGCATGACTCTGAAATAGTTTGAGTGAACAAAGGCAATAGAGTAATGCCAGTTTTCTAGGCATGATGCTTGAGTGCTGTGTATGTGATAATAAGAAACAATGAGTAGTTCAATATACCCTACACTGTTTGATATTTACCTATCCGGTATTTCGATGTGCTTCTGTTTCCCAAAGGACTGTATATAATAATTAGACTTGTGATGAAGCACATATTCCTAAGTGACTATTCTGATTCTTATAAAGGGTAGAGCTAGAAACTGTTCTGATAAAAAAATAATATTAAATATGATATTAATGGCCTAAAGTTGTATACTTCCCTTGAGAGTCCTACTTTTAATAATCTCCAGTATCATAGATAAAACTGAGGCAGTAATCATTACTGAAATGGATTTTCTGGCAGAATTAGATATCACCTCCAAGAATCAATAATCATTTGAAGCTAACAGGGTGATTAAATGACCTCCTTTTCATTTTGCCTCATGTTGAGTTGCTTTTTAATCTTGATTTAGAGTCACACTGCTAGAAACAAAGATAAACTGAGGACTTAGAACATTAGGGCAGCAACGTGAGGCCTTTTTTTTATAAAGGTTAAAGGCTTCTTTCCTTCAATCAAGGCATTTCTAGCCAGTCAATTTCCTTTCCTTTTTCTAAAGGAAAAACTGAACACTCTAGGTGCACACTGTATAAATACCACCACCTAAGGCTGCTTCTTCTTTTTAAAGATCTGTACCATTAGCTTTGCTATGGCAGGTGCTGTATGTTTTTTTTTTAATTTAATAATTTACCATGCAAGTGATTCTGGGGGATATCTTTGTATTGACTGGTAATGTTGTCCTTAATTCTTTTCATCTGTGTAGTTTATCCCTCCCATCTATTTATAGTCCAAAAAAGAACTGCTTCAAGTAAGCAGGAAGATAATTCTGCCAGCCAAATATTTTCTACCACATGTAGGAAATGCTGTCAATTACCAAGTAGAGTTTGACATTTGCATTGTCAACTACTATATAAACAACTATATTAACCAAAGGGTTATTTAATACATACTGTAATAATATACACATGGAAATATGGAAATGAAAATTGTTAGTGTGTTCACATGTAAGAAATAAGTAAAATTTGAAAAATATAAAATTGTGAAATTCCATAAAATTCAAAGGAAAAATTGTTTGATGTCTTATCCAAAGGAAAGTAGATAGATAGATATAGTGGGCACATATGTGCACATCCCCACATGTATATAAGGGAAAAACAGGAGACAGGGAGAGGGATAAAAATAAAGATAAAATACATTTATTTGATCTTTAGGCAAGATATAATAATATATTATTATTAACCTAATACCCTTACTTTTCTGATCTGAATATAGTGAGTTTTTATTTACAGCTACAGCTATCTTAAGCTTTGGTTTCTTCATAATCAAACATGCTTTATTTCTTTAAAATATATATTTCATGTTTGAAATAATAAATATAAATTAATAAGATTATAACATAGCAAGTTAGATACTAACAATCATCATTCATTTTCTCTGCAAAAGTTTTCAAATATAAAATCTAATTAATAATTAACTAATAAGCCTCACTTCCAAAGAGTTTTCAAAGAATTATCTGATAACAAGGAGATCATTTCAGATGTTGGACCTGGATACCATGAGCTTTAAAATTTTTTGTTACTGCCATGATAGCCATTTAGGGAAAATACTAATCTCTCTAAAAAAAATAGGTTTTTTCTGAAGGGACAAAATGACAGAGTAGGAAGATCCTGGGTTTGTCTCCTTCCATAGACACACCAAAACTATAAATACATATAGAGCAACTATCTATGAGGACAACCTGAAGATTAGCAGAAATGATTTTCCACAACTAAGGATATAAAGAACAAGCCACATTGAGATAGGTAGGAGTTGCAAAGACATGGTCTGGCCAGGCCTCACACCCCTGGTGCAGCAACCCAGAGGTGGGAGGGATATCACAGCTGTGAGGTCCTTGTTGAGGAGCAAGGGATCCAAACTCCACGTTGGACTCCCCAGTCTGGGAGACCTACACCAGGAAGATGAGTCACAGTAAAGTCTGGCTTTGAAAATGAGCTGGGCTTATGTGGAGGAGAGCCAGAGGGCTGTAGGAAACTGAGACTCTGCTTTTAAAGAGTGTGCACAAAAAATCACTCACTCTGAGTCCCAGCACAGAGTGCTCACAACTACCAAGGCCAGGCCTTACACCCAGCCACATATGGGGCAGCCCCACACACTAGTTCACCAGCAGCAGTTGAGGACCAGACGCAAAAGGAGAGCTCATGCAAATCACATGGTACACTCTTGGAGTACCTGACTCTGCTGACCAAAGGTAACCATGATACTGGGTCCCACAGGACACTTTCTACATAAAGCTACTCCTTCTAGATGAGAAGTAGCTGATCTACCCAATACATAGAAATAGACACAGAGAGCTAGGCAAAATAAGGAGACAAAGGAATATGTTCCAAATGAAAAAATAAGTCAAAACCTCAGAAAAAGAACGAAACAAAGTAGAGAGAGGCAATCTACCACATAAAGAATTCAGAGTAATGATTATAAAATGACTAACCAAACAAAGGAGAAGAATGGAGAAACACAGTAAGAACTTCAACAAAGAGATGGAAAATATAAAAAAGAACCAATCAAATAATATCCAAAATATATAAACAGCTTATATAACTCAACAGCCAAAAAAACACTTAATTAAAAAAATGGGTAGAAGACCTAAACAGACATTTTTCCAAGGAATATATACATATGGCCAAAAGGAACATGGAAAAATGCTTAACATCACTAATCATCAGAGAAATGCAAGTCAAAACCACAATGAGATGTGACCTCACAGCTGTCAGAATTGTTGTCATCAAAAAGCTTACAAATACCAAATATTGGCAAGGATGTGGAGAAAAAGGAACCCTAGTACACTGTTGGTGGAAATGTAAATTGGTACAGCCACTATGAAAACAGTATGGAGGTTCCTCAAAGAAACTAAAAAGAGAACTACTATATCATCCAACAGTTCCATCCCTGGAGATATATATATATAGATAGATAGATAGATATAGATATAGATATATGTACAGTAGGTCCCGTACATATGAACGAGTTCCATTCTGAGAGTGCATTTGTAAATCCAGTTTGTCCATAAGTCCAACAAAGTTAGCCTAGGTACCCAACTAACACAATCAGCTACATAGTACTGTACTGTAATAGGTTTATAATACTTTTCACACAAGTAATACATAAAGAACAAACACAAAAAATAAAACATTTTTAATCTTACAGTACAATGCCTTGAAAAGTACAGTAGTACAGTACAACAGCTGACATTCAGGGACTGGCATCAAGTGAACAGGTGAGAAGAGTTACTGACTGGAGGAGGGAGAGGAAGTGGGAGATGGTAGAGCTGAAGGATTGTCAGCAATAGGAGATGGAGGGCAAGCTGCAATTTCACTCACACCTGACGTTGATGGCACAGGTTCTGGTTCCTTGCTGGATTCAGTTCTATCTGCCCTCTTGAAAAAACTATCCAGTGATGTCTGGGTAGTAGCTCTTTTTTTCTCGTCACAGATGACATGGTAGCACTGGATTGTATTCTGAATGGCCGCTGCAACCTTCGTGTACTGTTCTACATTTGGGTCCTGTGCCTCAAATAAAGAAGATCCCTTTGCCATTTCCTGCATTGTGAATCTCTTCGGTTCTTCAGTTACTTTTTCGTCCTCTTGTCTCTCTTCGTCCCTTCTCTGGGCCTCCAATTCCATCAGGTCTTCATTAGTAAGCACCTAGTGTAGCACAGCAATGAGTTCAATGAAGTCGTCCTCTTGCAGCTCCAGCTTCTCACTGATGGTCACTAAGTTGTGAAGACCTCTTTGGACTCCTCATCCACCTTCTCAAATCCACGAAGATTGTGAACAAACTGTGGACAAAGGTTCTTTCAAACCCCATTTATGGCGAATCATTATTGCTTGGAGCTTCTTAGCAGTACCAGCTACATCACCGCTGCTTTTATGCTTGCTTCTTGACATCTTGGGCTTGAAATAAAGATACTGTACTCTATACAGTACTGTACAGTAAAGTACACAAAAGCACAACCAATTGCAGAGGGTTCACACACATGACAATGTATGCCAGACATGTGAACTAACTTACATGATTGGACATGTGAATGCACATTCATATCTTTGAAAATTTGCAACTTGTAGGTTCGTATGTAGGGGATTTACTGTATATGAAGAAAATGAAAATACTAGTTCAAAAATCTACATGACTCCAAAGTTCATGGCAGCATTATTTATAATAGCCAAGATATGGAAGCAACTTTAGTATCCATCAACAGATGAATGGATAAAGAATTTGTGGTATGTACATAGTGGAGAATTATTCAGCCATAAAGAAGAATGAAATTCTGCCATTGGCAACAACATTGAAGGACCTAGAGGGTACTATGCTTAGTGAAATAAGTCAGACAGAGAAACACAAATGCTGTGTTATCACTTATGTGTGAATATAAAAAATTTTAAAAATGAATGAATATAACAAAACAGAAACAGACTCACAGATGTAGAAAACAAACTAGTGGTTACCAATAGGGAGAGGGAGGAGAGGGGGGCAAGATATAGGTAGGGGATTAAAAGGTGCAAACTACTATGTATAAAATAAATAATTTACAAGGATATATTGTACAGCACAGGGAAATATAGCCATTATTTTATAATAACATTAAATGGAGTGTACTCTATAAAATTATTGAATCACTATGTGTACACCTGAAACTAACATAATATTGTAAATCAACTATACTTCAATTTAAAAAAATTCTAGATTATAAAAGGACCAGAGCTGAAGAATACAATAACTGAGATGAAAGTTACACTAGAGGAAATCAACAGCAGATTAAAGGACGCAGAAGAACAGATAAGTAATGTGGAAAACAGCATGGTAGAAATCACCCAGTTGGAATGACAGAAAGAAAACAGAATTTTTAAAAAATGAGGATAGTTTAAGGGACCGCTTGGAAAACATCAATCATGCTAACATTTACAGTATAAAGTTCCCAGGAAAGATGAGAGAGAGAAAGGACAGTAAATCTATTTGAGGGAATGATTGCTGAAAATTTTTCTAACAAGGTGAAGGAAATGGACATCCAAGTTCAGGGAGCACAGAGTCCCAAACAAAATGAACCCAAAGAGATCCACACCAACACACAATATAATTAACATGTCAAAATTTAAAGATAAAGAAAGACTATTAAAAGCAGCAAGAGGAAAACAACTAGTTACATGTAGGGGAGCCTCCATAAGATTACAAGCTGACTTTTCAGCAGAAACTTGAAAGGCATGACATATTTAAAGTACTAAAAGGAAATTACTTACAACCAAGATTACCCTGCCCTGCAAGATTATCATTCATAACTGAAACAGAGATAAAGAGTTTCTGAGAAAAGCAAAAGCTAAAGGAGTTCATCACAACTAAAGCAACCTTACAAAAAATGTTAAAGGGACTTATTTAAACAGAAAAGACCTTAACTAGAAATATATAAATTATGAGAGGAGAAGTCTCATTAGTAGAGGCAAACATACAGTAAAGGTAGTAGATAAACCACTTACATAGCTATCCATAGTATGAAGGTTAAAAGACAAAAGTAGTAAAATCATCTATATCTAAAATAATTAGTTAATGGATATACAAAATTTTAAAATGTAAAATATGACATCAAAAAAAAATGGGTGGAGGAGAGTAAAAATATAGTGCTTTTAGAACATGCTCGAATACAAGTGATCACCAACTTAAAACAGACTGCTATATACATAGGTTTTTACATAAGAACCCCTTGGTAATCACAAACCAAAAACTGATAATAGATGAAGACAGAAGTACATACATAACACTAAAGAAAGACATAAAATTACAAGGGAAGAGAGCAAGAGTAGAAAAAAGGAAGAAAAAAGAACTTTGAAAACAACCAGAATACAATTAACAAAATAACTATAAGGACATACCTATCAATAATTACTTTAAATGTAAATGGGCTAAACACTCCAATCAAAAGACAGTGTGGCTGAATGGATTAAAAAAAAAAGAAGACCCATGCATATGCTGTCTACTTGAGACTCATTTCAGACCTAAAGACACACAGAGATTGAAAGTGAACAGGTGGAAAAAGATATTTAATGCAAATGGACATGGAAAGAAAGTTGAGGTAGCAATAATTATGTCAGACAAAATAGTCTTTAAAACAAAAACTATACCAAGATACAAAGGGCACTGCATAATGAAAAAGGATCAATCCAACAACAAGATATAACACTTGTAAATATATAGGTATCCAACATAGGAGCAGCTAAATACATAAAGTAAATGACATAAAGGGAGAAATAGACAGTAATATAACGATAGTAGGGGACTGTAACACCCACTTGCATTAATAAATAGATAATCCAGATGGAAAATTAATAAGGAAATTTTGCCTTAAATGACACATTAGACCAGATAGACTTAATGGATATACATAACACTTTCCATCCAAAAACAGCAAAATACACATTCTTTTCAAGTGTATATGGAATATTCACCAAGATAGAGCATATGTTAGGGCACAAAACAAGTCTCAATAAATTTAAGAAGTTTGAAATCATATCAAACATATTTTTCAACCATAGTGATATGAGACTAAAAATCAACAACAAGAAGAAACCTGAGAAAAACACAAACACATGAAGTCTAAACAGCATGCTATTAAACAACCAATGGGTCATTACAAAAATCAAAGAGGAAATTAAAAAAAAAAACGTTAAGACAAATAAAAAAGGGAAATACAATGATCCAAAATCTGTGTAGCACACCAAAAGCAGTTCTAAGAGGGAAGTTTATAGAGAGAGAAGCCTACCTCAGGAAGCAAGAAAAATCTCAAAAAAAAAAAAAAAAATTAATCTTACACCTAAAGGGACTAGAGAAAGGGGAGAACAAAGAAAACCCAAAGTTAGTAAGAGGAAAGAAATCATAAGGATAAGAACAGAAATAAATGTAATAGAGACAAAAAAATAGAAAAGATCAGTGGAAATAAGAGCTGGTTCATTGAAAAGATAAATAAAATTGATGAACCTTTAGCCAGATTCATCAAGAAAAAATGAGGGCCTAAATAAATAAGAAATGAAAGAGGAGAAGTTATAACAGACACCACAGAAATACAAAGGATAATAAGAGACTACTATGAACAATTATATGAAAATATTGGATAGCCCAGAAAAAATGGATAAATTCCTAGAAACATACAATCTTCCAACACTAAGGAAGAAATAGAAAAGCTGAACAGATCAATTACTGGTATTGAAACTAAATCAATAATAATAATAATAATAATAATAATAAAACCCCCAACAAAGTCCAGGATCATATGGCTTCACATGTGAATTCTACCAAACATTTAAAGAGAACTTAATACCTTTCCTTTTCAAACTATTCAAAAAATTGAAGAGAAAGGAATACTTCCAAAGTCATTATAGAAGGCCAGCATTATCCTGATACCAAAACCAAAGACACTACAAAAAAAGACAATTACAGGGCAACATCCCTTGTAAACAAAGATGCAAAAATCCTCAATCAAATATTAGCAAATCAAATTCAGCAATATATTAAAATGATCATACTTCATAGTCCTGTGGGATTTATCCCAGGAATGCAGGGATGGTTCAATATTCACAAATCAATCAACATGATACAACACATTAACAAAATGAAGAATAAAAATCATATGATTATCTCAATGGATGCAAGAAAAAGAAAAGCTTTTGACAAAATTCTACATCTATTTATGATAAAAACTCTCATTGAAGAGGGTATAGAGGAAACACACCTCAACAGAATAAAGGCTATATATGACAAACTCACTGCTAACATACTTAATGGTGAAAATCTGAAAGTATTTCCTCTAAGATCAGGAACAAGACAAGGATACATACTCTTGCCACTTTTATTTAACGTGATGTGGGAAGTCCTAGCCACAGCAATCAAATGTAAATCACAGCAATCAAATGTAAAACTGTTTGCAGATGGCATACTATACATGGAAAATCCTAAAGATGCCATCAAAAAACAAATAGATCTCATTAATGAATTCAGTAAAGTTGCAGGACACGAAATTAACATACAGAAATCTGTTTAGTTTCTATACACTAGCAAGGAACTATCAGAAAGAAAAATTGAGAAAACAAACCCACTTACAATTGCATCAAAATAATAAAATACCTAGGGATAAATCTAACTAAGGAGGTAAAAGACTTGAACTTGGAAAACTATAAGATGTTGATGAAAGAAACTTATTTAAGAAAACACAAATAAGTGTAAAGATATGCTCATGGATTGGAAGAATGAATATTGTTAAAATATCCATACTATTCCAATCAATCTACAGATTCAATGCAATCCCTATCAAGATAGCCATGGCATTTTTCACAGAAATAAAACAAATAATCCTAAGATGTGTATGGAACCACAAAACACCCCAAATAGATAAAGCAATCTTTAGAAAGGAGAACAAACCTGGAGGTATCATGCTTCCTGATTTCAAATAATACAACAAAGCTATAGTAATCAAAACAGTATGGTACTGGCACAAAAACAGACACATAGAACAATGGAACAGAGTAGAGAGCCTAGAAATAAACCCACACATATATGGTCAACTAACCTATACCAAAGGAGGCAAGAATATACAATGGGGAAAAGAGAACCTCTTCAATGGATGGTGTTGAAAAAACTGAACAGCTACATGCAAAAGAAGGGAACTAGACTCCAAATGGATTAAAGATTTAAATGTAAGTCCTGAAACCATAAAATTTCTAGAAGAAAACATGCTCTTTGACATTGATGTTAATAATATTTTTCATGGTTTGTCTCCTCAGTTAAGAGCAACAAGAGCAAAAATAAACAAATAGGACTACCTCAAACTAAAAAACTTTTGGACTTTGAAAAAAAAAATCAACAAAATGAAAACGCATCCTACTAAATGTGAGAAGATATTTGCAAATGATATATCTCATAAAGGGTTAATATAAAAATATATAAAGAACACTTGCAACTCAATATTTTAAAAATCTGATGAAAGAAAGGGCTAAGGACCTGAATAGATGTTTTTCCAAAGAAGATATACAGATGGCCAACAGATGCATGAAAAGATGCTCAACATCCCTAATCATGACGAAAATGTAAATCAAAACCAGAATGAGATATTACCTCACATCTATAAGAATGACTATCATCAGAAAGACAACAAATGAAAATTGTTGGCAAGGATGTGGAGAAAAGGGAACCCTTGTGCACTGCTGGTGGGAATGTCAATTGATATAGCCACTATGGAAAACACTATGGAGGGTCCTCAAAAAATTAACAGTAGAACTACCGTATAACTCAGCAATTCTGCTTCTGGCTATTTACCTGAAGAAATTAAAAACAGTAATTCAAAAAGATATATGGACATCTATGTTCATTGCAGCATAATTTATAATAGCCAATATCTGGCAGCAATCTAAGTGTCCATCCATGGATGAATGGATAGAGAAGATGCAGTATATATGCAATAGGATATAACTGACCCATAAAAAGAATGAAATCTGTCCATTTGTGAAAACATGGATGCAACTAGAGGCTATTAGGCTAAGTGAAATATGTCAGAGAATGACAAATACCATATGATTTCATTTATATGTGGAATCTATAAAACAAAAACATGAACAAACGAAACAGAAGAGAAACAACTCAGATTCAGAGAACAAACAGGTGGTTGTCAGAGGTGAAGTTGGTAGTGGGCGGCTGGGCAAAACAGATGAAGGAGGCTGAGGAACAAACTTCGAGTGATAAATGTTACCGGAATTGTATGTATGCCATAAAGAACATAGTCAATAATTATGTAATAACTTTGCATGGTAACATATTTGCATGGTAACTAGAGTTACCCTGGTGATCATTTTGTAATGTATTTGAACACCAAGTCACTATGTTGTACAAACACCTGAAACTAACATAATATTGCATGCCAACTATATTTCAATTTTAAAAAGTAATAATAAAGAAACAGATTTTTAAAAATATTGTTCTATCATTGTATATTGTTTTATTGTTCCTCTTCATGTGCAACATGTGATTTCATTTAATTTTAGACAATGGACATTTAGAAATAGAAATATTCAGCTGATAATTCTAAAAATTCCATTTATTTTCACATCCATTTACAAATCTTTAATACTGTGTAGTTTTGATGATAACAGAGAGGTACTCTATACTTCTTAGAGCACCTTATCAAGAGATACATGATGTGATGCCTGATCATATCTGTTTTTGTTAGGTTAATTTTGATCACTGTGTCTAGATGCTCTCAGTTTGATCCATCCATATAAAATTGTTGTCATTCTTTCACCCAAGTGCTTTAGCTGCCATTGATAATTATTGTCTACTTCCATTATTTCTTTAGAGGTGGAAAAGTACAGGTATTTTACTTCTATCACATCTTCCTTATTCATTATCTGGAATTCTTGACACTATTCTAGGTATCATGAAGTGTAATTCACATGGGAAATGCAAAATAAATTTTTGAATTGTTCTCATATTTACCAATTATTTAGAATAATAATTACTTCCCAAGCATGTAATAAATGTGACAAACATGTATTTTAATATAACTATTAATCCAACAATATTAGCGTATTTGTTGTGTTTCAATCTACTGCAGTTGTTTTTGATGCTCATATTGTCCCATCTTTGACTGAAGGTGTCTATTAAAGTTTTATTTTGTTTTGTTTATTATAATCCCCTTAGTCTTTATAGTTTCCATGATTTTTGTATAATAAGATGTTCCACGCTCCTCCCGTACATATTCTACTCCCAATCTGGAGTTAGCTATTTCTCCAAGGAGCTTTGATTCTTTCTAATGAACTGTTATTAAAGATCACAATCTGGGCACTAGAGTTTCTCATTACTGTTGAGTTGTTCACTGTTTCTAGATTTTCCGGTGGACACAGCTAGGAACAGAAATGAATGTGTGTGTATTTTTTCCCACCATGGCTGACTTCAAGCTACTAAAGTGGTGTCACTAAAAGCAGAGTTGAGAAATGATGCATTGTCCCACAATAGTATATAATATTTTCACTGTACAGATACAATAGATGTAAATGACCTCAAGATCATAGATGTTAGAAAAATGAAGTAAAATAATTAGGAAGCGAAGAGATGAGTTTTTAGTATTTCTTACCTTCATTTTAAATATATTTAATTGTATGGTTATATAATTTAATTTTTAATAATGGCTGTATTTCACACTGAGCTCACGAAATTATTGAAAATACAACAACAGGCTCCTACAAGGCGGTATGATCTGGCTCAAGCACACCACTGTTTTATGTGTACATTAAAAAAATGAGACCATTGAGGACATTTGAGTACTACTTTTGATTTTTTGATATTTAGTAATTATTTTAAACCTTTTTTAAGTGTAACAATGATATTTTAGGTAGTGTTTAAAAAAAGAGGCATTGTCTTTAGAGATACACACTGCAATTTTATATGTTTATAGATATTGGTGATTATGAGTCATGTGTATATGGGGACTCACAATACTATTTGGACTAATTTCATTTACTCAAAAATTTTTCCATAAAAAGTGAAAAATATATTAATTTTCCAAACTCCAGAGATACAAAAAAAGTACAAAATGAGGTCACCATCCTCAGGAGTCTTATTATACTGGTATAGTTTTTAAGTCTGTAAATATTTGTTATACTTTTGATAAAAAGTTTTAAATGTGCTATGATTGTAAAGAGTGGTGAATTTGGCAGATGATAAATGGAGATAAGAACATTTCACACAATAATCCTTATATGCAGAAAATGGAGTTTTGAAAATTATGACATATTGGAGAATAGTAAAGGAACAGTTTAACTTATTGTTTCTTCCAGATTATATCTTTTTTGAAAATAAGTTTTCATTACATTATCATTTAGTATAATTTTTCATTTTATTTTATTGATATATGTCAAGTTTAAATTTTGGCCTTTATTGTTAAAATTATCAAGTATTTTTATTTGAAACAGATTGTTATCTTAAAAGTGGATGGGATAAATCGGCTGTCATTGTACAAAAAGCTAGCTACTGAAGTGGCTTTCTGTGAATTAAATTATTTAAAGCCCCAGTTGAGATGTAAGTTATGTGTTTCAATAATAGAATGGAACTTATAGATCCTATTATTGGGTTACTGACTGAGGAATATTTTAGCCTTGCTGTCCAAAGGATCTTCAATCATGCTGCTAAGAGCATTTCATAATTTGAGCATAAAGTTTAATTTAACAAAAGGATAAGACCTAAAAAAGTCCATAATGAGGTATAGTCTAAAACACTATTAGAACCATCTATAGATACTAATCAAAGTATAGGACTCTAGGGATCCTTGTCCAAATGAGAATATAAGGGTAGGTATAATTTGAAAATGTTCCCCTGGTAATTTTAATAAACTTTCCCCATATTACACTTTGAATTCTTTGAGGACCATAGAACCAATGTAAGTAAAAGAGGCACATCCAAAAGTATTAAAATATTTTGGGGAAGCTACAGGTAATGAAACATGTTCCAACTTTTGATACTTTTTTAATGAAAACATATGATATTAAGGGAGTAGAAAAAATGAGGCAAAGATAATTAAAGAGACCAAAAAAATCAATATTATATACTAAATAGGAAAGAAAAATATAGAAGGGAGTCCAGGAAAAGGAAAAAAGAGAAATCAGAAGGAACAACATTAGGACCAGAGGAAGAGGAATAGTCACAGCCATGGAAGTAGTCACCCTACTTCCACTACTTTTTATATTTATCTTCTTTATCATTATTTTGTCATTTGCTCTTAAAAATTAGCTTTATTCTCAATCTTATACCTAATACCTTTTAAAAAACAAATAATTCTATGAAATTTATAATGAAAACCAGTTTTCTTACGTATCACTGTTTCCCCAGCTTTGGTTTCTGGTTTATTGAAGCAATGAGTTTATAGTATTTTTCTTAAAAATAAAATGTTTTTCTTCTCTTTCTTGATTTTCCACCCTATTCATGCCATACTATTAGCTTTTTTTATAATCTTACTTTAAGATCTATAAACTTCCTAAGATGAAATAGGAAAATCCACCTTTCTTTCAACCTCCTCTCATACACCAATATTGCTTTCTTCAATCTTTGCCAGATTATTAATATAGATTAATAGCATTTTTTCAATTATTAATGGTGACTATGAGAATATTATTCAAGCTGAGGCATGTAGTGTACTGTGATTATATTTCCTCATTATCGTTTGCTTGCCTAGTTTTCTTCATATGGAACAATAACTTGTCCTCCAACTCACTGGAAGTGTAAATCTACATTCATCTTCCAGCAACCCTCCAACATTCTGCTCCTGACAGGGTTTGCTTTTCTCCAGGCTTGGCTGTAATCCTAGAGTCTCCCTTTGTCAGTATCCTGAGGATTCTTTTCAGCTTTTCTCTTTGTTGGATAACAGTTTCTTTCCTTCACTTTCTCCTTTTTTTTAATGACCATGTTATTCTTCATCTTCATGAGAAAGATTCTATATAAGATAAAGTCTCAGGATGTTGTGTATCTGAAATTGTCTTTAGTCTACTTTCTATCTGAATCTTAATTTACCTGAACATAAAATTTTTAGGTAAAAAAGATTTTTCCTCAGATTTTTCAAGGTATTTCTCAACTGTTCTCTACCTTCTAATCCTGATATTGTTAAAACTCCAATGTCATTGTAATTCTTGAGTTTTTATACATGGCCTTTTAGTATTCTTTCAGCATGTTGTTGAGAGTGTTTTTTTTTATCCCTAGAGTTCTAAAATTTCATAATGCTGTATCTTCATGGGGGTATTTTAAACTTCCTTTTCCCAGTCAATCAGTAAGCCCTTTCAATCTGGACATTTCAGTCTTCCTATCTTATAAATCTTTATTGAGTAATTTCCTTCACAAGGAAAGACATTCTTTATATTTGCCACCCCTACTACTCAAAAGGATGACAGCTTGACTGCTGGGACTGATCCTCAAATATTCTGGGAAGGCCGCAATGTTCACTACTGTACCACCAATGCTGTTCATCCTCCAATATTCTTTCCTCTTCTCTTTTCTTGGCTGCTTTTGTGATTTCTTTCTTTCTATGGTGTTTTTTAGGTCTCACCTTCAAAATTTTATATTTAATTTTAATGTCTCTCTCTAGATACATAGATGGATAGCTAGCTAGCTAGCTAGCTAGATCTCTGTCTATGTCTGTCTCCATCTCTATCTATATGGGCTGAGAGAGAGAGAGAGAAAAAGAGAGAAGACTAGGCTTCAACATGCAATAGTTTGTGTTTTCGCTTCTCCACCTCTGTTGGTCTTTGAGGACTTAGGCCTAGTGTCAGTATAATGGGATTTCAAGGAAGAGTGAATGCAAAGACAAATATTCAATCTATCATTTTTAAACAAAGGTCACTCTCATATTTAATAATTTCTAATCCATTATCCTTATCCATATTTCTACTCAAGACTTTGAGTCTTCTTACTTTTCCTACTGTGTATCCCTTCTGTGTATCCCTTTCACTTCTCATCTTTCATTTTACTGACTCTTACATTTACTGTGACATATGTTACACATACAAAATTTCAAAATATGTACAATTTAAATAAAATAGATAAGTACCCTCCACAATCATAAATAGAATGCTTGCAAGTACTGTAAAACCTATTGTGCTGCCTCCCTAAATATCCCATTCTCTCTTCTCCCCAGAAATTACTACTATTATAAATTGTGCATTTATACTCCTTTGCTAAAAATAAAACATTTAGCCCATTCTCTCTTCTCCCCAGAAGTTACCACTATTATAAATTGTGCATTTATACTCCTTTGCTAAAAATAAAACATTTAGTTCAATCTGTTTTTTGAATGAAATAATAATAGGTGTGTTCTTTTGTGACTCGATCCGCTCACTCAATATAATGTTTTTGAGATCTACTCAGGCTGTTGCATTTAGTTAAATTTTATTCAATATTTGTTGCTGAAAGTATTCTATTATATGTACACACCACAATTTAGTAATTCATTATTAGATTATTATTATTAGATTGATGGATACTTGTATTTCCATGTTTTTACTATTATGTAAAATATAAGTATAAATATTTCTTTCTGTGTCTCTGGCTGTTATGTTCAAGAATTTTGATAGAGTATATACAAATAGGTAAATAAGAATATGTGAAGCTTCTTGCATTTAGAGAAATGGCTGATGATAAGATCATGTGAATTTTCAAGTTTATAGGTAATTACAAACTTACCAAAGTAGTTGCAGCAACTTGCATCTTCATCAGCTGTATGACATTACATTGATCAACCTTTTCCAGAAAATTTGATATTAATAGAAGTATACTGATGGCGTTGACGCTTGGGGTCTCAGGTTTTTGCAAACTCTGTAAAACTCATTAATGGCATGGTAGGTTGGGAAGAACAGTGGTCTAGCCTTTATCTCTTATTCCGCATGTCTGATGTTGGGCTCTGCAGAACCTCCCTAGTGAAAGCCAGTTTTGTACATGCTCATTTGCCAGACTTTCTGATTTCACTTCTATTTGCACATGAGCAGAAATTTAAACTATTTTTCTTAGCTATTTATTTAGCATGTAATTCTTCACTCTAGATGGTCTTTCAGAATATTGTCTGCTATATTGTGGGAAGTAGAAATTCACTGCTTTGTGTTTTAAATAGGATCAGGAAACAAAACAAATGATTCTGGCAAAAGAAGCCACTGGAATTGAAAAGTTTTCATTTTTTTCCCCATTCTTTTTTTATTGGTTGTTGTATTATCCAGCCTTACAGTAAAACTAATAAAACAACAATAATAAAAGTTTTATGAAATTTTAAATATGCACATCCTTAAGCTCTCTGTGCCTCATTTTCTTTGTCTGTATATGGATGTAGTAATATTATTAACCTTGTAAGATTTTAGAAAAGTGCCTACTACTTATTTTTAACTGTTCCTGAATCCATCATATGCTAGGATGAAAAGCATAGAAATTGAAATATATGATAACAGATGTCTAAAAGCAGCTATTGAGAAAACCCTCTTGCTCTCTCGACCTCTCCCTCTCACAGTCATGTTCTTATACACACACACACAACACACACACACACACACACAACACACACACACACAGTAGAAATGCTTTGGAATTCATGGAAAAGGAAACTGAATTTCATAAATAAATCTTGAAAATGGTATAAAATAACAGCAAAAATATGTGGCAGTGTTGGAATATATTTAAAGAATTAAATTCCTGTATAGCTGATCAACATTTGCAGAGGCTAAAAGGACGCATCCCTCAGAATTAGAAAATAAGGGATTACATTTGGAATACACAAGCTGAGATGTAGACAAGCACTGGATTTTAAACAAAACAAAACACAACCTTAACATCTTTAGAAGATTCTTATAATGGAAGTCTTTATGCTAATGCTTATTCTTAATTCTAGCCTTGCTCTTTAAATGTTAACAGGGACAATTCATCATTCAAAAGCCTATTGAGTGCCTACTATGTGTCCAGCATGAGAGCAGCAGAAGCAGACACCTCTGACATTTTGATTGTTTGATCTGATTTTCTGTCACCTGTCTTTCAGTCTCCCCCAGAGAGAGAAAACCTGGAAGTAGCAGGCTCTATCCCCTCAGGGAAATCTTAATGAGACCTAGCAGTTCAGACTGACAACCTAAAATCAGACCTGATTTTTTACTGCATTTCTTTTAGAATGAGCATTGGTCTTTTCTTGATAAGTCCTTTATCTTTAGTCATTTCATTTTTACATGTTTTTATTTTAAAAAATTAATGAAAACTTTGATTTTCTCAGATGAACTATTGCAGTAGATCCTGACCTCAATTAATAGTACAAACAAAGCTGTTACCTCTCAAACTGAAATCCAAACTTAAAATTTTCTGTCTTCTTCACCGTTGAAATACTAATAGGGAAAAATCTAAAATAATTTGCATACTTGTATTTACAAGTATTCTTTCAGTTTTCATTCTTCCATTCCTTCAGACTTAAACTTACAATTTATAAAACTGATTTTTATTGTACTTTTCCTTTAATTGAATTTTTCCTCAAATCATCTGATTTTGCTTAATTTATCTGGTCTAATGATAAATTCTTCATTCTTATATATTTGTGCTGCTAGGTTTCTTTTCTTTCTTCGATATTATTAATGTTTTTCAATTTATCATTACCCTGCCCATATGGTTTTGAGAATCAAGCTAGAATTCAGATCAGGTATTGCAATTGACAACCACAAAATAAAAATCTCTTTACTTATAGTTGAGCCCAAAGTAGATCTTCAGGTCTAAGGTCTGAGATTTCAAGCTTTGTGTTCAAGAATACAAAGGAAGATTACCAGATTGGATGACTCTAGAAGGTTGGGGTGGGGATCTACATATTAGAAACAATATGGAGGTCTAATCATCCCCTATACTTTCTTGGCAAGGAAAAATCTAGATTTTGTAGTACCAGAAGCCTATAAAATTTGAGGCTCTTTAGAAAAAGAAAAATATATTAGTCATATAAAAATTTGGGGCCCCTTTCAAGGCCTTGGAAGGGCACCATGCTAATTAGAGACCCCAAAGCTTAAGCTTTATTGGATTCGTGATAAATCCACCTCTGCTCTTGGATAACATTTCTAATGAGGGTAATTTTAGATAGATTATATTGTGTATCTGTTTAACATTGCCTAATGAAAGCACTTGATAAGAAAGCTATCTCAGTACTAAAACACATCGTGTGCTGAGACTTCTGAGAATTGTTCCAAAACCACAGATTGTGGTGAGCACCTGCATTGTATTAAATTTACAGGTGATAAAATTGGAATATTTCATTGTGTGGGACTAGGGAAAGAGCTGAGCTAGGAGAAATGAGGTAAGAAATGGAAAGTAGGATTGTAATGGCAAGACGAGATAGTGAATGTGATGCTCAGAGAAGAAACACCATAGAAAAATAATGGTGGTTTCATATAAAATGTGTAAATAAATTCAGGAACTATTTAATATATAAAAATAACATTTGTATAAGGGAGGCAAAAACTTCCAAGTGCCAAAAATAGTAGCAAAAGTACTGTCATTTTCAAACATAATAATAATATGTTAAATGGCTTAGATTTAATGAGAAATTATTCATTTTATTATCAGATGAATGTCTTAAGGGAAAGCTGAAGAATATTTTTCTATAGGTCTCTTCCTTGGCTTATATTTGACCTGCTCCTTTTTTAAAAAATTCAAATGTCACATTTTTTCACCCTTAGAAATGACAGATTCATCTTTTAATGGCTTAATCCGAGGGTTAGTAATTCTACATAGAAGCATAAGTCCATGATGATAGAAAAAAATCAAGAAAAAAGAGATTTGTAAAAAAGAAATAATTGGTATTATAGTTATTCAAAAAAGTGTGCATATATCTAAGGACCAAATAATTCTGTACCATGTCATGCAGTGAAGTGAAGTAACAGTATTATAAAAGTCATTATGCTTCTTGAGATAACATTTACCTGATTGTAAACTGGCTTGAATATTATATTATCATTAGAAAAGCACTTTAAATTAAAATATGTAAGAACTAGTCTTGGGAATAGACTGGTTGGGAATTTTAAAGTGTCAAGTCAAAATAAGAAATTATTATGTATTTATACGAGAGTTTTAAACAATCATAATGCCTAAGTCAAATAACAGATGTATCACGACAACAGATGGAAAATTTATTTCACCGATTGAATACCAAGAGGCCACAAGCAACCACTTGGAAAACCAGGGTACACTGATCTGATTCGACAACTAAATTATTTCTTGTACATAATAGAATGGGGAACATTTATTTATGATGGAAATTAAGAAAAAAGAGACAAAAATAAAATATTGTAATGAAATAATTAAAATTGATTCATAAAACCAAATTATTAAAAAGCTACCAGAAATTTAGCAGTTTCTACCTATTTATTCTATTTACCCATTTTAAATTACTTTGCTAGAAGTAGTGAATGTTTATATGTGCTGTTGTTTACTTAGTATAGCTATCATAAATACAAGTATAAAAATATGTAAGTAGTAGTTTATAACTAGGCTGATCACTAATGAATACAGTTATATAAATTTAGATGGATGCTGTGGGACTATTTGCCCATGTTTTAGGTCCAAATATCAGTAAATGGAATATTTCTTTTGCTTTTGCTTTTGAACCTCATGTTAAAGCGACAAAAGGAGATATGAGGAAATTGTGAAATATTTTTAATTATTATACTAGTATAAAATACAAATATGTCAAAATTTACCCCAAAGAGATTATTTTAAATGTCCAGTTTGTTGCAGTAGTTATATATTTCTTTAAAGTAGCATCCTATCACCTCTCAAAAAAAAGAAAAAAGGGAAAAAACAGCTTTGAAAAACGTACTATTCTGATTAAAATTTTAATATAGCTATAAAAGTTTAGAGTAATACTTGATCTAGCAGCAATCCAGTTTGGGATAGTCAGTACGGATAGGAAGCCTGATGTTGAATTGCACCAACACTCTAGTCCCAATTCTGTTACAAGTGGGCACCCAGGGGAGTTACTGACCTTGAAAGACTTATGTTTCTTTTCTGCAACATGTCAATGGCCTGTATGGTCTTATTTGATGTCTATTTTATGATCTGTATGTCATTTTTATTCCTATAATGTTACAGTTTAGTATAATGGACATACAACAGTAATGGTAAAGCAAGCAAAAATAGTATCAGGTGTCAGAAGAATACCAAGGATTTAGTAGGATGCTACCGGAACAAAAGCCCTGAAATATCAGAGACAATATTCCAGATACATTGCAGGTGACCTGAGGTACTTTGAACACAGATCTCTTTGAGTAAAGACTCTACAAAGTAATAAACAGGAAGATTTGAATCCTTTCAAATCCTTCCAGAAACAAGAAATTAAAAAGTACAAATAAAGGAATATAAGTTAGGTAAGGATTTACTCTTTAAATGTCACTTTCCAGAATGTGTGCTGTAAGATCATTGTTCAGTCAGGTCCCTTCTCTCTCTCACTACACACACGCACACACACACACACACACACACACACAGAGCTATTGCCAGAATTGCCTGCTTTCCTAGTGACAGCCTATTCTCTGTGGAATTTGTTTGCATTTTGACGTGTGCCAATCAGCCCTCATTTTCAAAGGAATCAAGTGGCAGCTTCTTCCTCTAGTGATAATTCAGGTTATAGATATGATTTGATTTTTCAGCTATATAAGCTATGATGATAATATATAATAATTGAAGCCCAATAAATTTCTTAAAGAATAATTGAGCAACAAGACCAAACAACTTACCTGCAAAATAATTATGCAGAGTAAACTCAGTGTGTGTGTGTGTGTGTGTGTGTGTGTGTGTGTGTGTGTGTATATATATATATATACACACATATATATAATATATATACATTCATACACATAGACACACATTCACATCAACAAAGTATACATTTTAGTATTTACTCTTGCAAAGTTTATTATGAAATCCCCTATTTGATGAAAAGAGTGGAGAAGGAACCCAAACAGGAATTTTTTAAAGTATATATTTTATGCTAACCTTTGGAAAATAATGACTAAAAATAATAAATTAACAAAAAAATTACTGAAAGAGATATCTCTAATAAGGATATTCATATTCAGTGGGTAAGTGGTAAAATTTAAGTTACAGAACTGTAAAGAGAAGATTAATTCAGGAGATAGGAAATAAAGGTGTTCATGTTTCGTCCCACCTGAGGCATAATTTCTCATTGGGGCCAAATTATCAGGGGGTAATTCTTTGCGCTAACTGGGAACAGAATTTGATGATTGCCATTGCAGTGGCTGGGGGGCAGGGGGGGGAAGGTAAATAAAAGAAAAAAGCAAGAGGGGGCAACTTTACTTCATCCAAATTATTTAGAACACAATTATAGTAGAGATAATACACAGGGCTCTACCTAGAAAAAGTGAAAATATTTATACAGGTATTTTTTAAATAGCAGAAGGGACTGCAAATCTCTGTAGAAAACCAATGATAGAGACTTCTCATTAACATTGAATTTTGAGCAATTGAAGAAACAGATCTTGAGAAATTCCCACAGATGTTAATAATAAAATGAGCCTAGGGTAAGGAACCATCTATGTGCATAGGTAGAAAAGAATATCAAAAGGGATTAGCAAAGAAGAAAAGAAAAACAGAATGAATCTGAGCACAGACCATTACTTTGTCACCTCTTGTTATTGACTTTTGCAGTTCTTTAATGAGTAGGGAATTGGAAATCATTATTGATACATGTATTGCTTATTGGATTAAATGTATTATTTACTATTAGTTTCAGTAAATTTTAGAGTAAAATGTATGGAGTTCTCTTTTAATAGTGAGTGCATCCTTCTTCTTAACTGTTTGTTTTGTCTGGCCAAGAAAAAAGCAGACCTTGACAACTGGGAGCTGTTCTAGAACTATCGGCTCCATGGGCTTCATTTTGCTGACTTAGTCCTGACGCTTACAGCTGATGGACGTAAACCATTTCACAGAACACCAACATCAGATAAGGCCACTCTGTGACTGTGACTGATCAAGATAAAAATAAGACCACTCTGAAATCATGTTTGAGCAAAACAGAAACAAGAACATTGTCTAAACCACAAATATACCAAGCATCTCCCTATCCTAGAATCCTATGAATGACTGGTGTATCTGTATACACACTGCTGCTTCTTCTTGACCAGATAGAATCCAAAACAAAGCCTTTTTTCCTTGACTCCACCCCTTAATAACCTAACACGAACTTGAATCCTAGAAGTCCTTTCTAACACCCCCATCCCCCTTAGTGTGAGGTCTCCATGTGTGATGCAAAAAACCAAATTTGAGTACAGATACATTCCTACTGGTATTTAGCTAGAGGGCGTTGACCAACATCGTAAAGATAAAGTCATTAAAAGTTTTCACTCCTCAACTTGATGTCATAGATAGATGTCTAGATTGGGAATATTTTACCTGTTTATTATAGTCAAGAGTCTGGTCCTAGTGGTTTATCTAGTTGTTCTACACATTGTATCTACTAATTCATGGACACACAAACTGTGGTGATAATATGCAGAGATTTGCAACTTGTTCAACACCTACTATCCTCATATATGAATGTATACTCTTCCAAGTAAAGCTTTCCTATGTTCTTGGAGAGATCATAATCACTGATTTTTTTGTAAAAAGCTTCCAAAAGAAATTTGAGGTTTTTGAAGAGAAATGAAACAAATATTAATAAGTTCTGATGCAATACATTTTTCTTTTTGCCTCAAAATGACTCAACAGTAGAACTGATAGAGCCTATGTATGATTCCTGCCCATGTGTTTTAATGACTTATTTATGGTAATTTATTTTAAAAGCCCATGCAGAGATTTTGAAACACTGTGACTTGTATTTTTCCACCCACTTATCAGGTTATTTTTTGATTTCATAAATTATTTACAATTTCACTTTTGTAAAGTTCAGAGTAGAAGTGAAGCATAGCAAAAATGCAACCTGGCTTCACAGTTACGGGCATGTAAACTGGATTAAGACTGCCTGGGTTTGAATGACTCATCTACCATGAGCAATAAATGTAACCTTATCAAAGCTATTTTTCATCTTTTTGCCCTAATTCATTTTCAATATTAAGATAATTATAGTATCTACCTTTTATGGTTTCTTTGAAAATTAAATGAGTTAATATGTGTAAAGCTATAGAACAGTGCTAGCACACAGCAGGTACTGAATTAATATTGTTAAATATTTATAGAAAACCTAAAGTTCCCTTTGACCACCACTGCCAATCACAATATGCTTAGAATTAGATATTTATTTAGTATATTTCTGAACTATACCATGTGTTTACACATATTCATGTGTATAGAATATATTACCATAAAAAACTGGAGGATATCATATTGTTGTTACATAGTTTTAGTCAGGTTTATTGAAAGTATAATTTATATGCAGTAAAGTTAATCTGTATACAGCATGAAGTATAGATCAAGGTTCATTTTTGTTTTGCTTATGAATATTTAATTGTTTCTATACCTTTTGTTAAAAAAAACAAACAAACAACTCTCCTCTTTCCATTGAAATGCTTTGCTCCTTTGTCACAATTGGCCATATTTCTGTATATCTTTCACTAGACTGTTTATTCTAATCAACAGGTAGATAAATTTTCCTATAACCATAGTGTCTTAATTGCTATAACTAAATACTAAGTCTTAAAATCAGGTGGGGTGAACACTGTAATATTGTTCTTTTTCAATTTTTTAAAATTAGGCTAACTCATTTGTCCTTCCATATAACTTTTAAAATCATCTTGTCAATATCTACAGAAATTCTTCCTGGGAAATGAATGAATGAATGAATTTTAATTAATTTTCTTCTTTTCTAATGTACTTTTTTTAGTGTTTGATTTTTTATTGAAGTATAGTTGATTTACAATGTTGTGTTAATTTCTGCTGTACAGCAAAGTGATTCATATATATACTTTTTATTTTATGTATTCTTTTCCATTATGGTTTATCACAGGATACTGAATATAGTTCTCTCTGCTATACAGTAGGACCTTGTTGTTTATCCATTCCATATATAACAGCTTACATCTGCTCACCCCAACCTCCCACTCTTACTTCTAATGTAAGTACTGAATGCTATAAATTTCCGTAAAAGCCACTGCTTTTCTGAACCCACAAGTGAAATTGCATTAAATCTAAAGATTAGTTAGTGGAAAACTGACATCTAAAAATGTTGGGTTTCCAATTCATAAAGACTGTGTCTCCAATTTAAAAAAAAACAAAATTAAATTTTATTTCCTTAGTATTTGTAGTTTTCCACGTATATATCCTAGAAATGTTTTGTTAGTATTATGCCTAAATATTTTATTTGTTAAGGTATTATAAATTGTATTATTTTAAAATTTTAGTTTCAAATATCTATTGATAATATATAGAAATGTAATTGTTATTTATATGGTGGCCTTTATCTTTCAACCTTGACAAGTTCACTTTTTAGTTTTAGGATCTGTTTTTTAGAATCCTTGGGATTTTCTATGTAGACAGTCATGTCCTCTATGAATAGGGACAGTTATATATTTCTTCCTTTTCAATCTTTACCTTTTTAAAATGAACTTTTAAAAATGTCTTGCTTTAATGCACTGGTTAAGACTCACAGTAAGATATTAAATAGGTATGGTGCTGGGAATTCCCTGGCTGTCCAGTGGTTACGACTCTGTGCTTCCATTGCAGGGGGCATGGGTTTGATCCCTGGTCAGGGAACATAGATCCCACAAGCCATGCAGTGCAGCCAATAAATAAATAAATAAATAGGTATGGTAAGGATAGATATCCTTGCCTTACTCCTAATCTAAGGTGAGAAACATTCAATCTTTTACCATTAAGTATGATGTTAGCCTTAGTTTTTTGTTTGTTTTGTAAGAATGGATGTATAATTTTGTCAGTCTTTTTTTTGCCTCAATTCCTATAATCACATACTTACCCTTTTTTTGACTAATATGGTGGATTACATTAATTTCTTTTTGAATGTTGGAACAGCCTGGCATTACTGTGATAACCCATATTTTTTGTCATGCATCATTCTTTTGTATTTTGCTGGATTCAGTTTGCTATCATTTTGTTGAAAATTTTTATATTTGTGTTCATAAAGGATATTACTCTGCAATTTTCTTTAATACTCTGCACTATGTTTTTCTGGTTTTAGTATTAAGGTAATGCTGGCCTCAAATAATAAGTGAGAAATATTTCCTTCATTTCTATTTTTTAGAAGAGATTATGTAGAATTTGTATTATTTCTTTCTTAAACGTTTTGTAAAATTCTTGAGAGTAACCATGCAGGCAGACTTTTAGAAGGTGAACTATAAATTCAATTCCTTTAATAGACAATAATATTCTGGCTATATATTTCATGTTGATGAATGTTGGTTGTTTGTGTTTCATATAAATTTTGAATTGTATCTATGTTAGTGAATTGACTTTCATAGACTTGTTTACAGTATCCACTTATTATTATCTTCATGGCTCTCATGCCTAAAAGTCAGTAAAGACTTATTCTTAATATTGGTCATTTTGTATTTTCTCTTTTATTCTTGTCAGCTTTACTAGAGTTTTATGGATTTTATTGATCTTTTCAAAGACATATCTTTTGATATTGTTGATTTTTGCAGGTTTTTTTTCTGTTTCATTTCATTCATTTCTGCTCCTATGTTTATTATTTTAATAATTCTAATTGATTTTAATTTATTTTGCCCTATTTCTACTGTTTTCTTTAAAAGGGTAATGTAGGTGATTGATTTGAGATTTTGCTTCTTTTCTAATATAAATACTGAATGCAGTAAATTTTCCTATTAGCATCGCTGTACCTGATCCCGTAATCTTTAACATACTGTATTTGTATTTTTATTTGCATTTATTTCAAATTATTTTCTCTTTTCCTTGTGACTTCATATTTGACCCCTAAATTTCTTGCTATTTTATCCAATCTAACAATCTCTTCTTGTAGTTGGGGTGCTTAAACTATTTACATGGTTTAATTTGAATTTCCTCTATTGATAGTTGCTTTGTTTTTAATCCATCTATTCTTTGTTACTTTATTCCTATTTTCCTGCCAATTGTTGAGGATTTTTATTTTCTAAAATAACATAAAATATATAGCCTTGTTTATCTTCACTGTTAGCTTATTAGTTAGAACTCAATTAGTGTTTACTTAAAAGTTTAATATATTTCTTGAATTTATAAGACTCTGCCTTCATATATTATTATACTACTTCATGTACAGTGTCAGAAGCTTTCTATTTCTCACCTCCCATACAGTTTTCCTACATTATTCTGTATATATTATAATCCCCAAAACACATTGTTACTATTTTTGTTTTAGGAAATCGGTTATTCTTTAAAGAAATTTTTAAAATGTATTTTATATTTATCCTCATTTTTCACACTTATGTTTTCTTTATTTATTGTACTTATTAGTTGGATGGATCAAAATTCACACTTTATATCATACTCCTTCCTTTACTATTTCTTATAGGGCAGTTCTGCTGAAGATGCATTCTCTAGCTTTTGTTCACCTGAAATGTTTTTATTTGGCTTCAGTTTTGAAATATATTTTCATTGGATATAAAATTTGAGGTTGTCAGTTATTTTTAAAGAATTTTTAATGTATCACTCCATTGTCCTCTGGTTTTCATTTGCATTTTCTTTTTAACAGAAGGCTGTCCTAATTTGTGTACTTTGTATTTTTTTTCTCAGATTTCAATATTTTCTCTTTATTGTTGGTGTCAGCAGTTTGACTAAGATTGACTAAGTGTATGTGTATGTTTGTGTGTTTACACCATTATCTCTTTAAATATTTCTTCTGCCCTCTCCCTCACTCCTTTTCTACTGAGATTTCAATTACACATATGCAGGGACCTTTAATATTGCCCCATAGCTCTCAGGTGCTGTGTTCTGAATCATTTTAAATCACTTTCTTTTTTTGTATCTCAATTTGGATAATTTCTCTTGATTACAATTCCTTTTTCTATTGTGTCCAGTCAGTTGAAAATACTATCAAAGGAATATTTGTATTTGAAAGATAAATATATACTATATATAATATACTATATATGTATATAATACCATTTCCACGTGACTCTTTTCCTTTTTTCTAGCAAAATTCTTCTTCTGTATTTTCATGTTGTACTTTTTCGAAGTAGCTCATTTAAAACATTTGTCATAGTCTTTAGAAAGTCCTTGTATGATAGTTCTAACAACTTCATGATCTCTAGGCCTGGTTCTGTGAACCATGTCTTTTCCTGACAATTTGTTGTTTCTTCTTGATTTGATTTTTTTAGTGTATTTTTTTTTTTTACTGAATAGTGGGCATTTTATGATATAAAACATTAGAAACCATGGTAAACAGAATGGTGCCTCTTCCTTTCTCAGGCTTTTGGTATGGAGATTAAATTCTGTCAATGGTTGAGCTGGTTTTGAATATTGTTATTATATAATTACCTCAATATACCACAAACTTCAACTTCCTTTAGAGGCAGGATGCGACTAAACCATTCTTAATGTCTCACCCTCTGCTTCTGTAAGGCCTGTAGGCCTGCATCACAGTATTCTTCTTCCACATTCTTGTCCCTCCCCCAGCTGTAGATTGCTGTGAAGTTTTACTAAATAGGTGAATAGTGTTGGGGACAGGGTAGTTTTCAATTTTCCTGGCATAGCTGCAGGCCCTGGGCCCCAAGACCAGAGCTTTCTTAGTGTCCCCATTCCTCCTTCTCATGGCAGCCAAGCTCTTCCTTATATCTGTGGAAGATCTTGGGTTGGAATGGAGTTTACATATGCTCTCAGGGTAGTAATCAAACTCTCTTATTAGTATAGCATCTTCAGCCCAAGATGTTCTACCTCTTCCCTAGTACTAAACCACGTGTTTTTTTCCTTCTCCAAGGTAGTACATAATCCTCTAGGCTCTTTAATTGAGAGAGTTTCCTGCCACTTCTTTAGCAGCTGAAGAATGAATTTAATAAGAGAGTAGGGTCTGGAATATAGTGAGATTGTATGTACTACTGTAGGGGCTTAATCAGTTTTCCTGTTCTGCCTCCAATATTTCTTGAGAACATCTGCTGTTGAGCCATGTTAACAAGCTAATAAGAGTTGGAAGACAATTCCCTATGTCTAGGAAACATGTCAGGGAGTCATTAATTATCTTTTGTCTTTCATAACTGCCTGTGAAGGCTTCTTCCAGAAGGAAAATGTCAGGGTGCTGTTCTCCCAAACCACTGCAACTGTCTTAGACTCCCTGGCTGCTGGACCTTCTATCTTCCACCCTGGTTTGATTTATTAGAGACAGCATCCACCTGGACCTCCTCCACCTCATCCCTGTGGGACTTCAGGGGCAATGAGAACTAGTGTGAACATGAGGCTTATTCTGCAACTTGAGCCACGAATAATAAAATCTGTCTCTGAACCAGGAGTCTTGTGTCTTCTGCCAGCATCCCTGAAGCTATGGCAGGCTAAAATTTTAGCTTGAAAGTAGGGTAAAATCAGACCCTTCATTGTTCTTAACAGCAAAAACTTGTACCACCTTGTGTCTAGTTCTCTCAGGGATTGTGAACTCTCATAGCAGTCATTTAAGAAGTCATTCAAATTTTTAGCTCTTTCTTACCCACTTATTTCTTCCCATGATCTGCTCAAAGTGAAGCAGTTTGTAATACTGTTTCTCTTTGGAGTTACCTGTCACTCTTTGGAACTCAGTTCACCTGATAAAGTCAAGTAATTTTATGAATTTACAGATACTCTAGTTTTTCTCATTGTTGGATAACACTGCAATTCTCTTTTGGCTTAGTACATTCTAAGCTTGTACTCCAAATTTTGCTGTTTTTGTTGTTCAACAATTTGCCAATATGCCTTAAAATTTTTATTTAATACCAATTTATGTAGATCCACCTCATTCTTTTTAACTGTTTTAGTATGTAAAAGTATGAATCACACAGTATTTTTCCCAGTGATGAGCACTTCAACTGTATCTGATGATTCCTGATTCCAACTGGAGTAGCCCTATTAGATCCCTTCTTGTGCATGTATGCAAGTGTCTTTCTGAGTAGATATCAAAAGAGGAATTTCCATTGCTGTGCTGGTACATGTTAAATGTTAATAAATGAAAATGTCCTATCTTGGGATTTATCAATTCCTTTCCATGCAGCAGAACAGGCGGGTATCGATTTTTCTATAATTTCACTAATATTGATATTTAACACTATTAAACTTCTTAATTTTGGCAATATGATGAATGAAAAAGGTATTTTGTGTCTTTAATATGGGTTTTTCTAATAATAATGACATTGATCAACTTTTTAATATATTTATTTGTCACTTCTATCTCCCATTCTCAATTTCTGCTGTTGATTTGTTAAAAGTATTAATCCTTTTATGTGTATGCAGCAAATATTTTCTTCCTTTAGTGTACTTATATGTTAACTTTAATAATGATGCTTTGCTTATAGTAAAAGGTTTACTAATATTTTCCTTCATGACTTTTGTCTTGTTTAACTATGGCTTTCCTTCTCAAGGTTTAAAAGATAGTCTCCTGTATTCTCTTCTGAAACTAGAGAAGTACACAAATGTTTACTAATTTTACAGTCAATGTTATTGTCTTTTTTTTAAGTTTAGATCCTTTTATTTTGAGATTCTTTATTGTAGATGGTATTAATTTCTTCCAAATTGGGAGTCATTTTTATACATAATATTTTTCCCAACACATGAATCCTTTGTAAATGCTGTTCTATTAATCTAATAATTTATTATTGATTACCTTGCTATTTTATTAGTACTTCCTATGTAATTTGATACATTATAGGGTAAGGTTTATTTCTTTTTTTTTTTTTTTAATTAATTAATTAATTTATTTATTTATTTGGCTGTGTTGGGTCTTCGTTTCTGTGTGAGGGCTTCCTCTAGCTGCGGCAAGCGGAGGCCACTCTTCATTGCGGTGCGCGGGCCTCTCACTATCGTGGCCTCTCTTGTTGCGGAGCACAGGCTCCAGACGCGCAGGCTCAGTAGTTGTGGCTCATGGGCCTAGTTGCTCCGCGGCATGTGGGATCTTCCCAGACCAGGGCTCGAACCTGTGTCCCTTGCATTAGCAGGCAGATTCTCAACCACTGCGCCACCAGGGAAGCCCTAAGGTTTATTTCTTGTTCTGCTTTTTCAAATTTATCTTCACTCTTCTTTCACATTAACTTTGCTGGATGAAATTGAAAGTTTGTTTGACAAGTTTTATAATAATTGTATTAGAATTTTAGTGGGATTAGATTATATTTATGAATTAGTTTGGAGTGTCTGGCATTTTTACACTGTTGACTCTCCCTGTCTTTATGTCAGTTTATATCATATATCATTTATTCATGTTTTTATTACTGTGCTTATGCAAAGTTTCAGTATTTTCTTCTGAAATGTCACAGATTCTTCTGAGATTTACTCCTAAGTACTTTGCAGTTTACAGTTGCAATTGATATTGAACTTCTTATTAATATATTCCTTAATTGGCCATGACTGAACTAGAAGAGGCAGTAAAACTTGGAGGTTCAATCCATGGGCTTCAGAGCCACACTGAAGCCTTGTTTTGTCACTTACTAGCTACATGACAGTGGAGAAACTAATTTTAATTTTCCTCCTTTTTAAAGTGGAGATAATGATAGCATTTATTTTGAAAAGTTGTCAGACTTAAAAGTTAAAATTAAATGAGGTAATACATGTAAAGATCCTCTGATACTACTTGACATATTTAATGTAATCAATCAATGTTAGCCGATATTATGAGGACACAATTTTTATGGCTCTCATTTGATTCACCTGGATGTGTTAGGTGTACAACCATATCATCTAGAAATAATAAATTTTATTTCTTCCTTTCAACACTAATCCCATTTATTTATTTATTTACATTGGCTACAACCTCCTGTACAAAGTTAATATCAGTGTGAGAGCCAGAATCTAGTCTGTTTCTTATAAAAGTATTTCTAACATTTAGATATCATATATTATCTTTGCTATTTACTTTGGCAGACACTTTCTCTGTATAAGAAAGTTTGTCCTCTTTTTAGTTTACTATAATATTGTTTAATTAAAATTTATATTTCTTTTTAAAACCTATTGAATTTAATTTATTGAATACATGTTTCATGGTCTATTGGGATAATTGTGTTATGCCTTTTTCCTTTCCTCTATTAATAGAATAGGTGTCATTACATATAACATGTTTTTAAGTGTTAAACTATACCTGAACTTTTGAATAAACCCAATATGGTCAGGTTTCTACTTTTTACTTAATATACTTATGATTTTGACATTATCTTTCTCAGTCTCTCTGTTTATATACAAAATGTATCTAAAGGTCTATTTTCTGGTCTGTTTTCATTATAATGTCTTATTTAAACTCATAAAATAAAATGAACAAGTGAGATTATTCAATTTAAACTAGTATTCCTTGATTTTTCCACTTAATATCATTTTTAAATTAGTCCATATTGATAATTTTAGAACTATATCATTCTTTTTATTGGCTCCCTAGTATTTGTTGTGTGAATGTAAGGTTACTCAATCATTTATTCACTGATTTAAGGCATGTCTATTGAGTACCTACATTATATTTAATATCATTCTCACTGCCCATTCTATAGCAGTGAACAAAGCAAAATTTCTGATCTAATGGAGCTGATATACTTTTCGGCTGAGATAAATAATAGACTACTTGATGAGTAAATATGGAATTCCTGGCAGTCTTACTTATTTCAGAAATAGTTTTAATAAGCAGAGCAATGGGATATAGGATGACAAAATGTGCTGTCTTAGGACAATCAAGCACAAACATAGCAGAGAGGTAACATTTGAACAGAAGAGTGAGTGAACATTAAAAATGATTAGCTATTCATATTTTCAGCTTTCTCCTGATATATGTGTTTCCTACCACTTTCTAAGTTGGCATTATTTGGGATTTTATTCCATATCATTATATATTTTCTTTAATAAATGTATATCTAATATTTATTTAGACTTAATAAGTGTGCTAACTTCCGCTTTTTCTATACAAACAACTTGCTTAGCTTACCATTTTCTCTTGATTACATGCTCATTTTAGTGGGATAAATTCTCTAATAATTTTTTCATAGAAGATCTGAGCAGGTAAATTGTCTAATTCCATTTTTTGTTGTTGTTTAAAAATATACTTATATTACATTTTTATACTAAGGTAGCACTGACTATAGAATCCTAGCAGTAATGTTGATTTCCTTAGAGATTAAAAAATATTATTCCATTTTATTGTTATTAACAATAGTAGTTGTAATAGTTGTACTAGTAGAAGTAGTTTGTTTTGCCAATGGGAAATCTGAGATAAATCTCATTTTTATTGATTAGTAGATAATCTTAATTTTTTCCCTCTCTATTATACCTTAGCAATGCTTTTGGATAGTAACAGTTGTTATTTTATTCTTATTAATTTTTCTTACTCAGTGGGTCAGTCCTCACTGGGCACTTTAAATCTGTGTTCTTTTTTTTAACCCCTATTTTTGGAAACTTTATATGAATTCTTTGAAGATTACTTTCATCTATTTATTCTAGTCATTCGTTTTGGAATTTCTTTTAAACGGTGGAAGAAACATTAGATCTATATTCTACTTTAATTAACCTTTATTTCTTGCTCTCCTAATCTTTAGATAATATCTTATATCACAAGTATCCTCTTCAGCCATGTCTATGATTACCTTTTATGTTTTGTATTGTTTCTTTTAATTTGAGCGATCAAAAATTTAATTTCCATGTTATCTTTTGGAATTATGGTGTAAAACTCAAGTTTGTGTGTCCCATGCACGGTGAGACTGAACAAACCAAAACGTTGGAGTTTGGAGCAGAGAAAGGTTTATTGCAAGGCCAGGCAAGGAGAGTGGGTGAATTGTGCTCAAAAAGCCCGAACTCCCTGATGGGTTTCAGGGAAGAGTTTTTTAAGACAAATTGAGGGTAAGGGCCGCAGGGTGTGTGGTTCTCTTTTGATTGGTTGATGGTGAGGTAACAGGGTGGTGTTCCAGGAATCTCAAGTCACCTGACTTCTGATTCCAACCAGCCTGGGGTCCACGTGCTTGTGGACCCCATCAGCTTGTAGTCACCATCCTCCACCTGGGCGGGGTCCTTAGTTCCTGTAGAAGAGCTCAGAGATGTGTAGCAGATTGTTAGGTACATCCCTTCAGGAAGAACTAGGAGTCCTGTAACTCTATTGTTCTAATCACTAACTGTATGAGTCTGACCTTTGCAATTCAGGAAAGGTCTAGGAGGCTGAAGCCCTTTTCCTACAAAAAAGAAATGAGGGACATGGAAAGGCTTTTGCACCCAGGAGGGCCCTGCAGCGTCCTGCTCAGTTTCATTCCTTGTATGTATTCTGTACCTTAATGCATCTCCCTGAGGGTATTAAATATATTGCCCCTATATTCCTCTTTTTTTTGGTCAGTTATCACTACTACTTTTGTTATAAGTTATTTCTGTTTATTTATTGTCATATCTTTCCTTTGTGTGGTAGGTTCCCCTCAATTATTTATATAGATATATATACTTTTATATTATCTATATACATCTATATTCACACATGTATATAGCCACTGTGTGTGTATGAGTGTATAATGTTTGTGCTTGTTTACTTGTTAGACTTTGCTAAGTCCTCTTGCACAGTTTGAATGTAAATGTTGGATTGGACAGGACTTGCTTCAGAAGTTAGAACGGTTGCTTGCATAAACAGAGACCAACTGAAGGACATCCAGTCTGGCTGGGTGCAGTGTTTCCCTAACCAGCATTATGAACGTGAAAGCCACAGTTCCTCCTGGTCCACCTGGTACCATCTTGTTACCACTAACAGTGAAGAGAAAAACACCACTGTTGTTGCCACCTGTTCTAAGTGTATGAAGCATGTTCATAGATGAAGGCTCTTGCTCAGGGACCTCCATCCCTAGTGACCTAGATAGTGACCTCTTGGCACACTCCTGCCTTTCAGACCCTCACCTCCATGGATCACACTTAGAGTTACCTCACCCTCTCAAGTAATCTTTTCTGCTTATGGTTTTTTTCATGAATCCCATCCTGTCTGCTTGCCTGCTTTCAAAGGCTCTTCATTGTTTCTGGTAGATAGTCAGTACTTGTTTTTATTTTCAAAATTGTGTTTATATATTTCTTTATTTGGTTTAGTGAGTTCAATAATTTCTAAAATATTGCTAGAAAAAGGAAACTACGACATGGGTGTGATTCTCAATCTTTGCCTGAAACAGCCTGACTTGTAACGTGGTCTTTGTGATACCTCAGGAATTATTGGTTATACATTTTTATAGAGATATTTAAATCTATTAATATTAAATCATAGAATTAGAGATTTTATGAAGTAGAGTGCTAAATGTATATTATTCTCCAAAAATATGGGCCTAATATGAAGGGACTTTATTGGATGAAGGCAGATTTTATAGCTACATTAATTAATTGATTTAATATGTCATTCATACTAAAAATATATTTATAGAGCAGCTCTTCAATGTGTAGTTAATTGCATTCAGTGGAATAAAAATTCATGGAGTGCCTATTTGTGCTGGCCTAATATAGTTTTATAAGAAGGATTTTATTTTCCCAAAAGATTTTTGTGTAATAAATTCCATCTGTCACTGGAAGAATTGCAACCAAGTAGCTACTTTAGAATTACATGTCATTATTGCTACATCAGAAGTATGCCAGGCAAAAATATATTGCTTTCTTTCTTTTTTTTTTTATTGGAGTATAGTTGCTTTACAATGTTGTGTTAGTTTCTGCTGTACAATGAGGTGAATCAGCTATATGTATACATATATCCCCTCCCTCCCACCCCCCACCCTATCCATCTAGGTCATCACAGAGCACTAAGCTGAGCTCCCTGTGTTATACAGCAGGTTCCCACTAGCTATCTATTTTACACATAGCAGTGTATACATGTCAATCTAAATCTCCCAATTCATCCCACTCCCCTCTTCACCCCCGTGTCCACAGGCCTGTTCTCTACATCTGCATCTCTATTCCTGTCCTGCAAATACATTCATCTGTACCATTTTTCTAGATTCCACATATATGCATTAATATACAATGTTTGTTTTTCTTTTTCTGACTTACTTCACTCTGTATGACAGACTCTAGGTCCATCCACATCTCTACAAATGACCCAATTTCGCTCCTTTTAATGGCTGAGTAATATTCCATTGTATATATATACCACATCTCTTTTATCCATTCATCTGTCGATGGACATTTAGGTTGATTCCCTGTCCTGGCTATTGTAAATAGTGCTGCAATGAACATTGGGGTACATGTGTCTTTTCGAATTACAGTTTTCTCAGGGTATATGCCCAGTAGTGGGATTGCTGGGTCATATGGTAGTTCTGTTTTTAGTTTTTTAAGGAACCTCCATACTGTTCTCCATAGTGGCTGTATCAATTTACATTCCCACCAGCAGTGCAAGAGGGTTCCCTTTTCTCCACACCCTCTCCAGCATTTATTTTTTGTAGATTTTTTGATGATGGCCATTCTGACTGGCGTAGGGTGACACCTCATTGTAGTCTTGATTTACATTTCTCTAATGATTAGTGATGTTGAGCATCTTTTCATGTGCCTCTTGGCCATCTGTATATCTTCTTTGGAGAAATGTCCGTTTAGGTCTTCTGCCCATTTTTGGATTGGGTTGTTTGTTTTTTTTGATATTGAGCTGCATGGGCTGTTTGTATATTTTGGAGATGAATCCTTTGTCAGTTGCTTCATTTGCATTGCTTTCTTAATATCAGTGGAGGATATCACTACATGCTAAGGGTGGACAAAATTTCTTTGTGGGCCATAAGATCTCTGTTGCAACAACTTAATTCTGCTGTTTTTCTCTAAGCCATGTGTATTGTCAGGCCACTCAGGGTGGTTGTTCTCTTGCTCTCCATACATCACTTACTCAACCAGTGCTTGCTTTACCTATACCCTACTCACATGGCTGACCTTCCTGTAGTCTTGCCCCAGGCCCCAGCTAATGATTTTTTTGTATCAAAGGGGCTGTGAGGGGCGTGCCCCTCTGCTACTTTCCCTGGTAACCGATGAGCCGACCTGACCTCAATTCCCTGTATAACCACAATCTCCCCTTTCCCCTAGAAGCAAAGACCCCTGTCATCCACTGCACGTGGTGCAGCGTTGCTCCAGGACCTTGCTTCAGACATGTAAACTCCCCCTATCCATTAAATCATTGATAGCTCTGTTGCTGACTTAAAGCTCTTTTTTCTATCTTGAAGCTGGGCAAGTACAGGCCTTACAGGTCTTAGGGATGCAGCCCAACACCATGAATAACATATAAATGAGTAAACATGTTATGTTCCAATGAAACTTTAGTTACAAAGACAGACAGTGGGCAAGACTTGGCCTTCAGGACATAGTTTAACAACTCCAATGAGATAATATAAAAGCTTAAGGGATTTCAAGCTACTATTAAACATAATTTTTGAAAAAAAAAAAATTCCACTGCTTCTTCTCAACTCAGAATACTGTTTCAAATTCTTCAAGAGAAAATGAAATTGGTGATAATTTTTACCTTCATCAATTTAACAAAAAGATCGTCACATTTAAAAAGGAATGTGTGTTAATAAATACAACTCCAGGGTATAGAATAATTCAGAATATTTTTAAGTTCATATATATTATTTTTCTCTAATGCTGCAAAGTTCCAGAAGATGAAAAAGGAAGCTCCAATCTCAAATTCCTGAACAAGATGAAAAGTGACTCAAAACTACACACTCTGCTATAAATATGAAAATATAATCTGTAGTATATAAATTGTTATACAAAATTCTGTAATATTATATGTTTAAACTAAAGCAAAGAAATGTATATTTGGTATTCATATACAAAATGAATTCTTCATAAAGGCTTTGGAAAATGCTTATGATAAAAACACTTAACCTATAGTGATACAAGAGATATTAGATAAGATTAAAAGACACTAAGGAATTATTTGCTTTTAGAAAAACATTTTGTGAGCCTTTAAAAATATCAGTATTGTGGATTATTGCCATATCAGTAAACAAAGAATCTTGCAGCCATCAAGCCATCAGTCACTGCAGCCTCCCCCAACTGTGCACTCTGAGGAGATCAGGATGGAGAAAAGCAGGATAGTGGCCCTAGAGAGTTAAGGTGCATGTCAAAGGAGTGATTTCAATGAGCACAGACTCTTACATCTTTCTGTATATGGAAAAGTGCAAAATTCTTTAACTTGAGATGTCTGGTTTTCTTTAATTAACAGTAATCTTTTGATGTTGCAACTACCTGGTTTTTTGTTGCAAAAACTCCTATATATCCTGGTTTCTCCTTTACCTTTTTGGAACAGTACCTCAGAACCATCTGAAGGGATCTCGTCCAAGCGTATGTCTTCAGAAGGTCCTCCGAATAAAACATAATTCTTAACTTTCAGGTTGTGCATTTTTTTTCAGTAGACAGTATATTCAACTACAGCATCTTTCATTAATTAAGGTAGGCTTAATTTATATTTTTTAAGATTATTATGTTATTTTCCCCAGGTTTCACCCCCTTGGTGGCAGATTTATTCTATGTAAATGAGTCCTCTCAGTTGAATTACCACAACTTGCTTTCCTTTCCTCTGATAGTGCCCTAGGATGTCGCGTATGTTTTCTTGATAGAGAATCAATAGTGGCACTTTCATTGCTTTACACCTTGCTCTTGCAGGCTGGTCATTGTCAATTCGGTTTGCAGGGCTGTATGCTCTCTGTACTGTCACCACTGACCTTAGTCATTATTATCTCTCTACTCCAGTGATCACTTTTGCACAGGGAGGTATATGATGGATTTTCCCTTCTCCAGATCCATTCCTCATCCTTCTCCATCCTGATTTGGGCCCTGGGAGTTTGAACTCTGTCCACTGCAACACCAGGGCTTTCTTGCTAGCTGGCTTTTAGTTAGGTTTAACCAATGGGAAAAACCAGAAGTTTGGAGATTGGAGTATAAGACAGGTCAGAAGGTTTCTTCTCTGCCTTCTATTTCTTTTAGCAGTGTGCTTCTTGCAGGACCACATCTCACCTGGCTGATCACTCCCATAGGCTTCCAGTTCTCACTGGGCACTAGCGGCACGGTTTCTTCCCTTTGCTCCTTCATTCCTAACAGCCAGGAAGGCTTGTTGCTCTAACTAGCTTCTAGTTGCCTCACCTTACATGTTTGCTCCTTTTTTGCTGCCCATCACACATCTATAAGTCGTCCCTTCCTTACATCAATGAAAAATTAATCAGGCAATCTAAGAAAGAAATGGAAAATTTTATTCAAGTCAAATTTGAAGATTATAACCCAGGAAGAGCATCTCAGAAAGCTCTGAGAACTGTCCTGCCCATTAGAAGTCAAGGCACAGTTATATAAGTTTTTTGAGATGGGGAAGGTTTGGTTGATGCATAATGCAGATACACAATGCACAGTTTAGGGAGAGGAAGCCAAAGGGCAGAGAGGAATCTTTTATGTTTAAATTTTTCTTGTCTTGCCATAAAATACGAATTGTATTTCACACTTAAAATCCCTTCATTTTAAATATCTGTAAACTCTCTTTCTTGTTGGATGCTGTTGTAAGGAGTAAGTTAATTTCCAAATTACTTTCTCTATTTGTATTATTTCTGCAGTTTTTTAACCATCCCAGATCTACAACTCATTTCCAGGAAATTAGGATAAAAATTTATAAGATAAGCATGTATCTTTTAATTCAATGATAAGGAATTAATGATAAAGTGCAAGCATAAATAGATATCAGATGTGTGATGTTGTAATTTATAATAAGAAATACATATTTGGTCTTTATCCCCAGTTTTGGCACAGAGCTTATAATTTCCTAAGTGACAAGAGTAAACAAGTTATTTTTGTTATGTTAATGAGGTGACTTTGGGTCCCACCTAAGGATGGGGGCTGGTTGCCAGGAGAACAAAATCTTGTGATTAGAAGGCTGAAACTTTCAGTCCCACCCCCTGACCTCTGGAGAGGGGAGGGTGGCTGGAGATTGAGCTCAAACACAACCAACCAATGATTTAATCAATCATGCCTATGTAATAAAGCCTCCATAAACCCCCTATAAGACAGAGTTCAGAGAGCTTTCAGGTTGGTAAACACATGGATATTTGGGGAGAATGGTGCACCTAGAAAGGACATGGAAGCTCTGCTCCCCTTCCTATATACCTTGCTATATGCATCTCTTCATCTGGCGGTTCCTGAGTTGTATCCTTTTGCTACCTGAGAATAGGTTCTTGCCTATCACAGAAAGAATTCAGAGAGGAGACATGGAGGTCAAGAAAGCAAAATGAGGATTTATTGAGTGATAGTACACTCTTAAGGGGAGAGTGGGCAGACTTAAGTGAGTAGCTGCCCTGAGATTCTTTAGCAACCTGGTTATATGGGGTGTAGAAGTGAATGGGTGGGATATTCATTGAGAAGGGAGGGGCTTTGGGTGGTATTTCCTGATTTTCATCCCAGCTCCACCTTCCCAAGGGGAAGAGGGATTTTTGTCCTTATTTGGTCTTGATTGGAAATGTCATGGCATTGGTGCATGATGGGTACTTCCTATCTGCAAGGCTAATTTAATTGTAATGAGGGCATAATGAGCAAAAGGTTACATTCCAGATATTCCTGCCTTTTCCCACCTTTCTTTGTCTGCCCAAGGACCCCTATTGTTTACAAGATGTATGGTTTCTTGCCACCTGCTCCTTGCCCCCCTTACTCTGCTCATATCTAGCTATCTGCCTGCTCTAATACGTTTACAATAAATTGGTAATCTAGTTTCCTGAGTTATGTGAACTGCTCTAGCAAATTAATTAAATGCAAGGAGGGGATTGTGGAAACCTCTGATTTATAGCCAGACTACAGGGCAATCAGGAGTACAGGTAACAACCTGGACTTCCCACTGGTGTGTGAAGGTGGGAGGGAGACAGTCTTCTAGGACTGCACCCTTAACCTGTGGAAGCTCATGCTATCTCCTTGTAAATAGGTATCAGAATTGAGTTGAATCCTTTGACACCCTACTAACATCTGAGAATTGCTTATTGGTGTGGGGGAACCCAACCCCCCAAAAAAACCACACACACACAAACACTAAAATTGGGTACTAGAAGCCAAAAGATGATGTTTATGGAATGAGAAGTCTAGAGGATTACATGATTTAGATGATAATAATGATAATAATAATAATAATTATTATTATTATTTTCATATAGCAACTCCCCAAATATTTCTTTTCCTTTTTCACCATTCATTAACCAGTATTTTTATATTTAGTCCTATGCAATTTGATGCGCTTCTCAGGTTGAATTCCTCGGCCATCTTGCACTCCTCAAATGTTTGGATTTAGCTTTTATTTCTCCACCTTGAATTGTTCTGCCACGTATTAAAAAACATATCAGTTGTAATAAATATATTAACAATTTATTATAGAATGATATGTTTGGATGTTTCAGAATAGATTATTGTTGGCACACCTAGAATTCCACAGCTGGTGAGCCACTTTCTTCAAAGTGATGAACAATTATGATATTATCACTAAACAATACCATACTATCCCACAACTCTGAATATATAACGTTTTTGTTTTTAGCAAAATATCAAAGAAATTATTGAAACTTTAGGAGTCTTTCTACTTTAGTCTGTAATATTTGTTGAGTGTATTTTTATATAGATAAAAATATATACTAGATATTATTGACTGAGAGCTTAAAGAAGTGTTTAGAACTCTTCATGTAAAATTTAGAGTTCTTCATCAAAGTAGAATATTACTTTTATTAAAAGTCACTGTTGTCATACTTGTGTTTCATTAAGTTCCTATCAAATGGAAATGTGTTTACACCAAGAGATTATGTTGTATGTAAAACCTAGAAGAAATCATTTATTTGTTGAATGATTTAGCCATTTGTCAACATTATAATAGCTGAGTGCAACTTGAAAAACCCTGAAATAGATTGCATTGTTTTCTTTTTCCACAATTCTTTCATCACTCCATTTTTGCTATTATACAATGTAAGTAAAATATGCATTCTATAGACAGAAGAATATTAGAAGCAGCCTCAGTGTACTTGCATGGTTTTTCTTGTCTACTTGTGTTTCTGCCATTCAGCATGATAAAAGCTTGCCTCCTGTAACTGTTTCTCCCAGAATGAGAAACACATGGTGCTGTTCTGAAATAGACCTGCTGCCTTAAACAGAGCTGTCCATACTAACTCACAGACTTGTGTAAAAGAAAAGTAAGTGCTACTTCTTAAAAGCCATTGGAATTTTGGGCTTGTTTGTTACACAGCAAGAGTCACAGCAATAGATGAATAGTACAAATCCATTAGCAGAGAAATAATCAAGGCAATTCTAAAGGATATAGACTGTCTTCATGATGGGAGGACAGACTCCTACATAGTTTTTCAAAATGCATATATTCATAAATTAGTTTATACCAGAAGCCATTAATTTCTACAATTTTCTCTGACAATAGAAAAGAAAAGAAAGATAAAATTGGGGTGCTTCTGGCCTTGGATAAAATGTGTGTTTGGTGTGATGGGAAAACAAATCTTGGCTGCTTATAATGCAATTTTGAAGGAGATTCAAACAGTGCTGTTTGTCTCCAGGATTAGTTTAGTCAAATAGTAAAATTAGGTTAATAAAATGTTATTTTATTTTCCTTGGTGCTTTTCTGTAAAGCCCTCTGTCTCCCTGTAATGAAGATTTGAGAATGTGCTAGGATTCAAGTGACAGCCACTATGCTACACTCAGATTGTCCTTAAAATGACTAGAATCTCTTACTGGGTTATTTCTTTGCTTTGAAATGATTAACAAGGAAAGCTGTTAGGGACATGAGCAAAAAAAAAAAAAAAAAAAATATATATATATATATATATATATATATATATATGTAACAGGGAAAAATATATATGTAACAGGAGGTCGTGGTAGCATCTGTCATGGGGCATTGGAACCAAGTGTGGTGAGAGTATGTGGAGTGGGAAGTGGCAGCAACTTGATAAGGGTGCTGAAGCCTGAGCAGGTTGAAATTATCTCCAGTGTTTTAAGTCATTATTCAGGGTTTTCTCTACAGCATGGCAGATCCTCTTATCACTCTGTAAAGGCTCAGGCAAAATTTTATTTTTCTAATGGACTCATGCAGCTTTGTCATAATATTCCTTTTTTGTGTGTCAAACTGCTATTTGTTGTTACTATTGTTTTTTCCATAGCAAAACCTGCCCAAATTGAAGGGTTTTGGGGGGTGGCGCCAGCAACCTTTAAAAACAAACAAAAAAACAAAAAATAAATCAAAGAAAAACTCCACTAAGGTTTGATTTAAAATTAATTTACATAATCATTCTATGACTGCTTTTATTAGCAGAAATCAGCATAGAAAAAGACTCCATAATGATAAAACAATTTGTTATATTTCATTATAAAAATAAATATATAAAAATAGACTTGCAAAGATATTTAAACAATTACGCTGAGAAGTTTATGTGCAGAACAGATAAATGGAGGTGATTTAAAAGAAAAGTGAAAGAAGGCATTTACTTTACATTCAAATTACTTATGAATGAAAAATCCTTTGCAGAACTTAATTGCAAATCTTAAATACTGAATCCATAATTCCTTGAAGATGACTATAATCTGAGAAAGGCATTAGCATAACCAATCTAGATATTACTTCATTTTATTTCCACACCAATGGCTGTGGCAACAGTAGCCTCATGTGATGTTTGTGGGAAATGGGTAGCAAGGTCAGAAGCAATGCTTTTATCTCTTCTTCCCCCAGGGTTCCCTTACAGGGAGCTATGCCAATTATGGGGAATTTATTCTCAGGGAATACATTTTTCTTCCATACAAGCCCAGACCATCACCCACACCTACCCTTGTACTCTTGACTGCCTATGCTCTACTTACGCTCGTGGTATGTTCCCAATGGCTGCTGAAAATAATAGCTAACTGTGTCAGAATAGTGAATGGATGCTGTTAAAGAGAAAACCATAGCTTTATGTTATTTTATTGGCAAGTTTGTTATGCACCTCAAGAAACACATACTTGTAATACAAAATAAGCTGAAAGCAAATGTTCCTCTGATATTTTATTTGACTCTTTATCTTTTATCATTGCCTTCACAGTTCTTTACAGAGTACTTCTTAAATTCATTTTTGCTTCTTCAGTTCTATTTTGCATTTGACTTGCCAGACCATTTGGATTTTGAAGTTTTTCTCATTTGAGGAATATTTTTTTTTATTTCAGAAGAGTTTTTTCCCTCTCCTATTAATATGTCTTTATCAATTAGAAATAGAAGAGTTTTATGCAAATTTCTGGCATATATTTTCTCCTTAAGGTATCATTAGATATTTTTAATCAGATTTTTATCCTTTTATTTCTCTTTGTGCCTACAATTGGCATAATTCCCTATTCTAAAACTGAGAGATAATGATTACCACTAAATTTATCTACAGTTAAGACATTGTGCTAACATTTTCTATCCAGGACCTCATTAAATCTTTGCAACACTCCATGAGGTAGGAATCATTAATAATGTCATTATGCAAATGGGAAGCTGGAATTCTGAGAAGTCAGTAGCTTGCCCAAGAGCCCCTAAAATTGGCAGGACCCGAATTTGGACAGACTGTCTGATTCCAGAGGTTGAGCTGGGCACTATCTCATCAAGAATTTGCTAATGATTTTCTTTGACTTTTCACTTTTATCAGAAGTTCAAATTTAACTGTCCTGTGATTACTGTCTCATTGTAGGCTCCTGGCAAATATCCTTAACATTTTTTTTCATAATCACCATGGATAAAAACCAATGTTTTAAAAAAATATATAGAAACAGAATAGGAGATATGTAGATATAGATATAAATATAGGTAGAACTGTATTGATATATATGATCTATCTGTACAGCTATAGCTATAATTGTATAGATATAGATTTATTTTATTTTAAGGAATTGGCTCACAAGATTAAGGGGGCTGGCATGTCCAGAATCTGTTGAACAGGATGACAAGCCAAAAACTCAGGTAAAAGTTACTGCTGTGGTCTTGAGGCATAGTTTCTTCTTCAGGAAACCTCAGATTTTGCTCTTAGGCCTTCAGCTGACTTGATGAGGCCCACCCACATTATTGGGGGTAGTTCCCCTTACTTAAAGTCAATTTACTGTAGATGTTAATCACATCTATAAAATACCTTTATAGCAATACTAGCTTAATGTCTGATTAGATAACTGGGTGCTACAGCCTAGTCAAGTTGACACCAAAAACTAACCTTCACCCTACCTGTAGTAGGAAGCTAGCATTTTTTCATCAAATATTGTAATAACTCAAATTAATTTTGTAATTTACCAATCTACATGTGGAAAAAACAGAACTTACCATATAGTGTTGCTTCAAAGATTTGTAAATTTCCTAATTTAAATTTAAAATGTTGGATTAGTTGCTCAGTCCTGGTCAGAATACCAAACTCTATTTATGAATTTTAATTAGTTAAGTAAGGGATGTTGAATCACAGTGATTCTGAAGAACTTTCGTTCTCAAGAAATTTATTTTTATCATTGCTGTTCATTTTAGCCTTGATGCACATGCTATGTGTATCCACATCATCTGTCCCCATCATCACATTACCCCATCAGTTAAATTGTTTCCAAAATTTTCTGACAATATATTGCATTAAAGTCCTTGATATTTACTACCAAGTGCTATAATTACATGATCAATTTTTTTCTTTGTAGCATAATTATGGAATATGTAGGTTGGCTTTCATTTAATGTACTTCCACATCTGTTGGGCACTCTCTTGCACTGTTTCTTGATCTAAAGGAAACTTGCTGTCATGTTGTGAGCTATTCTGTCAAGAAACCCAAGTCACAAACAACTGAAGGTGACTCTTATCTTTATCCTTAATATTTTTCAAAATAAAAATATAGTACAACTAAACATTTATTGAGGGACTTCCTGGTGGTGCAGTGGTTAAGAATCTACCTGCCAATGCAGGGAACACGTGTTCTATCCCTAGTCTGGGAAGATCCCATATGTTGCAGAGCAACTAAGCCCGTGCACCATACCTACTGAGCCTGCGCTCTAGAGCCCGCAAGCCACAACTACTGAGCCCACGTGCTGCAACTACTGAAGCCTGCACACCTAGAGCCTGTGATCCACAACAAGAGAAGTCACTGCAATGAGAAGCCCACGTCCTGCAATGAAGAGTAGCCTCCACTCGCTGCAACTAGAGAAAACCTACACACAGCAACGAAGACCCAACACAGCAAAATTAAAAAAAGAAAAAAAAATTTATTGACACTTTGAAAAAACTTGGACTATCTCTCACAAATATGCAGTACCACACATTTAAGATTAAGCACTGTAGTGGGTTGAATGGCAGTCCCCCCAAAAGTATGTCCATGTCCTGATCCTTGGAACCTGTGGACGTTACCTTATTTAGAAAAAGAATCTTTGCAGATGTAATTGAGTTATGGATCCAAAGATGAGGAGATCATCATGGATTATTCTGGTGTGTCTTAAATCCAATGACTAGTATTCCTATATAAGTTAGATAGAGGGAGATTAGAGGGACAGAAGATGAGAAGGCAACAGGACCATAGATGCAGAAATTGAAGTGATGCATTCATAAGCCCAAGAAAGCTGGTGTAGCCACCAGAAGCTAGAAAAGGCAAAGAACTCGTTCTCCCCAAGAGGCCCCAGAGGGAGATGCCCCTACTGGATTTTGGACTTCTAGCCTCCAAAACTGAGAGAATAGATTTCTCTCATTTCAAGCAACCCAGTCTGTGACAATTTGTGACAGCAGCCACAAGAAACTGATACAAACACTGAGCTAAGAGTTAGAAAGATTGTGTCTGAAAAAACAAACACAGTTCTTGAGTTTATAGTAACATGGTCTATGGGGAGGAGAAACAATAAACAAATCATTATAGATGATTAAGTACAGAATGACAAGTATGCCAAATGCTGCCAAAGAGGAGTCATGGAGGTATTGGAAGATAGAATAAGAGGGCCTAATTGATCTGGGGGCCTAGGGAAGATTTACCTAAGAAAGTGATATTTAACCTGGGAAGGATCACTGAGTGTATGTAAATGAAGGGGTGATATGTGGATAAAGAGCTCTAAGCAGAGAGAAATGCATATGTGAAAGCTGAAAGAAAATTTTAAAACACTGTTTAAGGAACTGGGAGAAATTCGCCATGGTTGGAGCAGGTAGAAACTGGTGTAAGGTAAAATTACTAATACTACATTATTCTTCCAAGACAATCGTGTAAATGCAAGACTCAGAGATATGTATACTGTAAACCCCTTAAAGGCTATGGAATAGTTGATACCTAATATCTCTGACAATAAGATTTAAGATAAGTCTAAAATAGTACTGAATAAATACGTGTTTAAGAAGCAGAACCTTAGGTCTCCTCTTTCACTCTGAGAAATAGGTGACTGGTCTTCTCTCATCCCAGAAGAAAACCGGAGAAGAAAAAGTAAATCTCTAACTCTGGGACACCTGACACTGTTGAAGGTAGACTTCAACAAAGTTCTAAAATACTGAATCTAAAACACACAGCATCTTCCCATAGAACCAATATGCTCTAGGTAGGATACTGCAAGAAATCCCCTGCCTAAAATGATGTTTCACTGAGACCCAGGGTGTGGATGGCTTCTTGGCTTCTTCGTTGGGTCTGTTCCCTGGAACCAGGCTTGGAAGAGGGAGGGGGTGAGATATAGACCAATGTGTCTCTGTTTGTTCTTTTGCCTTGTGCCTGTCAAATGTTAATGGTGTGCCTGCTCAGTAAAGTGGTGCAAGGAGATTCCAGGATGACAATTGTTCACCAGATAAAAAGGGTTCAGATTGGAACAGGTCTAGCAGAGATTTCATGAAGAAAGTAAAATTGGTAGGATACTTGACATTGGGAACATATAGAGGGGAGATTTACAAAGTCAGCTAAGAGTTTGGTGTTGAATTAGTGATAAGAACATAGAAAACTAAGGGAAAAAAATTACAAGGCAATTATTTACAACAAAGCAAACAAAATATTGTGCAAGAAAGCAAAAATAATCACAAACTTTATAGCATTGTTGAAGACTCTTCTTATCTGAGTATCGATTTAATAAAAAAACTCTAAATAATGGTACCAATGTGTAGGATTTTGTGAATGTAAATACTTTGGGTGGTGGCTGTGAGCTTTCATTGTGTAAGGTGAATAGATGATGCCTCCCACTGAACAATCAACACATAGAAACACACACTGTTATTTAGAGAAATGAAGGAAAATTAAGAAAAATAGCTAAATCAGTTGGAAGTAGTTACTTTTGGAAATCAGCAATAGGTAAAGGGAGTGTGAAGAACTTACAGAACTCTTTAACTGAATATTTTTAACATTAAGTACATATAAGTTTGCTTATAATGAAAAACGTAATTAAAAGATGTGGGGGAAATATTTTCATGCATAACTTTCCTAGAATCCATGAATTTGGAAAATTAAATCAATTAAATCAATTTCAATCTCTTTTTCTAATATATTGTGCTTTACTGCAAAGATAATGTACTTGAACTAGAATTCAGTCTTACACGTTATTAATTTTAAACTAAAAGTTTTGGGAAACTATTGAGTATGTTTACAGGGTACTGTGGACATTATGTGGGCATTATATTATTAAAACAAATCTTCCTCATCTATTTAGTTATGTACGCTATGACTTCTTATTGTAAACAATCTGAAAACATTGATAATAATTTATAAAATATTTAGGGATTAACTATAGGCCATTGCCTAATGGAGGGTCAAGGTAGGATTGAGTAGGAATAAAACAAAATTTGATTCTATTACTATACTAGTAAAGCTATTTTTAATACTTGTTATAAGAACACTGAATAAAGTATTGTTTAGATAGAATATTCATAAATTGAGAAAAAGCCATAAGAAAAATCATATTAACAGTCATAAGCACATTGATCAACTCAGGACAAATCTTTCTCTTTGATAACTAGCATAAAGAATTATAAAAGCAATGTAAATGATAGAATGAATATATTCCACCAAAACAAATACAAGTTACAAAGGCAGAATTATATACTTAAAATTTATATTCCATCAATCTAAGATTAAATTCCTTTTACAAGCAAATAATATCACCAAGGGCCTAGTTATCATCTTTAAGTGGAATGGAGTAGAAACACTATTTATTCAACTCAAAATAACATTATACAAGAGAACAACCCAAATAGAAAAAAATATATAACTACAGACTGATTAAATAATGTTGAGAAAATGCATTTTCATTTTTAAGTGTGCATATCACAATATCTTTTACATATTAAGAGAGATTAAGAAGATTTTGAGACTATGGTCAGCTATATGTAATATTTATACTTATAATTAAGGAGTATTTATAATTTTATACATGAAATATAATATGTCAACTATATATAATATGTTAATTAGAGGAAAAGAAACTTTTTTAAAGAACTGAGTGGTATTCTTTTTGCTGCCAATGTTTTTGTTAAAATGTCATGATAAATACTAAATTGTCAAATGTATAGAGATAGATACTGTGAATAAGAAGAATTTAAAATATTTTAAATTAATATATTATGAACAATATAACTTTCCATCAGGGTTAAATTTGTCTATGTTATGTAGATTTTAAACCTACAACATCCCACCCCCATCCTGCCCCACAGCAATAAGATTTTCTAGGTATACATTGAACTAGTTAGGACTAAACTTAATTATGAGCAAAAGAGTTCTCAAAAGTAGCAATGAAAACAAAATAGAAATTCATTTCTTTCTTTTGTATAAGTCAGATATGGAGAGTCTTTGAGTGTCAGCTGTCATGTGGAATCTAGGCTACCCCTGATTTTGTGCTAAATTATTCTTAGGGTATGCCTTCCATCTTTAAGGTTCAAGATGGAGTTTCAGTAACTTCATCCACATTCTAATCAGCAGGATGGAGGGCAGGGTAAAAATAGGGCAAAGGGCTCTCAAGAGTTCTTTTGTAAAGAAGATTGTCAGAAGTTTCCTTAGTCTCGTGCCACTGCTGCCTGAGAAAAAGGCTAGAGAATGTGGTATTTATTCTGGGACACTATCAACCGGCTAAAAATCCTATTGCCGTGCAAAGGCGCAAGCAGATATTGAAGGATATAATCTTTTGGATTAACTCTGCTACCTGGGTAATCACGTTTTGAAAAACCTGCAAAACACAATTAAACTTTAGTTGTTAATCCCATGAATTTATGATTTACTTCATCAAAATTTTTGTTTTCAATTCACATGGAAGTTTAAGATTATGGTTTATGTAAATTTAAATATAAAATACTTTAAAATTTAGCCAAGTTTAGTGCCAAAATATTCATTATGCAATAAGAATTGATACTTTAAAGGGCACTCACAATCAACAACGGAAGATGCCAAATTGACATTTAGTCATTTATAAAGATTCTTGTGTTGAATTATGATTTGGAATTTTATGTTATTTCTTTTTATTCTTTGTGCTAATGTGATAGGTATATTGGTCCATTTGCTAGGCAATTTTAAGGCATAATTCCTGGACACTTAACAATTGCCAAAAATATATCAAGTAAGAACATTTTTCTTACTTCCTTTTTTTGTTTTCCTCTAATTTTTTTTTCCCAGCACAAATATATCAGAATTTGGGTGCTTGGGAGTATAATTCCGTATATAATCATTCCAAATTGTTGTGCAAATGACCATGTAGCCATTAAACTATAAAACTTATTTTCTGGCCAGAAATATAAACAAGTAAACATCCTTGATACTTCTGGTGAAGACCTCAGGAGTCCACAGAATTTCACTCTAATCAACCTAAACTTGAGAAATATCTTATCATTTAAGTGAGTTGGTCAACTAAACAAAGGATAGGTTATAACTACCTTAAATGTTTTAATCTATTGAATTAGACTCAGTATTATTTGGAAAACCTAGACACCATATGACTTTAACACAGCTGTCACTATGAGTTAGTTTAGAGCATTTATACTATATATTTTCTGAGGCACTTCCACTCAGTTTGCATACAAATCATCAAATTTTTAAATGAAAAATGGATTAATACTTTCCTTAGGACATTAATATTTGGTCATGTTTTAAGTTATAAGCCAGACGATATAAAGAAAAACTGCATAACAGAAAAATATTTTTATTGAGAGACTATTATAAACTGTAAATCAAGGGCTATTACTAAACTACTTATCTTTGTAATATTACCCTCTTCGTAAAAATACTTACGGTCCAGGGTACAACCTCAAAATTATATTCTTTATGTTACTTTAGATTTTTTTTAAAGCAGTCCCCCCACCCCCCAAGCAGGAGTTATCCAGAGCTATCTTTCTGTGTTTCATGAAATGATGATAATATGTTTTTATTTGAATTCCAATAGTATAAATCTTCTAGAGGACTCAGACATGTGAAGGCTATCATGAAGTTAACTCTTAAAACCTTTTCCACCTATTTACATGATTCCATTACAACAAAACTCTTGAGGAAGCCCATGAATGTGATTCAATCTCATCATAGTAATTTGCTCGCTTACTTTATAACTAGTGCAGGGAGGGGGGGAGAAGCATATAGGGCCACACAGGGCCACCCCAGAGTTGCACTTTAGAAGGGGTTGTACAGCTAGGGCTGTGGAAGGCAGGCACTGTAGTATCAAGAGGATTAGGTGTCCCATAGTTCCCATGGGTGGTTGTTATTGGTTTGTTTGAATGTTTCTGCAGGCTGGCAAGGAACCAAAACTGGCCTGCGCTTGCTTCTCTTCAGTTTGAGAAGTAGGTTTCTTGTCGAGGGGACCTTATCTGCAGGAGAAGGATGAGACAGACAACTTGTGGCTAGGCCATCTGTGGCTCTCCTGGTTTCCCCTATTTGTCTAGTCAGCACATATATTGGCCCTTAATTTTAGGCTTTGCCTTACAAGGAATCAGTGTTGGCATGGACTGATTGAGAGAAAAGAATGCTGGACCATATCTAAGAAAGCCTACGTGTTAGTCCCAATTCTAATATAGATCAGCTGCATGACTTCAGAAAAGTAATCTCACTCTGAATTTGTTTTCCTCAAGAAAAATAATTATTGACTTAAGTCTCTCGTGGGTCCTTTTTCTAAAGGTTTATTTTGAGAGATTTTTTGTAGATCCACATGCACTTGTAAGGAATAATACAGTGATAGCTCTTGTATACCTTACCCAGTTTCCTCCAGTGGTAATGTCTTGCAGTACAATATAAATTTTGTACCATGTCACAACCAGGATATTGACATTTATGCAGTCAAGAATCAGGACATTTGATCATCACAGGGATCCCTTCTGTTGCCGTTTTATAGCCACACTGCTACTCCTCCACATTTCCTGTTCCTGAACCTTGACAACCATTAATCTGTTCTCCATTTCCATAATTTTGTTGTAGCAAGAATATTTTATAAAATAAACCATACTGTATGTACACTTCTAGATTAATTTTTTTCACTCAGTGCAATTCCCTGGAGATTTATTCAGTATCAATAGTCCGTTCCTTTATACTACAGAGTAGTCTTACAAAATATGGATTGCCACAGTTTTTTTAACTATTTACACATTTGGTGAACATCTGGGTTAATTTCAGTTTCTGGCTATTTATGAATAAAGCTGCTATGAACATGTATGCATAGATTTTGTGTGAACGTAAAGTTCTTGTTTCTCTGAGATAAAAGCCCAATGATAGTTTATGAGAAACTGCCAGACTGTTTTCTGGAGTGGCTGTGGCATTTTACATGCCCACCAGCAATATATGAGTAATCCAGTAACATTACATCATCACCAGCATTTGATGTTTTCACTATTTTTTATTTTAACCATTCTGATTAGTAATATTGTGGTTTAAATTGGCATTTACTTGATGGTTAATGATGTTGATATTTTATTTTTTTAATGATATTTTTATGTTCTTATTTGCCATTTGTATGACCTCTTCGGTGAAATGTATGTTTATGTCTTTTGCCCATTTTCAAATTGGATTGATTTTGGGGGTATGGGTTGGCTTTTTGTTTTTTACTACTGAATTCTGAGAGTTCATTATATATCCTACATATGAGTCCTTTGTCTGATGTGCAGTTTCCAAAAATTTTCTCCCAGTCTAATTGGTTGTCTTTTCATCTTCTTAACAGGGTCTTTTGATGAGCAAAAGTTTTAAATTTTAATGAGGTTTGGTTTATCCATTTATCCTTCTAAGTATCATCATTTTGCTATCAAATTTAAGAACTCTTTCTCTAGCCCTAGATTCCACATATTTTATCCTATGCTTTTTCTAAAAGTTTTATAACTTTTTTATTGAACTATAGTTGATTTATAATATCGTCTTAGTTTCAGGTGTACAGCACAGTAATTCAGTTTCATATATATATATATATATATATATATATATATATATATAGTCTACTTCAGATTCTCTTCCCTTATAGATTATTACAAAATATTGAGTATAGTGCGATAGAGTAGGTCCCTGTGTGATAAAGTAGGTCCTGTCAGTTATCTATCTTATATATAGCAGTATGTGTATGTTAATCCCAGCCTCCTAATTTATCCCTCCCCCTACCCTCATTCCCCCTTTGGTAACCATAAGTTTGCTCTCTATGTCTGTGAGTCTCTTTCTGTTTTGGAAATAAGTTCATTTGTATCTTTCTTTCTTTTTTTTTTTAGATTCCACATATAAGTGATATCATATAATATTTGTCTTTCTCTGTCTGGCTCACTTCATTTAGTATGATAATCTCTAGGTCCATCCATGCTGCTGTAAATGGCATTAGTGCATTGTTTTCTATGGCTGAGTAATATTCCATTGTGTGTGTGCATGTGCATGTGTGTGTGTATGTATATATACCACATCTTCTTTATCCATTCATGTGTCAATGAACATTTAGGTTGCTTCCATGTCTTGGCTATTGTAAATAGTGCTGCAGTGGACACTGGGGTGCATGTGTCTTTTTGAATTATGGTTTTCTCCAGATACATGCCCAGGAGTGGGATTTCAGAATCATATGGCAACTCTATTTTAAGTTTTCTAAGGAACCTCCATACTGTTCTCCATAGTGGCTATACCAAATTACATTCCCACCAACAGTGTAGGAGGGTTCAAAATTTTATATTATTATATGTTATATTTAAGTTCATAAACATATTTTTGTATATATAATATGCATTACTTTAAGGCTCATAGTTTTGTCTATAGATGCCCAGTTACTCCAGCACTATTTGTTGAAAAGTCTATCTTTCCTTCAATAATTGCTTTTGAACATTTGTCAAAATCAGTTGAATATATTTATGAGGATCTATTTCTGGGTTCTTTGTTTTGTCCATCTGATCAATGTGTCTATCCCTCTTCTAATTCCATACTCTTGATCAGAGGTACCCAACCACCAGGAAACCTCATCTGCCACTCCCCATCGCTCACATTACCGCCTGAACCATCACCCCGAGTCTGTGGAAAAACTGTCTTCCACGAAACTGGTCCCTGGTGCCAAAAATGTTGGGGACCACTGCTCTTGATTATCATAGCTGTATAGTAAGCCTTAACAATAGGTAGAGTGATATCCTCCAGCTTATTTTTTTGGTGAAGATTTTTTAGCCTTTCTGTGGCTTCTGTGTTTTCTTATTATAATAAGCTTATCTGTGTCTACAAAAAATCACGCAGAATTCTTGGTAAGAATTGCATTAACTCTATAGATAAATTTGGGGAAGATTGACACCTTTACTATGTTGAGTCTTTCATTCCATGAACACAAGTATGTCTCCCCATTTACTTAGGTCTTTAATTTCTTTTATCAGCATATTTTAATTTTCTGGATACACACCCTGTACAAGCTTTCTTTACGTTTTATGTATTTTATTTTATTTTGGTTAAAAGTGATATTGTACTTAATTTGATTTCTACAGTTCATTTTTAGTATGTAGAAATGAGAATTGTTTTTACATATTGAACTTGTATCCTGAAACCTTGGTGAGCTCAAAGTCTGTTCTAGGAAGTTTTTGTATTTTAATAGATTCCTTGGGATTTTCTATTAATACATAGACAACCATGTCATCTGAAAATAGGGACAGTTTTATTTCTTCCTTTCCAAACTGTAGGCTTTTTAACCTCTTTTTTCTTGACTTAATACAGTATCTAGAACTTTCATACTGTTTTGAATCAATGTGGTGAGAGCTGGCATTCCCTAAGCTGATCCTAGGGAGAAAGTATTATCTTTCATTATTAAGTATAATGTTAGCTATAGGTGTTTTATGGATGATTTTTATCAAGTTGATAATGTTTCTTTATATTCCTAGTTTGTTGAGAGTTTTTGTCATGATTAAATGTTGAATTTTATCCAATGCTCTTCTGTATCAATCAATTAATATAATTATATGCTTTTTCTACTTTGGCCTGTTGATATGATGGATTACATTGATTAATTCTCAAATGGTGAACCTGATTAGCATACATGAAAAAAATCCCACTGTAGAATTGTTGGAATTCTTCATGGTGTAGAATTCTTTGTATTCTTTGCTGGACTTGATTTGTTAATATTTTGATAAGAATTTTGGGATCTAAGTTCATGAGAGAATGAGAGATTTTTATCTGTTCTCTTTCTTTTTTTCTTTTCTTACGTAATGGAAAAGAAAGTGTTCTTTTGTCTTCTGTTTTCTGGAGAAGATTGTGTACAGTTGGTGTTAATTCTTCTTTAAATGTGTAGTAAAATTCAACAGTGAAGACTTGAGGGGCTAGAGATTTATTTCTAAATAAATAGAAACTGTTTATTTCTGAACAGTTTAATTAGAAATTCAATTTCTTTAAATGATTATAAGACTGGTATCAATTTTATCTTGGTTCAGTTTTGGTATTTTGCATTTTTTTGAGAAATCAGTTTATTTCTTCTAAGTTATTGAATTTGTGACTATAAAGTTGTTTATAAGATTCTCTTATTATCCTTTGAGTAACTGAAGAATCTGTAAAGACTTCCCCTGTTTCATTTCTGATATTGGTAATTTGTATCTTTTGTCTTTTAAGCTTTATCTTTGCCAACTTTCTATTAATTCTATCAATTACTGCAAGTAGGGTGTTGAAGTTCTCAGCTATAACTGTAAGTTTCTCTATTTTACCATGTAATTCTATCCATTTTTATTTCATGTGTTTCAAAGGTCTGCTTTATCAGTCTTGCTAGGGGTTTATCAATTTCATTGATATTTTTGAAAAATAAGCATTTGCTTTATTGATGTTTATTGTTTTCCTATTTCGATTTCATTGTTTTATGTTATTTCATCAAGTACTTTTTTTCTTCTGCTTGGTTTAGCTTTATTTTGCTTTTTCTCTAGTTCTTAAAATAGAAACTTAGATTATTGAACAAAATCAATAATTTTGTTCAGTTCTTTCTGATGGAAGCATTTAATGCTATAAATTTCATTCTCTGCATTTTTTTAGGTGAATCTCACATGTTTTGATGCATGTGTTAATTTCATTTAATTCTATGTATTTTTTGTTTCCTTTGAGACTTCCTCTTTTGTTCATGAATTGTTTAGAAATGTGTTGTTTAATTGCCAAATATTTTAAGTTTTCTATTTTTTAATCAATTTCTAGTTTGATTCCATTATGGTTGGAGAACATACTCTATATGATTTCAATTTATTTTAATTTTTTGAAAACCGTTTTATGACCCCAGATACAATCTATATTGATGAGTGTTCCATAGGCATTTATGTGTATTCTGCTTTTGTTGAGTGAAGAATTGCATATGTGACAATAGATCGCATTTGTTGACAGTTTTGTTCAGTTCTTCTGTATCTTTGCCAACTTTCTATTAATTCTATCAATTACTGCAAGTAGGGTGTTGAAGTTCTCAGCTATAACTGTAAATTTCTCTATTTTACCATGTAACTCTATCCATTTTTATTTCATGTATTTCAAAGGTCTGCTTTGTGATGTATATATGTTAATGATCACTTAAGAACTGTATTACTTTGCTAGGGCTGCCATAATGAAATACCACAGACTGGATGCTTTTAAACAACAAAAAAAATTTTCTCACTGTTCTGGAGGCTAGGTGTCCAAGATCAAACTGACAGCATTTTTGGTTTCTCCTGTGACCTCTCTCCTTGGCTTGCAGATAGCTACCTTCTCACTCTGTCTTCACCTGGCTTTTCCTCTGTGCATTTGCATTCATAGTATCTCTTCTTCCTACAGGACACTTGTAATATTGGATTAGGGCCTCAGCCTCATTTAACTTTAATTACCTCCTTAAAGGCCCCATCTTCTAACAGTCACATTGGGAGAAAAAGCTTCAACATAAGAATTTTGGTGTAGCACAGTTCAGTCCATAAAACTTAGAGTATTGATCCTTTTATCATTATGTAATGTCTTTTTTTATCTCTAGTAATTTTCTTTGTTCTGAGGTCTACTTTTTCTGATATTAAAATAGTCACTCTTACTTGTTTTTAAATTAATGTTGACATCATTCCTGGTGAATTTAAGGTTCTTCCTTCATCTCAAAAGACTTTGGAGACAAAGTGATAGGTAAGAATCAGATTTATTTAGAGAGAAACACACTCCACAGACAGAGTGTGGGCCATCTCAGAAGGTGAGAGAGAGCTTGGGAGAAACACTCAACAGACAGAGTGTGGGCCATCTCGGAAAGCAAGAGGCAAGAGGCCTCAAAACATAGCGTGGTTAATTTTTATGGTCTGGGTAATTTCATAGGTTAATGAGTAGGAGGATTATTCCAACTATTTGGGGGAAGGGGTTGGGATTTCTAGGAATTGGGCACTGCCCACTTTTTGACCTTTTATGGTTGGCCTCAAAACTGTCATGACACTGGTGGGTGTGTCATTTTGTCTGCTAATATATTACAATGAGCATATAATGAGGCTCAAGGTCCATTGGAAGTTGAGTCTTCTGCCATCTTGGACCTAGTTGGTTCTCACTAGTTTTTGTCATGTACTATGGCTATGTCATCCTTTTAAAGGTTGTGCCCTGTCCCCTTCCCTCCTGTTTCAACATGATAGATCTTTTTCCATTCTTTTAGTTTCAACCTACTTATGACATGTTTGAAGTGAATTTCTTACAGACAGTGTATAGTTGGATCATGAATTTTTTTTAATCCACTCTACCAATCTCTGTCTTTTAATTAGCCTACTTAGATTATTTACATTTAATGTAATTTTTGGTATAGTAGTATATAAGTCTGTGATTTTGTTTACTGTCTATTTCCTCTGTTTCTCATTCCTCATTTTTCCTTTTATTCCTTTCCTTTGAAGTACATGAACATTTTGTAGAATTCCAAACTTTGTAGTGGTTTTAAAAGTATCACTCTGTATATATTTAGTGGTTGCTCTCTATAGTATAATATACATACCTAAATTATCACAATCAACTGTTATTGCCATTTAGCACTTCAAGTGAAATATTGAAACCTTTATTCTCTTTATGTCTGTTTCTCCCCATTTTCACAATTTGTGTCATAATTATTTTGTCTGCAAACATTAAGCACCAAATAATTTTTGCCTCAACCATCTAATATGATTTAAAAACTATGAGGAGAAAAAAGGCCTATTATTTTTCCCTATTCTGTTTTTCTTTTTTTTACTTTTGAAATTCCAAAACTTCTCTTATCATTTTCTTTCTATTTGAAAAGGCTTCTTTGGTCATTCTTTAAGAATAAGTTGCTAGCAACAAATTATCTTAATGTTCCTTTGTCTGAGAATGGCTTTATTTCCCTTTTATTACTGAAGAATAGCTTTGCCAAATATAGAGCTTGAAGTTGGTAGTTCTTTTCTTTTGGAACTTAAAAAATACTGTGCCTCTTTTTTCTGGCTTTCATGGTTTCAAATGGGAAATCCACTTTCATTTGAGTTGGTATTCCCCTAGAGGTAATGCATCATTTTTCTCTGACTGCCTTTAAGACATATCCCTTTATCTCCATTTTCAGAAGTTTAATTATCATGAGTCATAAAGTGGATTTCTTTAGGTTTATCCTATATGGGTTTCACTCAGCTTCATGAATCTGTAGATTTATATTTTTCACCAAATTTAGGAAATTTCAGTGATTATTTATTTGAATACTTTTTCAGGCCTATATTCTTTCTCGCTTGCCTTGGGATTCCAATATTACAAATGTTTAATATTTAGTTTTGTCCCTCACATCCCTGAAACTATGTTCAGGTTTGTTTGTTTGTTTGTTTTATCAGTCTAGATGCTATTGTTCAGATTGAATAAATTCCCCTTGATCTCTTCTCAAATTTACTGATTCTATCTTCTATCATCTCCTCTTTATTATCAAGCTCATCTAGCAAGTTTTTTAGTCTGATTTTTTGTATTTTTCAGTTCTATAATTTCCTTGTGGTTCTTATTTATAACTTTATAACTTCCATTCCTCTGCTGACATTTTAATTGTTTTTTGTTTAAAGAGAAGTTGTAATTCATTGTTGAAATATTTTAATGATAGCTATTTTGATATCTTTGTCAGATAACTTCAATATCTGCTTAACCTCTGTGTTGGCATCAGTGTGTTGTCTTTTTTTGTTCGAGTTGTGATTTTCCTGGTCCTTGATATAATGAGTGATCGTTTTTACTGCCTCCTAGACATTTTAGATCTTATGTTAGGAGACTTGATTCTTTTAAAATCTTCCCTTTTAGCAGGCAGCCACCCTGTTTAGGTTTATCATGTAGGTCCTGGCCTATTTTTGCAGGCTGTAATTTCAATGGCAATTTGTTTTCTGAGCCCTCACAATACTATTCTGGTCTGTTTTCTTCTTCTCGTTCTGCGTGGGCTCTGGCTGATTGCTGGTTCCTTGTTGGTGTTGCTAGCAGAGGTGGAAAGTATCCCCAGAGCCTTTAGATGGGGGACACTGAACCCTTACAATGCAGAGCCTTTCACCCAGTGCCATTAGACTTCCCTTTATATCTCTGGAGGTGGCATGGGAGGAGGGAAATACCTACCCAGACTGCCTCCTCCCACTGGATGGAGGGCTAAGAGATTCTTGGCCTAGGTTTCTTTCTGCCACTGGAGTTGAGGGTCAGGAATGTGCCTCTCCATCGCTGGGCAGAAGACGGAGAGACACCAGGCCTGTTGGCACTGCCTGTACAAGTGGAGGAGCCCACCTATTGCCAATGGATGCAGGGCATGAGTTGAGTGGGCCTGCCAGGTATATTACTGAGTGGGGCCCTAGGGCAGGGTGTGGGCTGATGCAGACCCTGTTGCTGCTGCTGCTCCCCTGTCAGGGATGCAGGGTCAGGGAAGATAGGTAGATCTGGTTGCTGTGGCCACTAGATATGGGTCTTCCATTTAGGTCCCTACTGGACTTCCCCGTTCTGATTTCTTGGCCCAAAAGACCAGGTTTTCATGTGGTTTAATTGTTGAGGTTTTGTGTGTGTTTTGTTTTATTGTGTTTTTCTTGTTTGTTTGTTTTGTTTTGTTTCTATGATTGTTAGCAACTGGGGGTGGGAATTTTTTGTAGTACTCATACAGGATATATAGGAAATAACAAAGAAAGGCCAGAAAACTCTCTGAGTGTTATACAAATCTTGACATCTCTAGCTACTCTAACAGCTTCCTTTCACCTTACAGAGTTCTTTTATGTTTGTGGAATTATTTCCAGGGTATGCATTCATATTTAGAGGAGATAAACCGAGATAGGTGAACCTAAGCCATTTTGTCCTAGTAACAGAAATTACAGGTTGTTTTCAACATTTAAAAAATACTGTTGCAAGCTCATTCTTTTGGTGAACAATTATGAACAGGACACAGTGTCTACTCTTGTTAGGATAAAATGATATGATAATGTAAAAGCAAATATTAAGGTGAAAAACAATTGGACTTGTATTAATATTGTTAGTATCACCATGGAACTAAACAAACGTATTTACATTTTATAAAATAAATCACCAACTTCTAGTATCCATCACCCTTCACTGTAGGTATATTCATTAATATGGACAGTGTATCATCTAGATTTTGTGATTTTTACATTGATATATAAAATTAATATTATCTCTTTTACATATATCTGTGAAAAATTTTAAATGTGTCATAACTATTTTCTGATATAGCCTATGATAGAGAACTGGTTTCAAATATATGTTCAAGTATTTTTTAAATGTTTTTTTATTTAGCTTTCAGAATATATTGCTTCTTTATAATTAGATTGACTTGGCTTGCTTGTTTGTTGACATTCCATGTAATTTGTGGTATTTCCTACACAAAAGATTGCATTTTGGGTGCATTTTTATTTTCATTTTATGCTTCTTGCTTGTGGAAGATAATTTATCCTTGAATATATGATCTGCTGAATTCCAGGTTCTGTTTAAGATAAAATTTGATTTCTCTATTGATTTTGTTTTAATACGTTTCTTGATTAAATTTCCTATATAGTATTTTATTTTATTTTAATATTCTGGCCAAAATGGTTCCTATATGATCATCATCTTTGGTAATTTTATTTTCATTTTAGTTAAAATTAAAAACTAAAAAATATACATTCAGTTGGGATCCTGAGTAAAAGTCCATATAGATATATATGTATCCCTGAGGTTTAGTTACCTAAATAGTAGGGACTGACAGAAATAACATTTTTATGTTTTCAGATACTATTAGTTATATTTAAACTTAACTAATAATCTTTAATAACTATATAAGAGACTCTCATCATTCTAAAATTGCCACCTTGGCAATCTGATTGAATAGATATTCATTACAATAGTTCACATAACTGTTGGACTATTGCAATAAAGGGACCCCAGAATACAATAGCTTTGCTAAGAGAAGTGACTTCTCTCTCATGGAACAATCTGCTCTACTGTGATCCGATCACCTATGGCAGTGTTCTTGGCTTGTGATACTGGATTGCTGTGCCATCCATGTTTCAGCTTGTGGGTTGGGAAAAAGAGAGTCGGGAAGTCCAGGACAAGGAATTTTCTAAGAAGCTGGTCAGATGGAAGTTGTATTTATTCCTTTCATATCATTTTGGTAATCACCTAATTGCATGCCCAGACCTTGCCATAAGGCAGCCTGGAGAATATAGCGACTAACTGGGCATTCATAGGCTAAGGAAAGATTGAGAATAGATATGGGAGAAAAACTGCAACTTTCCACAATATCTCAAAATTTTACTCTAGGTTTCTCTTCAATAAACCGAAAACTTGACTATCTTATCTTAATAAACAGTAGGATAAACACGGAGTATTCTGCTATTAATCTCAACAAATAACTCATTTTGTCATACTTGATTCTTTAAGGTAATCTTCAAAAGAATCTTCAAAAATCTTTAAAATTTTTAGGGTATCTTTAAAAAATACTTTCATGGGTGGTAAATAAATACATAAATAGTATAGCATAGTTATTGTCTGCACAATGCCTTCTGTTTCTTTAAAGTTTTATAATCTGAGGAAAGAATAAATGTCCTTTGCTAAGACGGTAGAGGCCTGCTTAACTTCTAGTGAGTTTCTGTAAATTTTAATTTTCCTTTAAATGAAAGTTTGGGTGATTCTAATTGCACAGCTATGTGATAAATCATTAATCAGACAACCAGTAAAAATGTAATAAGAGGACTTGGACCTCAGGAGTGTCCCCAGACCTCTATGAACATGTGCAGATGCATTTGGCTATCCTAACTGCCACCAACCAAATGCTTACTTCACTACAATTGGAAACCAATTTGGAAACTTGCATACAAATATGAAAGCCAAATTTTCTTCTGAAACAAATGTTTTCAACTGAAACAAATGCTTGGGTTGTTCACATGTGCCCAAACCAAATATTTTCTTACAATAATAAATATGCTTCCAAGCCATCCATACTCTGCATCATTTGTTAACTAAACAGGACTTGATAATCCCATTCTACTTCATTTTGAAAAAATGATGAAATACCTACTGACGATGAAATGGTATACTTTGTTATGGAAACAATATCTGAGGAATAGAGCTTTCACACACACTGTATCCTCTGCCTGGAACACTTAGCATAACCTCTGCTTAGCTCCTATTATTTAATCAGTTTTCATCTCAGTTATAACTTCTTCAAGAACACCTTCCTTGTCTAAGATAAATCCCACAAACATTCTACATTTGTTCTTGTGGTTTTTGTTTAATATGTATCTCTTCCACTACACTGTATGTGAAATAAGGGCAGCAACTCTGCATGACATATAAAAGACAAGCAATTATTATTGGCTAAATAAATGGGGATATAATATCAAACTCACAGTTTGGATTTGAGAATTAAATGCGTTATTGCATGTAAAATGCCCAGTGTCTAGCACATTAAAAGCAATTAATATTTCCCTCCAATAAAATGAAAGCTCAATGAAGTCACAATTTTTTCACACTCATACATTCATGAAACTTAGAACAGTGTCTAGGATATGTACACTTTCAGTAAGTAAATAATGAACTACTGAAAAAAAGAATAGCACCCAAAGAATACAAGCATCTTAAATTTATTTGTGGGCTTATGACAATTTGTAAATAAAATTTATATATATATATATATTTTTAATCAACTATCCTTGATTGATATAATAACTCCAGAGGGAATATGAAAACAAAGATAAGCAGATGAAGCTTGAGGTTGTTTGGGCTAGAAATTTTCAGATTGGAAGTACTGTACATACTTCTAAAGCTTATAGAGCCATTTGATGAGGGTCAGTCTTGAATCTATTATATTTCTATATGATTTAATTAAGATTCACTTGCTTTGTGAAATATCTGGGATGAAAATGATGTGACTGGAATTAATTAAGAAAATCTCTAAACCTGAAAAAGATAACTAGAACATACCAATCCTTGATTGACATCACTCATTAGTACAGGTAAATAGCTTAAAATAGCTTTTGATTTAGGGTGGAACATAATTATAAACACAGTGAATTATAACAGTGTGTGTCACCAATAAAAATGATATTAAGAAAAAAAAAGAGAAAAATAATGAAAAAGAAAGAAGAGAGAGACAGAAAGAAAAATAGAGAAAACTATATTCCTGAAAATACTGCAAAAAGTACCAAAAAAATCCCAAAACATTATAAAAATGCATGGGAGACTGTAAACTAAGGTCCATTCCTGGCATTCTGAGCTATGGTGGAGCTTTGCCCTGGCATGGTATTGGTGAAAAGGTGATGGTTTGGTAAGGGAAGCACAGTACTTAACTATATGTAATGTTGGTTGCTCACTTTCTTTACCACAATAATGGATACTGAAGTCCTTTTTAGATAACTCCTTTCATAACTGAGGCAGGAGGAATGTGTATACTCTCCTGATGACAGCTGAAGAAAAGAAAGGCCCATGCTGAAATTCACCCTCTACCTGATGCCAAACACTACGAAGCTGGCTGTGCTTTGCTGTACAAACATGTTGATGCATTTGTATGGCTTAAGCCACTGACTCAGTTTCAAAAATGTTTAGCAGAAATTTGCCTAGTTTTCAGAAAGGTGATTTGAGGCTCCAGTCAAAAATTTAAGCCAGTTTGAAAAGACAGCTCTCAAGTCATTTTTTAGATATCAAGGGATATAGGTTTTTCTTTTGTTTTGTTTTTATCTAAAGGGTTCTAAATATTTTTATTTCTTTTTTCTTATTTTCCATAGTGGACATGCTGCATGTATTATGTTAGTATTCCTTGTATTTAAAATATGGCTTCTTGATGCTTGTCTCTTTAAGAAAAGCAAATATGTATAATATGTTTCTATAGAGGGTTTTTTTTATCATAAGGTTTTTGTAAATGGCTTACAAATTTTGTCCATATCCTGGATTATTCAATATTGAAACTGGTGTGATTTTTGTCAAGATCACTTAATTAGGAGAACATCCTCAAAAATTCAGATTCTGATTTTTCAATGATAAAAGATAGAGTCACAAGATTTAAAAACTTTAAAAATTTTAGAGACAATTATATATACTCTGATTCATTCAGATAAGAATGTGCAACAGCTTATACATGCATACATGGAGTATGGAGCAAAGTTAAGATATACCAGTTTCAGGAATTAAAAGGAAAATAAGTGCTGGAAAATAATGTAAAATATAGGGTAAATATATAAAAATCTTACTATAAAATTCTTATTTGGTGACCAAAGTTTGTCCATACCTAAGTTCAGTGAGGCCTTAAAGCCAGAAATAAAAATTCAGAGCTAAGTTAAACATTGTCAAAAGAGTTTCCCAGGTCCACACCATTAATTTAGGCATCATTTATTAAGGAAATAAATGTTTTTAAGCTTAGTGCTGAGACAAAGTTTTTCATTAGTCCTGATGAGAGAATAATGTATGATGTAGTGAATTCTGTATTTAAGAAAGTCTGAACTATGAATACAATAAATATATGATAATAGTTTCCTCTTATCATGTAACAGTAAAGTCCAGTGTCACAGTTTCAGTTCACATGCCAGGAAAAGAAGCCTAGAATGTACTCAAAATGTTGCCCAAATACAGAATGTAGTTAAAATGTTGTGCAAGTACAAATGATCTCGTCTGATTAGAGTTATGACAGCCTAATTAAAATGTCTTTAGTGAAAAATAATTTTATGACTATTTGATATAGTTTTTCTTTTTATCATGGAGAATGAAAGACAATTGTTAAGTAATGAAAGATGCAAAAGATTATTTACATTCATATATTTCTATATATATATATATATATATATAACATATTTAATCATATAGTCTAATACCCATTATTGGCCAAGCTATATAAGAAATAAAATACGTATTTCCATTGCTTTGAAATACCTTATGTGACTTTTTCCCATCCCATCTTATTTTCTTTAAGGAGGTAAATTATTTCCTGAATTTCATGTTTATCATTTCCCTGCTTTTATTTACTATTCTACTAAAGTTATTTTTACCCTTAATAAATTATTTTTCAGTTTTTCTTGTTTTGTAAATTTATATAAATTGAAACAAATCTATACATTTCTCTGCAATTTGTTTTTGGTGCCTTATATTTCATTCCTGAGCTTCAACCATGTTATTTATTATAGTTCTCATTTATTCATTTTTACTGATGTGTGGAATTCCTTCATACATCATAATTTATTTATGGATGTTACTGCTGATGGACAATTGTTTCCTATTTTTGGCTAAGGCAAATAGTGCTGCCATGGACATTCTGCTACATGTCTCCAGGGACATTCTGCTACATGTCTCTAGGTACACATCTTTCTCTAGGGTGAATACCAAGGAAAGTATTTGCTGCGTCATCGACATCCTCAGCTTTATGAGATCATGACAATATTTTTTTCTAAAGTGGTTTTACTAATTTAAACTCACCAACAGTATAACAACATTCCAGTTTTTCCATAGCTTTATCTTTACTTCCTATTGTCAAAACTTTAAAAAAATTTTCTTCAAAAGTCCCGAGTGAGAAATTGTGTTTCATTGGTATTAAACTGTATTTCCCTGATTTTTAAATAGTTCTAGAATATCTGCATATCCTTGGGTCACTTTTCATATGATTATTCAGGACTTTTGACTATCTTTTGAATAGTCATTTTCTTTTATTCATCATAATTTGT